>NC_084994.1:25525879-25630879 GCF_963854185.1 Sardina pilchardus | reverse complement strand
TGTTCTGGAGCATTGTGTTTCTAACCCTGAAACACGTCCAGGCCCTCAGGCTGTTCAGTTGTCACACACATCAACCGTCAGGAAGGCCTGTGCTCGCCACAGCTCTGCCCCCTGGTGGTGAGACTGTTGTGAGCACACACACGCATTAGTCACTACCTGCACAGATTAGCAGTGTGGACCTACAGTCCAGGGACCTGTCGCACGCACACACACACACACTCACTCTCTCTCACTTGCTCTCTCTCACACACATATATATTCTCTCTCACACACGCACGCACACACACTCACTCTCTCTCACTTGCTCTCTCTCACACACATATTGTCTCTCTCTCACACACACACACTCACTCTCTCTCTTTTGCTCTCTCTCAAACACATATATTCTCTCTCACACACGCACGCACACACACACTCACTCTCTCTCACTTGCTCTCTCTCACACACATATATATTCTCTCTCACACACGCACGCACACACACTCACTCTCTCTCACTTGCTCTCTCTCACACACATATTGTCTCTCTCTCACACACACACACACACTCACTCACTCTCTCTCACTTGCTCTCTCTCACACACATATATATTCTCTCTCACACACGCACGCACACACACTCACTCTCTCTCTCTTGCTCTCTCTCACACACACATATATATTCTCTCTCACACACACACACTCTCTCTCACTCTCTCTCACACAGCAGCTCTGTCCTATGCCACCATGGAAAAATCTGGGCCTTCAGTGGAAATTCTGGGCAAAAAAGTGCAATAGCTCAATCTCTCAGCAGTGTAATGACAACCTGCAGGAGTTTGTTCTGACAGTGTACTGACCCTTCACCCCACACAACAACATTCCTGTGATCTGATTGGCTGATGACCAGCTCCTCAAGAGAGAGAGAGAGAGAGAGAGAGAGAGAGAGAGAGAAAACAAGAAGGACAGAGAGAGAGAGAGAGAGAGACTGAAAACCAAAGAAGAGGAAAGGGACAGACACTTGACTTCTTGAAGATTCCGCTGTGCACTTTTACACAGGTAAGTGTTACATGCATTGTGCATTATGCATTTACAAGTGTTACATGCATTTGTGTGTGTGTGTGAGAGGGAGAGAGAGACATATGAAATGGTGCATGTGAGTGATAGAACCAGTGTGTGTGGGTGGGTGTATGTGTTTGTATATGAGCAGAGATTATAGTCCAAGTCCACACACACACACACACACACACACACAGTGGACAGTGGCAGAATGTTACATTTTCACTGTGCCATAAGGGAGGTGTGGGTCACAGTTTACCTGCCTGGGAGAATGGTCATGAAACACCTCCACAAACCTCACTAACCCAACAAGGAGGAGAAAATAACTAATGGAGATAATATGCAGACTATAGAAGGCAAAATAATACTGAGTAATACACCAAATGGCACCACATAGCCATGATCACATACTTATAATTTTGCTGTTTTGAGACTGTGAACACTGCAGCATCTGCAGCATTTTTAAAAGTGCATGTAAAAGTAAGTTTTAAAAAGAAACCTTATTTCTAGAAAATTAGTCTTATTTTCAGTCTTAAAAAACAACTGTTTCTTAATAGGATTTACCTGCTAATATCAAGCTTGATTTAACTAGTAACAAGGTGTGGACATATTCTGTAAATTATCCCAGCAAAGGAACAAGATTAAGTTCATTATTTTAAGATTTAAGAGACCACTTGCACAACTTCTCAATTTAATAATCTTAAGAAATGTAAAAAAAAGAAGATGGTCGTGGTCTACTGGTTAGAGCGTCAGGCTTGTAGCCGAAGGGTTGCCGGTTCCATCCCCACCCTGTATAAATCTGGGTGGGGCAAGTGGTTGAGCACTGCTCATCCATGCCACGGCTGAAGTGCCCTTGAGCAAGACACCAAACCCCTCACTGCTCCCTATAAGCACTAATTGATGGATGGGGTAAATGCAGAGAGACCAAATTCCTTGTATACGCAAGTACACTTGGCCTAGAAACCTGATAAAAATAAAATGCCTATTTTAAGATTACTTTTGCTAGTTGTCAATCTTATTTAAATATATCAATTCTAATAGTCAGCTCGTCTAGAGACTACATTCCTCATCCTGTCCGTACAGCTCGGGGCAAGACATTGTGGAATCCGTGGAATTCTGTAGACAGCAGTGGAGGGAGGGGGTGATCCACAAAACTTGTGAAGACTCAAGGCAGGCAGATTTTTATTTTTTAAAGGCCACTTGCTTCATGGATCCGGGATACTACACTGCAAAAAACTGCTTGTCTAATACAATCTAACCAAGTGTTTTAATCTTATATCAAGACAAAAAAACTAGTTGTATTGTTTTCAGTACAAAGACACATTCCTAGTGCTTTCTTTTGATATAATTTGACTTCATTTAAGAAAAGTTTGTCTTATTTTAACTAAATTCCTCCTGAAAACAAGCAAAATTATCTGCCAGTGCAGTAAGTGAATTTGTCGTAAAACAAGCAAATTTATCTGCCAGTGCAGTAAGTCAATTTATCTTGATAAGACTCTAAAATTATCTTTCGAGAGAGCGCTAGGTAAGTATTTTCATACTTAAAACAATACCAAATAGATAATTTACCTTAATATAAGATAATTACACTTGGTTAGATTTAATTTTTTGCAGAGTATGCATATAAAAATATGGAATTAAAGTAGCCCCACATCATCACATACCCTTCACTTCTAAAGATTGGTATGGTGTTTTTCAGTTAGCCTTTTAGCTGGTTTGATTGGCATTGAACTCAATGAGCATGAAACCAGCTAATAGGAGGGCAAACCTGCTATGAAACCCATTATTTCCAATGGCTTGCACGCACAATAACTCGTCTGCCACTGCATTGAGCGAACCCCAGCGCTAGCAGCATTTTGCCGCTCTTTCGTGTGCCACACTCATAGTTCTATCATGTTGAAGTTTGACCGCGGCACACTGTAAATCATAGGTATTTTGTGCTGAGCCCAGCGGCAAGCACAGCATAAGTCTTTGGGACATTCCCTCATCATCCCCTACATTTCTTTTTGCCATAATGCAGTTAAAATTCACCACAAGCGAAGAGAAAAGCTGAGCAGCTACGCAGGTTATTTTTTTCAAATTTCCATTCTTTCAGTGGTTGATCCACCATCAATTTTCAATCAGTAGTGAATCAAACACTTTACCAACACCAAAACACAACGTTGATATAACATCTTTTGTTATCTTGAGAAGTGATACTTTTTGGAGTACCAAGTGTTGTTTCTGAAATAGGCAAAGCTTTCGGACCTCTGGGCTGAAAACCTGCATTCAGTTGTAAAAAAAAACCCTGGGGGTTTGGCTGGACAGCTCTCTAAATTTAAACAAACAGGTCCAGAGTGTTGTGAGTGAGTTTCCAGGACTACAGCTGGTGCAAAGTGTGGCAGCAAGACTTTTAACAGGTACCAAGAAAAGAGAACACATCACCCCCTATCCTTGCTCATTTTCATTGGCTACCCGTTAAATATTCAGAATAGATTTTAACATTTTAGTTTTTTTGTTTTTAAAGCCCTACCTGGGTTTGCAGCATCTTATATTACTGATCTGCTGACACCTTACTCCACATCTAGGTTACTCAGGCCATCATCTGAATGAATGAATGCATGAGTGAATGAATACTTGGATGAAATCTGTGCTATGATCTTTTCTCGTCAGAAGGCCCAAATGTTTTCCCCGAGCCTGAAGACAGGTTCCCGGGTGCCACCGAGTTCAACCAACTCATGGTTAATTCCGGAAACCAGGTCAGACTACAGAAACTTGTAAAAAAAAAAAACAGCTGAAAAGACAAGGGGGTCAGGTGCAGGGTGACAACTCTGCCTAAGGAAAGGTGAGAACCAGAAAATGCATGCAGGCTACCTAAGTGAAGAAACTGGATTTTCTAGTGTAGCCCAACTCCTGAGGGCTTGTGCTAGCCTTCGGAATTTCTGTTAAGAGCATCTGCGCACAGAGGGAAACTGTAAAGATCAGCATATCACCTCGAGCCTGTAGTCCATTGTGGTGGAAAGACTCAACTACCAGGCTTGTGCACAATTCCGAATTTTAGAATTGGCCTCCGTTCAATTCATGAATTGGAATTTGAATTGAATTTGCCCCACCCCACAGGAAGTTGAATTTGAATTGGAATGACAGGAAGTGGAATCCAATGGCAATTCAAAACAATTAGCCCTTTTCACGGTGATGTCAGACGAAGCGTTGCTGGGTGTCCTCCGGCATGTCCAGCCGCCAAATACTACAGAAGAAGAAGAATCCACAGGTGTATACACTCAAGCACCTTGATTATCAATGCAGACTGCATGGTGCTTGATTGTATACACCTGTGGATTCTTCTTCTTCTGTAGTATTTGGCGGCTGGACATGTCGGAGGACACCCAGCAGCTTCGTCTGACATCACGTGATAGAATAGAATAGAATAGAATATATACTTTTTTGATCCCGTGAGGGAAATTCAGTTCTCTGCATTTAACCCAATTTAACCGAATTAGTGAACACACAGCACACAGTGAACAGTGAACACACAGTGAGGTGAATCACACAACCCAGAGCAGTGAGCTGCCTGCCCAACCAGCGGCGCTCTGGGAGCAGTGAGGGGTTAGGTGCCTTGCTCAAGGGCACTTCAGCCATGGTGGTCTGGTTGGGGATCGAACCGGCAACCCTCCGGTTACAAGCCCGAAGCCCCAACCAGTACACCACGGCTGCCCCCATTTTTTTTTTTTTTTTTTTTAAGAATTAAAATGATTCCAGTCACATAACAGAGGAAGAATGTGTTGAATCTCACATACATTCAGTTATGGGAAGGTTACTTTGAAAATGTAGTTGATTACCATTTTCAATTATAATGTGTGTGTTTGTTGCATCATATCTGACATATTTTGTGAGACTTCATTGTTAAACACTACCCTTAAATTATGTGTATGAATTTCAATACTGCCATGTCATTACTCATCAATTTGAGCTCATCTCTCTTTAGCAAGAAAAAAATAATAATGATAAAGTAAAATAATATTGATTTTCATGGAGTAGCCATCTGTTTGTGCCATATCTATGCCTGCAAGAAAATGCATGTAGGCTACATCAGTGAAGAAAATCCAGAAACTAGAACCTTTGCAGTTATCCGTTTGCAGTTTTTTCCAGTAATAAATGTTTTTATAGCTAACAAGCCAAGTAAAATTACAGTCACATACTAGGTTTCCAAAATGACAGTAGGGTTCAGTAAATAGGAGTAAGGGGGTTGGTGAGTCAGTCAGTCCTGGACCAGAGCAGCCCAGTGGAGACTAAAAGGTACTGTATCCCAGATGACCACAAACCTCTGACCTGCATGAGTACATCATGTACTGTACAGTAGAGCACTGAGTATTGTAAGTAGAACAACTGCAGCAGCTGTGGCCTACTGGTTAGGGTTCCGGGCTTGTAACCGAAAGGGCAAACTACGATGGACAGAACAAAGCTTTCTGATTGAAATATTCAAAGGCCTTGAGCAACCTCTAGATATTGTATGAACCATTCAAAAATGTGGACAGTGTGTTTTTATTTACATCCTAATCCTAACACATGTAGGGGGTGAGAGTTGAACATGTAAAAAAAAAAAAAAATGACCCAATAGACCCCTGCTGAGCCTACGTCACTACGTTCGCTGGCGGCAAAACAACCATCAACTGCCATCAGCGACAACGCTAAACTCATCCGATATGTCATTGTATTGTAAATCTTAGACATGACCATTTGGGACATAGTTATATATCCAATGATCTATACACCCGCCACTTCTCCTTACTGTATACGCTCGGTTTTTCAATAACGTAATTATAAATATCTGGCCATTCAACGGAGGGCAATCTTGCTACGTCTTCTTTCCATTCACTTAGAATGGGGATCTGTCAGAATGATCCCACCTGATAACGTACGTTTTTTCAAAGTTTTTTTCAAATAATCCTCCCAATCCCGTACACTGAGTGTATGTACATACTGTTTTATATCGTTAGTCATTTCATCAAAGGTTAATTACGGACTAATTTTAGCCGCATTACTAGTGCTTTTCAATGGCCGTCTAACTTTTCTGCCGCCACTGACGTCACGCCACTCCGAATGTTTATCCGTTGTGAAGGGGTCTATATAAGGCCCACCCTAACACACATACACACACACACACACACACACACACACACACACACACACACACACTAATATCCTACTTACGTAAATGTGATTTTTTTTTTTGTTTTTTTAATTTTAATACATTTTCAAAACTCTCAAGAAAACTTTTTTCACGTGGTCATAATGGGGCATTATGTGTAGAATTTTGAGGACAGAGATTAATTCAATGCAATTTGGAATAAGGCAGTAACGTAATAAATGTGGAAAAAGTGAAACGCTGTAAATACTTTCCGGATGCACTGTATATATATATATATATGGTTATGGTTATGGTTATGGTTATGGTTATTTAGCAGACGCCTTTGTCCAAAGCGACATACAAATAAATAACAATACAAATTAAATAACAGTGAACAATTACAAAAAAAGGGAGAATAGCAATATTATCAATAAAACAATCAATTAAGCACTAACCTAATGAGAAATAAAACAATGAAATGAGAATAGCAATCAAATAAGTCACTCAGTTAATTATATATAGCATGGTATGGCTAAATTTAAGGACAATAGCAGAATAAATGTCAAATTCTAACAATGGACAAATTATAATAAAACAATACTATTATACAAACCATAACACATAACAAACGCTCAAAAGACTAAGTGCATATTAAACAAATATGCCTTAAGACCCCTCTTGAAAGATCCAAAACTGTTGCTGGAGCGGAGAGCACTGGGCAACTCATTCCACCAACACGGAACCATTGAAGAATAGGATCTACAGTTTGACCTAGTATGAATGGTTTGTCGACATAACAGACGCTCCTCAGAAGATCGTAATGGGCGGTTGGGAATGTACATCTTGATCAAAGAACTGAAGTAGCTAGGAGCAGATCCAGTCAGTGTCCTATAGGCCAGAGTGAGAGATTTAAATTTAATTCTGGCTACTATAGGGAGCCAGTGGAGAGCAACCAGGAGAGGGGTTACATGTGTCCTCTTTGGCTGATTGAAGACCAGTCGTGCTGCAGCATTCTGAATCAACTGTAATGGTCTTAATACGCAAGCAGGTAGGCCAGCTAACAGGGAATTGCAGTAGTCCAGCTTGGAGATAACCATTGCCTGTACAAGAAGCCAGGGGCGTCACTAGGTGTACCAAAGATCCGGGGCTGTAGCCTGGCTTTTTTTTTTTTTTTTTTTTCCTCTCTCTCTCCTTACGGGGGTCCGGGGGTTTTTCCCCCGGGAAATTTTGAAAATTGGGCCGTTAAAGATGCCGTTTCAACGTAGTTTGAGAAGGAAAGGAAGGAAATTCGTTGGGGTCCTCCTCATCACATTTTAATAACAAATAAAGCTTTCCCTCACAAGACCTATGGCTAGCCTAGGCTACTGGTTCTAACAGAGACCTCACACCCAAACATTTTTTTCTGCCCGTGACATGATGAATGAATGCATAATTTCCAGGTGCCACTCTAATCGCGGTAAATGGATTAATCCAACACAACTCCTCGTCCAATTTTCAGTTTGCATGGAAATCATTGGTATATTTGCCTAGGAGATCTACGTGCGGCCAGCCTGGCTCTTCCACTCGTTTTGTGGTAACTAGCAGTGTTTACTACTGTTGTTGTAGGCTATACTACGTGTTTACTACTGTTGACTGCTGTACTAGTAAACTTATTGGAACAAGTTCATGGAAAACGAATGCTTGTACAGAACGTTTCGATAATCTATCCAATAGAGCCGTTAGGTAACGTACGTGAGTAAGTTATCTCTTTGTTATCCAAATGAACGGTTTTAAAGTTAGCGAGTTACAGAGGCTGGCAGTCAGCCCGACAGAGGGGGGAAGCATGGAACACTGATGTCGCATTTGCAACAATTTATTCCGACTCCATATGGAACATCAGCGAACAAGAGTAACAATATTGCAGTTGTGCCTGTGTTTCTGGCTCTCAGGCAAAGTTGTGACTGCTTAGCCTAGAAATCTAGACGCCACTAGCGGCAATCACGTCAGGCTAGGGGCTGCTGACCGTGGCATTCAATTCGAACCTTATAAAAAAAACCTCTGTGGCGATTTTCATCATTTTGTAAGGCACGGAGATCCGGGGCTATCCCCAATACATCCGGGGCTATAGCCCCGAATGCCCAGGTCTAACAACGCCCCTGCAAGAAGCTGAGTGGAATCTTGTGTCAGATAAGGTCTGATCTTCCTAATGTTGTACAGGGTATACCGACATGACTTTGCAATTGAGGCAACATGCTCAGAGAAAGTAAGTTGGTCATCAATTATGACACCCAAGTTACGTGCCGATCTAGTTGGAGTCAATGAGGATGAATCAAGCTGGATGTTCATCTGTTGGGGAATGGCTGTTTTTGCTGGAAACACCAAGAGCTCAGTTTTTGAAAGATTAAGCTGAAGGTGCTGATCCTTCATCCAGATTGAAATATCCTTCAGGCATGCAGAGATCCGATGGGAAACACTAGAGTCCTCAGGTGGGAAGGATAGGAAAAGTTGAGTGTCGTCCGCATAGCAATGATATTCAAATCCATGAGAGCGAATAATCCCACCTAAAGAAGTGGTGTAAATAGAGAAAAGGAGGGGCCCTAATACTGATCCTTGAGGGACTCCTGTAGTGAGGTCATGAGACTTTGATATCTGTCCCTGCCAAGACACGCTGAAAGAACGCCCTTTAAGGTAAGATTTGAACCAGTCAAGAGCTTTCCCAGAAATTCCCAGTTCATATAGTGTAGAAAGGAGAATGTCATGGTTAACCGTATCAAAGGCTGCAGATAAATCTAACAGAATTAACACTGATGACTGAGCAGAGGACTTAGCTACTCTCAATGCTTCAGTCACAGATAGAAGAGCAGTTTCAGTAGAATGACCACTCTTGAAACCAGACTGCATAGGGTCTAGTAGGTTATTCTGATAGAGGAAGTCACACATTTGCTTGAAGACCACTTTCTCCAAAACCTTTGACAAGAAAGGAAGAAGGGAGACAGGTCTGTAGTTCTTCACATCAGTTGAATTAAGTGTACTTTTCTTCAGCAAAGGTGTAATTCTTGCCTGTTTAAAAGAAGAAGGAACTATTCCAGAACTGAGTGAAGTATTAAATACATGTGTGACTGCCGGTATAATAGCGGGTGCTATAGACTGCAGGAGAGTAGACGGGACAGGATCCAAAGGGCATGTTGTTGGACGGCTACGCTGAAGCAGTTGAGAGACCGCTTCCTCATCAAGAGGAGAGAAAAAGTCCAATGATGGCATCATGTTAACACCAGGCAGAGTCCTTCTTACAGGGTCATCAAACTGAGCACTTATCTTAGCAACTTTCTCAGTGAAAAATGTTGCAAAGTCATCTGCTGACAGTGAAGTAGCTGATGGCGGTGGTGGAGGATTGAGAAGAGACTTGAACGTAGAAAAAAGTTTTCTGCTGTCAGTGGCGTTCTCAATCTTACTCTGATAGTATGATCTTTTTGCAAGTGTGACAGTGGATGAAAAAGATGAAAGCATAGACTGGTATTTACTAAGATCATTTCTATCTCCAGATTTATGCCATTTCCTTTCAGCAGCTCTAAGTTCCTTGCGAACTGAGCGTATACTGTTTGTCAGCCATGGATGGCGAGGTTTAGAACGAGTGGGTCTTGAAGAAAGAGGACATGCTACATTCAGACAGGATGCCAGTGTAGAGCAAAGAGTCTCTGTAGCGTCATTAACCTCAAGTGATGAGAATGAACTCGGAATAGGTAGAGCAGAAGTTACTAATGTTGCAAAATGTTCACTTGAGAGGCTTCTGAGGTTCCGTCGGAATGACATCGTCGGAGCAGGAACTGTAGGGTTATCAAGGAGACGCACAGAGAATCTAATGAAGTAATGATCTGATACATGTAGAGGATTAACCCAAACGTTGTCTGCAGTACAGTTACGTAGCAGAATCATATCAAGATCCTTACCAGCCTTGTGAGTAGGAGGACTGTGAACACGTGTGATACTAAATGAGGAGAGTAAGGACAGGAAGTCAACTGAAGAGGAATTGTCCAAGTGAATATTAAAATCTCCAAGGATCAACAGAGGGCACGTATCCATTGGAATAGCAGACAGTAGAATGTCCAACTCATTCACAAAGTTGCCAAGCTGTCCAGGAGGGCGATAGATAACCACCAAGTACAATTTGTATGGTTCAGTTATCATGATGGCATGATATTCAAACGAGCAGTGGTTTTGAGTCGGCAGCAACTGAGTAAACCTCCAGTCATCAGAGATCAGAAAGCCTGCCCCGCCTCCTCTACCAGAGGAGCGACAGGTATGCGAAAAAGCATAATTGGTCGACAACGCTGCAGGTGTAACAGTATTTTCTGGCCTAATCCATGTCTCTGTAAGCGCAACCAACTGAAGTGATAGCTGTGAGGCCAGAGCAGGAATGAAATTAGCTTTGTTCACTGCAGATTGGCAATTCCACAGCCCCATAGAAAAAGTAGGATATGAAGCTTGTTGCCTTTCGGCATTAGAGCGCATACAAACTTGTTTATGTTGAATGCACATTATTACCAGTAGGATGGCAGATAACAAGACGAGGTGAGACAAGTGAACCTATCTGAGAGGTGCCAACTTATCTGAGAGGTGCCTTGCTTGTGTCCTTGCTCGGTGGACTCGTCGCAGGTAGACTCGATTCGTCTTCACACGAGGACGGATTCACACGAGAGCTGACGTTTCCGCTGACGCTCCAGCACAGAAGCTACTTTAAATAGTCCTAGTTGAACTAGCTGAAGACCACCCCCTCGAAAAACTCACAAGACCAAGGCCAGTCTCAGCGCAATTAAACAGACGGCCGTAATGCAAACAATATCGACTACCCACCCACTACTTAGGATCAACTTGTAACTGTGTACGTAGTGCAGACGCAGCTCCAGAAAAACCACGAGTAGAGATTAGTAAAGCAAGGTCACAAGTCTACTTCGTCTAGCTACACTTAAAAATACCACCCCCGCGAAAAACTCACTCATACTGTATGTATATGTATATAAAAAAGACCACCCTAAAACACACACACACACACACACACACACACACACACTAATATCCTAAACAGTTCATGACACAATGCATATTTCCATACTGGATCATTTTGTCAATATGGACATTCATGACATTCATTTCCCCCCCAACATCTTGCAGGGCTAGGATGGCCTGACCAAGTATCCAGTTTGTAGCAGGCCCATAATCTGGACCCCACAATGACTGCTGCGCTGAACGAAGTGCTGAGGCAGACTCTGGACAACCTCTCGGGGGGCGATTTTAAGAGGTTTAAGCGCCACCTTCGAGATGAGTACCGAATGCCATGGGGAAAGCTGGAGAAGGCCGACACAGATGATGTCATGGACTTGATGGTGCAGGTGTACAGCATGGAGGCTGGGGGCGTCATGTTGACCATCTTGCAGAAGATGAACCACAACCAGCTGGCCATGGACTTGGAGAGGGATCTGGCAAAATGTGAGTGTGGAGTTAAGTCTCTAATGATGGAAATGCATGTGGAAAAAATGAAAAAGAATGAATTATGATGAAAATAATGAATGAGTTATCTCTACTTACTTCCTGTCGGACTCTTTCTATTACATTTTGTCCTATTCCTATTTATTCTCTCAATCATCTCTTCTCTCGAGAACCTTGGCCCCAGCTGTGGCGCAACTGGCTGGGGCACCTGCAACGTAGCCTACACCAGCGACCCCGGTTCAATACCCACTCGAGTCCGCTTTCCACCAAAAGCGAACTTGGTGTTGAACTGGTGCTGTTCGAAAGTCTTAGAACCGTGGTGATCCCGCATGACCCTGATGAAGGCGTAAGCCGAAACGTCGGAACAATAAAAAATCTTTAAGTTCCGAGTGTGCCACGACACTTTTGTTTATAGTTAACCTGTACCGCTGTGAGCACCTCACAAGGTGTGCGTTTACTCATTCGAACGGATCCCGCATTTCCACCAGTTCAGTTGTCCCATAAAAACGGCAGAAACTAGCTGTTTAAAATGCTAGTCAACGTCTGCAGTGTAATGCTAGTTGAATCGTTTTGTTTACTCAAGGCAACAGTTGATATGGACAGAAAACTCATGCGTTTAGCCTTCTTCCCTCTGAAAGACGCAATGACACGCCCACTCCGGTTCGCAGGAAAAAACAACTATTTTTTGGTTCAACTTCCGAACCAAGGTGCCCCGTTCCGAACCTTCTTTTGTTTGGTGGAAACTTAACGAACGGTTCAAATGTTGGTTCGCGAACGGGAGCCGGTTCTCTGTCGGTGGAAAAGGGCTATTAGTGGTCCTTTCCGGATCCTCTCTCTCACTTCTTGTCATTCTAAACTGTCAAAAGAAAATCATCTCTTCTCTCGGTCTTCTGTCTTATCGGTCATTTTCCCGCTCTCTGTTTTTTACCCTCCTGCTTCATCTCTCTCTCTCTCTCTCTCTCTCTCTCTCTCTCAGGTGGAGGCCAGCAGTGTTCCACAAGTCTGGCTGGAGGGGGTGGAAGGATGAACCTGCCTGGAGCACCTGCACCACAGCAAGGTAAAGAACCACTTTCATTTCACCAGTGATATATTAAGCAAGTCTCTGATAATGCACCTGTTGCTTATGGGAAGAATAAAATTCATTCATTTTTTTCTGCTGTCTTTTTCCCTCCCACTTTCACATTTTTCACCATATACCCTCCTGCCTTCTCTCTCTCTCCTCAGCTGGAGACCAGCAGTGTTCTGTAGGGGGTGGAAACATGATGCAACATGCGGTTGGAGGGATCAACATGAACATGTCTGGATCACCTGTGTCACAGCAAGGTCACACACACACACACACACACACTTTGGTGAATGCATGATACAACAAGCGGTTGGTTACGTAGTGGATAAGAAACTGGGCTTGCGTGCAGTTGCCTGAAAGTTGTTGGTTTAATTCCCGACTTCCACCGTTGTGTCCTTGAGCAAGGCACTGAACCCCAAGTTGCTCTAGAGACAACGTAATCCTAGCTACTAGTAGCTTGATCTGTGTAGGTGGGTAATTCATATACAGTGGGGAGAACATGTATTTGATACCATGCTAAAGTTGCCTAAAATGAGGAATATAAAATCATCATTTGACGATTGATCTTACTCAGTGCTTGAAGTGGGAAAAAATAAGTGCAGGAACTCTAATTTTCCGACATTTGACATTTGTGCGGTGAAAAAAAAAATCAAGTCTTTAGGATGTGTTGGTTGAAAAACTTGTTTTATTTAATAATTTTTTCAAGCACTAACCTATAGGCATAGGTTACTTTTTTCTTAACAAATGGATATGGAAAACCATTAAAACAACACAAACCAGACCAGTGCAGTATAGCCACTTGTAGGTCTAACAATAGACTGGGCTAAGGGCCCTTAGAACCAGAAACCTTTGGGCTAAAGGCCCAGATGAAGAAAACTGTGAAATAGGCTGTAGGCCTACTTGTTACATTGATTTAATTAACAATAACAGGCCAAGAACAGAGATTAGGTAAAAAGTCAGAACAGGGTAAGTGTGACTGTAAGTGTTCTTTCTATTGCTATTTTGGGTCCTGAAATGGAATTTCAAGCATCTGCCATGGCTATGTAACAAACAGGGGTCTGAATACAACTTCTGATATGAAAAAGAAATTATTTTGAAGTGGGGGATATGGAGAGGTATGAAAAAATGCAGAAATTTGATGTGATTTCCAAAAAGGATTTCTCGTGATTATAGCTAATTACACAGAGGCATTATATACGCCGTTGGAATCAGTAGGATCTCCTGTTTATTTTGATATGTAGTTTGCCATAGGGCAGTAACGAAATCGTCAGATATTTCACAGAGAAGAATGGGTATGACGCAGAACTGAATGTGCCATTCATTTTTGTAGGTAACTGTAATTTTCATCGCTAATTATCTCGCGAACCGTTCATCATAGAAACTAGCGGCTAGTACCATTGGAAAGGTCAGGTTCTGCAGTTTCATATGATATGCAAGTTATTTCAGTGCGACTTTCTCGCGCAGCAATATGACCGAGAAGAATGGGTGCGGCCGCGGCTGCATGGTGCGTCTTGAAGAGGGCAGAGAGGGTCTGCCGGCGGCCCGATGGTAATCTTCTCGCGGCCGGGTAGATTGAGAAACACTGTGATAGGGCACTGTTGTGGCTCGTGGGTAATGTAGTCTTTCATCGGTCTTGTGATATTGTTTATTTTCGGGCCACTGTGACTGTCACTGCGTCGGATCAGTTTCAGTAAGTACCGGAACGCTGAAAAAAGTGGCGGAACCCAAAAGACGAAAATACAGAAGTTCCGGAACTGCGTTCCGCTGCGTTCCGGCCCACTTCAAGCACTGATCTTACTGCCTTAATTCAAAAATTGAGTAAAAATCACACCGATAAGGACACCAATTTTCTTTAACACATACAGTAGGGTTAACATAGGGGCAGACAAATTTTTATTTTTAAAGGCCAGCTATTTCATGGATCCAGGATATTATACATCCTGATAAAGTTCCCTTGGCCGTTGGAATTAAAATAGCTCCACATCATCACATATCCTTCACCATAGCTAGAGATTGGCATGGTGCTTTTTCCAGTAGGCCTATTAGCCTGTTTGATGCTCATCTGATGCTCATTGAGCTCAATGCAAATCAAACAGGCTAACTGGAAAAAACAAAGCACCTGTCTGTCGGCCACTGTAATTTTATCCTGCAGCAGAATACGATAACAGCAGCACAAACAGATAGACAGACATACCCCGATAAAAATATAACCTCATTGGCGGAGGTAATAAATGAACAATCAATGTCTATTTCTTTGCATTGATGTGGTACTTTAGAGTTGCCTTGCTGCAGACATTGCAGAGGACTTTATTTTATTTTACACTTTATTTTTTATCAACACCATTAGGCTTTTTTTACAGTAAATGATCCAATCAATCATCTAGGCAGCACATCCTCTTCTCTCTCCTTCATTTTACAGTCGAATGGTTACTGACTAGAATGGCTCCAGGTCAAAGGTCATACGGAATCGTTATTTATTTTTATTTTTTTAATCAGTTGTTTTTTTCTCAAATTAATGAATCAAAATGAATCAGTTATTGTGACAGCCCTACATGAAACCTGAAGCTGTTCCTGTAGTTGTACTTGTGCAACTGGGAAGCAAAGGGCCTTGACTAATTTGCGGGCCAAAACCCAATAGTGCGAGTAAAGGGCATATAGACCTCTGAAGTTCGCCTACAAAAAGGATCCAAAGCTGCCATCTTTGCCCATATAAGGAGATCCGGGAGTTAATTGAAGCTAACTGCCTATGGCAAGTTGCATGGTAAGTTAGCTCTGGGGTAGCAAAGATCAAAGTGTGCCGTCTTCACCTACCGAAGATCACAGTGTCCACTAGACGGCAGTGGACAAAACTGTGTAGTGAAAAACGTCTGCATTTCCAATGTTATCATCCCTGTGAGAGTTTAACAGGTGCGATAATTGAAAATCACCATGTTATTTTCCCATAGAAAAAATCTCAAGATACCGGATCTCCTTATTTGGGCAAAGATGGAGGCTTTTTTGTAGGCGAACTTCAGAGGTCTATACCCCTCTCATAGGTACATCATACCTGCATGTCAGGTCATCATAGTTATTTCCAGGGCTGTGGGAGGGGCCACGAGGAGTGAAAGTGGAGGGCTGTAGTAGCACATCCAGCTGCTGAGGGCTCAGAATATAACTTAAACGAACGGCAATATCATGCACTTTTTAAATTCATATCAGTAATCAAAACATTACTAAGAAACTGCTGCATTTGTAACCAGAACCAAACTGCATTTGCTACTGCACTTATAACATTACAGGATATGTTGTTTTTGTTGTCTTTAGGTTATGGTGCAGCAAAATCCATACTGAAGCAGAAGCTCAAAATCCACTTAAGAACAAAGTTTTCAGCTGTACATCAAGACCATGAAGTTAAAAATCTCGACGATATCTATACTGACCTTTACATTGTTGAGGGCTGCACAGGTGGGGTCAACAGTACACACGAAGTGTCGACAATTAACATGAAACAAATTGGGAGAGGATCAAGCTTTGACAAGCATGTTCAGTGGGAAAACATGTTCACTGACAGGCAGATCACAAAAGTCTTGACTTTGGGAATTGCTGGTGTGGGAAAAACAGTTGCAGTGCAGAAGTTTGTCATGGATTGGACTGAAGGAAAAACAAATAGAGACATTGACTTTGTTTTTGTTCTTTTGTTTCGAGAGCTGAACTTATTGAAAAAACCCTACACATTTCTTGAACTCCTCCTTGAATTCTACACTGAACTCAAAGATTTGAGAGATTTACCTCAATTCACTGAATGCAACATCATTTTGGTCCTTGATGGTCTGGACGAAAGCAGGCTCACACTAACATTTGAAAAGTGCATTAGTGAACTTGATGAAAAGTCTTCTGTGGACGTTCTTATGACAAGTCTCATTAAGGGCAAGCTACTGAACTCTGCACACATCTGGGTTACAACCAGACCAGCAGCGGCCAGTCTGATCCCAGATGAGTGCTTCAACTTGGTGACAGAGGTGCGAGGATTCAATGATGACCAGAAAGATCAATTCTTTCAGAAGAACATAAACAATCCTGAGAAAGCTGATGAACTCATTACTCATGTCAAGAAGAATAGAAGCCTCCACATCATGTGTCACATACCAGTATTCTGCCGGATAATAGCCAGTGTGGTAGATGCCATACTGGGGGATCAGAGCAAAGAAGAACAAGCCACAACTTTGACAGAAACATACACACAGTATTGTGTGTCTCAGATGAAACGAATGAATGCAAAGCACTTGGACAAGAAAAAGGCGATGAGTGAAAAGAAAAAAGGGATGCTCCTTGTTAAGCTTGGGAAACTGGCATTCAACAATCTGGAGAAAGGCAATCTGATATTCTATCAGAAAGACTTTCAAGATTGTGGTATTGATGTCAAGTCTGGATCATTACAGGCTGGAGTTTGCACAGAGATTTTCAAAGAGGAGTATGCTGTAGCTGAAGAGAAAATATTCAGCTTTGTGCACCTAAGTGTACAGGAATTCTTGGCAGCTCTTTATGTTCTTCACAAAAATTCTACTTGCTATTTGAGAAATCGCATCCCTGAGGCATGGAGGAAGACACACCAGTGGGGACATTCACCCTCAAGGTTTGACATTTACCAGTTTGCTGTGGACAAGGCCCTGCAGAGCCAGAATGGACATTTGGATCTTTTTGTGCGCTTCCTCCTTGGCCTTGCACCAATGTTAGAGCCTCAGATCAGGTTCCCCCTGAATAAGCTGCTGCCACAGTTAGCAATCAGAGAAACAAGCATCAAGAACACAGTTCAATACATCAAAGAAGTGATCAAGAGAGACTACCCACCAGAACGGACCATCAACCTCTTACACTGTTTGAATGAGCTTGGGGACAACTCACTGGTTGAGGAGATCCACAGGTAATGAATATGGCCCCTTTTCATGGTGTTGAAGGGAAATTAGTGGAACTGGCTACATCAGGTGTGAATGATTATGCTCTGCGATGTAAATGCTTCAGGCTACTTCAGGCTACTTCAGGCTACTAGGATTAATGCATAGAGCTGGAAGTGCTCAGTTGAATAAAACGGAAACCCGTAGTATGGATGAGTTTTTAAAAGTCAGTGGAAATGTCAATAGTAAGTACATAAGTACATATTGTAATACGTTTCAATAACGTATCTTGGTACTGTAGATGGTTCCTTGTACAATGTACAGCAATATTTTTCCGATGATCTATTCAGTATCCTATGACTATGAATGACTGATTTAGGAAGTCTATGGTACCAACTTAATTTCTCAGAATATGTTTCAGTACTGAATAGTACATTTGCTTGTATTGATGTTACAGAAAGAAAAAAACCTACTGCTGATTAATGTTATTTGTATTGCTTTAATACTTTTGTTAAGGAAGTAAAGATAGATGATAGATAGATAGATACTTTATTGATCCCCAAGGGGAAATTCAAGGTCCCAGCAGCTTAAGACACCACACACAACATACAATACAATGTGAACAGGAAAATACAAAGCAAATCAACAAATCAACATGACTAAAGGAGCAGTAAAATAATATGCTGTATTACTATACAGCATAGTATTACTATGCAATGCTGTCGTAAGCTAGCAATAAGTATTAAGAAGATTACGAATGTTGTTTACCTATGTATAATTGGCATGTTGTCTTAAATTCTACCCAGGTACATAAATTCAGCAGATGAGAATACGAATCTGACTCCAGCCCAGTGTTCAGCTCTGGCTTATATGCTGCTGATGTCAACTACAGACATGGAAGAGTTTGATCTGAAGAAATATCTGAAATCAGAGGAAGGGCTCCACAGAATGCTTCCTGTAGTGAAGGTTTCAAAGAGAGTTTGGTGGGTAAAGCCTTGTTAACCACAATGATAATGTAGGTGTAGGATCTGACCAATTGGCTGAGATTTCTTAACCTGACTCTCGCCAGATCCTGTAGTTCGCTGTCTGCTTCACACAAGGATCTGGGACTTCTCGATAGGAGATGTATTTATGAAGGCGGGTCCTTGTAAAACATCCTTGCATGTGATTTGATAAACCACTTGCCTGTTATCTTGAATGACGTGCTAGGCTTCTTCAAGCTCTTGCCAAACCCGGTCGGAAGAAGAGTAAAAACATCCTTGCCACCAACAAATGTCTTCAAAACCATTCTCTGTTAATCTTTTAAAGAATGAATACTCGATAGATTCGACAAAACGGTTGAAATAGCAGAATCAATGTCAGCACAAGACTCCTCGCTGCGTGCCGCCATTGTTGTTTGAATCAAACACTCGCTTCGGTGCTCCTGAAGTTCTGAGTGTGCCACGACACTTCTGTTCATGTTTTTTCCAGTTTGCCTATTAGCTGGTTTGATTTGCATTGCGTATTGCAATGAGCATCAAACAGGCTAATAGGCTAACTGGAAAAAACACCATGCCAATCTCTAGCTATGGTGACCTTATGGTATCCTTAGCGGTTTGATTTTCACTAATTTTTTTTAATTAAGGCATTACACTCAATTGTCAAAAGATGATTTTATATTCCTCTTTTTAGTCAACTTTAGCATGGGCTCAAATACTTATTCTCCCCGCTGTATATGAATGAAATTATTAGAATTACAATAATATACCAGCGAGACAGCTGGACCAACAGAGTCAACTCTGAAGAAAGCTGTAAAATAATAATAATAATAATAATAATAATAATAATAATAACAATAAAGGGACCCCTGCATTATCTGTCTTTACATTTTTTTTTTGTTTGTTTGCTTTTTTAACAGGCTGAATCAGTGTCACCTCTCTAAAGCAAGCGGCATAGTGTTAGCATCAGTGCTGCAAAGTACACCTTCCCATCTGAGAGAGCTGGACATGAGTGACAATGACCTGCAGGATGAAGGAGTGGAGCTGCTCTGTGTGGGACTAAGAGATCCACAGTGCAAGCTGGAGATACTGAGGTCAGTTGCCACAGCCCTACAGTCAGCATATTCTTAAAGGGATCACGCATAAAGTCCTACTGAAATTTAATCTTGAAATAAAATTCAACTAAGTGACAGTGACACTAAAGGCCATACTGTTTCTGTCATGCTGTCATGTACAGTAATTAGTGGGCTTGCTGCAAGGCACTCTTTGCCCACTTTTTAAAGATGCCTCTTCTCCTAGAGTGTTTGAGCTGTCGACGCAGTTCAAACACTAAAAAATCAGGCCCGATCCGGTGTAGGTTGCTTGTTAATGTCGGATGGCTGCCAGTTGTCGTTTTTCCGGTATTCCTGTTTTTAGACCCTTGTAGTTCCGCCATGCTCCACCAGAGGCGTTTCCCCATTGAAAATAATGGGGAACTGTTCAGGCGTTTACATCACTGCCCCCTGGTGAGCAAGCCCACTCTTGCAGCTCCTCCACGGAGATGCACATTTCTAGTTGTTTGTTGTTGCTACAAATCATCTAGTAGATGACCAGCAATTCTGTGCATAGGGCTTAAAGTATTGAATGTGCTCGGAGCAGGAACAGATAATGCACATCCTCAGTGATGTCATTTTGACTATTAACTTCCTTTTTGCGACTTATAGTCCAGTTGCAGCTTTTATATTAATTCACAGTAAATGTGTAATGTCCATGAAGCTTCACTTTATAAGGAGAAGATCAAATCCACCCCAGGAGGAAGTACACAGAGACACAGGGGCGCCAATGAGTGGGTGGGTGTTTAGGACGATTCCAAGGGCCCAGCAATGACAGAGAGCCTCATCCTCAATAATACTATATATTATTGGAGGGACCCCGAATGTCTGTCCGTCATAGGGCATACAGTGGGGAGAACATGTATTTGATACCATGCTAAAGTTGCCTAAAAAGAGGAATGTAAAATCATCATTTGACAATTGATCTTAATGCCTTAATTCAAAAAATGAGTAAAAATCAAACTGTTAAGGACACCAATTTTCTTTGTGATTGAATAATGTATCGTAAATAAATAAATACAAAATACATGTTCTCTCCACTGTACATTCTCTAGCAGCGTACCTGCAGACACATATTGTAAGTAAGCATTGAGAGTCCAACTTTGTGACAGCACCACCATCTTGCATTGCACCCAAAAAAATTCTACTCTCTAAAATGTCCTCATATTTTAATAATGTTCTTCTCCTAACCATGACCAATCTGTCACAAACAGTGGTCATTTTTTATCTATGTTATACACATCCAAAAAAGCCACAATAAACAATAATGAGAAAAAAAAATTATAAACAAGAAAATAACATTTACCCATAATCCCTATACAGGGAATGGTAATCTGAACTCAAAATAGTACATTTTACAGGCTTGAAAATTCCAGTAACTTGAAATAAAAAATAAAACTTTGTTGGCAGAACTTGAAAAATGTGTTAAGCATCTTAATAATTAGTTCTTCAAAATGTAAAATATTAACTTGATGCCTTCAACTATTCGGACCATAATTTACCATTTTAAGTTTAGCCCAGTTAACTTGAATATTTGAGTTCTTCACTGTCAACTTGAAAAGTTACTGAAATTGGTTGACTTTAATTTCAACCAACTTGGAAACCAAGTGAAAAGAAACAACTTGAAAAAACAATGAAATTGGTTGTCTTCTTTTTGTAAGTAAATTCAGATTATTGTTTTTTTGACAAATTGAAATTACTAAAAAAAAACGAGTGAAATAGACATTCTCTCCCAAGTAAAATCAGACAATTTTATATGCTGTGTTAACTCATGAAACTAAGTAGACATACAGTACATTTAGGCCTACTTATTCTAATTAATTGAAATAACTTAAGGAAAGACTTTGGGATTCTTACACTGATACAGATAATTAAATAATTAAAGTTGAGTCAGGTCAACTTAATTTTACAAATTTGCAAAATGAAATTTTGCAAAAAAAAGTTGGATTGACAGGTGTTTTTTTCTAGTATGTCTTTCTAGACCATGTCTTTCTGTTTTTTGTTGTTGTTGCTGTTGTTGTTATATTTACTTGCATTCCTTAGTAGCTAATCAAAAGGCAAGTTCTATTTTTTACAGTGTGTGGATCAAGCCATACAGCTGGCCTGCATTCTCACAAGCATGACTAATGCTGGCTAGAGCATATCACTCTCCTTTCAGACTGTTTTAATCTCTGTTGTGTGAATTCACTATATGTTTTATCATCAGATTATACAACAGGTCTCATTCCATTACAGTTCATCATCTGTTTTTGTGAACAAGTCAAGGTGACACTGTAGATCCTGAGTGTTTTTGTAACCTGTGTTAACACTTCAGATACAAGCACAGCATGATGATCAGGTTCAAAAGAGAGAAGAATTATGTGAAAAAGTGTATAAATGTGTAGCCTAAATGGAACTACTGAATACTATCACATGTCAACTGTTTGTTTTAAATAGGCTGAATCAGTGCCACCTCTCTAAAACAAGCTGTAAAAACATGGCATCGGTGCTACAAAGGAAACATTCCCATCTGAGAGAGCTGGACATGAGTGACAATGACCTGCAGGATGAAGGAGTGGAGCTGCTCTGTGTGGGACTAAGAGATCCACAGTGCAAGCTGGAGACACTGAGGTCAGTTATGAGCCATATACGATATGATAGATTTAATAGCAGTGTAAAACACAGACGGAACAAAAACAGAAAAGAGGCACAGAGAATGCTGCATTAGTTGTGTTTATGTACAGATGTATGCTGCTTTGTATAAGTGAAGTTTACACGAGAGTACAAATGTTGAATTCAAATGGTTTCTTCACAATTAATGAGTTGAACATTTTTGTCATGTAAAAGCCCTGTTCATGTTCTTGTCTCTCTCTACTGTCTTGTCTGATAAAAGGCATAAATAGTCCCCCACCCCTAATCCCCAAAAAAGAGTCACTCCTGTTCGTCAGGGAGAACCCACAAGTTGCCGTTGTTGTGTACTATTCAGCCAACACCACCCCATCTGTCATGAATCAGCAGCTCTTGTTAAATGATTAGGTCTGGAAACCCCCTACATGTTACAGCTATGTATGTTGCACATGTTGGTAGTCCACTGCCATGGTCTGCTTTGCTGTCTGCTTGTGTCCTACTGTCTTATGTTGCTTTTGTCCTGTACAGTCCTGTACCTTGCCTTGCTGCTTGTGTGTTGATGCTGCTGCTCCCTGCCTGTTGCTGTGTTTTGCTTCATGTTGTTGTCTTGTCTCATGTTGTGCTTTGCTTTATGTTGTTGTCTTGTATTGTTGATGGTGGCACTGAGTTTCCCCTTTAGGGAATTATTAAAGTTAATCCTATCCCATCCCATCCCATCCTATCCTATCCTATCCTACAGGACTGATCTTAAGGAATGCTGTGAATTTTCACCACTCTCTCTGTGCATGTGTCTTTCAGACTCTCTAATGCTGGTGTCTCAGATAAAGGATTATTTTGTCTGGCTGTCATTCTGATGTTAAACCCCTGTATGAAAGACCTGGATGTAAGCCGCAATCAACCTGGGGAATCAGCACAGGAGCTGTTATCTGCTACACTAAAGGATCGCCAACGCGAGATTTCAGAGCTTCGGTATGTACTGAAAATAAACCAAAACCTCTTGGATTCCTGGGGTTAGTTGGTAGCCTGGCCACACCACCAATTTCCTTTCAAGGAGATGCTAGTCTGAAATGCCATAGTTTACAGTAATTTCTTGTGTATTAGCCACATTGTGTTTAAGCCGCAAGACAGTGTTTTATGCAAGTTAAAAGAAACAAAACCATGTTAATACCATATTAGCTGCCCCTGTGTATTAACCTCATATAGCAAGCTGAAGAAATTTAGCAAGATCAATATTATAAGCCACGGCTGATATTTGGAAAATTATGGTACTAACGTTTCCATCCGTCAGCAAATTACTTGTCCATCAGTGATGAGATGGGATGAAGCTGTAGTTTAGAAAGTGAAAGTGGCTGTGGTAAACGGAAGTAGTAACGCCTGCAAACATTACAAATTGCAGTCGGAAGAATGTGAACACTTCACTACGCCACCCCTTGACTTAACACCTCCGATCAATGGAAACTTTGTCCCAAGAACCCACACATACTCTACAGGTGTTTATAAAAATGCAAATATAGAATCTTTATGAAAGTTTTTTTTCCCCCTTGCAAAGTGTTGCATGAGTTCAATAATAAATAAATACATGGGGGAGAATAAATGACCACACCCTGGTGTACCGCCAGCCGGGTCACCGAAAGGGCCCCACTAAGGCTTAGTTCACATTGGCAGTCGAAATCGGATGTCTTGCATATCCGATCAGAACCTGATCTTTCTGACTGACTGTTCTCATTGCATATTGCAAGTGATCACATCCGATCACATCCGATCTTGGCGTGCAATGCTCAGATCCTATATAAATTACACACACCTGGATTAATTAGGTAGAGTTGTACACAACCAAGTCGTCATGGATGAAAGTGGATTTATTTTTTATATTTTCCAACTTATTATGCGTAGCTGCGGCGCAAATACCTCGTCACCCTTAACGTTACAGTTTTCCATGTTTCACCATGAAATTATTTTGTTTTGTTGGTAGCCCTGGCGCACGCGCTGAATCAATCAATCAATCACTTCCGTCACTCAGAATTACGTTGCAATTGTTTGTCGCAGTGCAAATGACGAAAGGGGCACTTTGAAATCCTATTCAAGTGGTTCGACTGTTCAGATTGAGTCATATCCGATAGTAAGTGATATTGAAACCACCTCCGTATGTGGTGCGAATCAGCATTTCATGCGGTTTTGTGCCGTTCAGACTACCCAAAATTCAAGCTAGATACAATCCAGATAGGCAAAAAATCGGATTTCGACTGCCAGTGTGAACTAAGCCTAACAGGCCAGTCTCTACGCATGTGAAAGGAGAGCAAGACCCTTAGGGCAGCACACAATATGAATTCAAAATACTAATACACTGCAACCTTGCGTTCAAGAGATTATTCAAGTAAGGCTTAAAGAAATAGTTCGGAATTTTGGACATAGGACCTCATTTCCAACTTAGTCGGGGTGATATAGGTCGGTGGAGAAGTTGCAGCTTTCATCTGATGCTAATCTGGTGCCGAGATAACGCAAGTCAACGGTAACATCCAGCCTGCCACTGAAAACAGTCTTAATCCACTCCACAGAAAACCCGAAACAAATAAATTATAACGTCGGACTATCGATGCACATGTCTGGGGCTTCGGAAATAGAACAAAAAAACACAGGAGAAAAACTGAACGAAGGCAACTGGACTTGCCAGAGGTTGCAGGAGAAACGCAGGATCCAATCCTCCCTCAGGACAGCAGGCCAGCCTTCTTTCACTGGCGGCAAAAACACAGGCAGGCAAAACAGCAATCTAAGCAGAGGTACCAAATCTTCAGACAGGGACAGACACAGGAGAAGCAGGGTGAGGTGAAAATAAAACAAGCAGGCAAAAACAGGCAGGCAAAAACAGGCAAGAACTCACAACTTGGTCCGTCGCACTCGAGAGGAGACGGAAACGTTCTGCCAGTGAGGCAGACTGGCAACAGGCTTTTAAGCCGGTGGATGTGGACTGATGTTGATAGGTAGGCAGATCAGACACAGGTGGAGGCAGGTGAGAACCAGGGGCCGACAAGGGAAGGGCGGAGACTTATACTGACAGCAGTACCCTACAGCTCCTGTAGGGGGAGACTAATAGACAAAACACTAGGGAGACTAAACAGAGAGTCTGACATACGGTTTCGGTCCGTGTAACGCTTTGCAGTGCTTTGTTCTATTTGCAGATTTCACATTAAAATAATGAAAAATTGGCTTAAAATGTCAATTATCAATCTTTCAGACTACTCGGTAAATTGATTGACTGTTCTGTGTTCTATTTTTTGCATTGAGTACGCTTGGGATTTTCTCCTCAGAAGTTCGAAAGTCAAACAATGACTCTATATTCTAACTTTGTATTTTTGCGCTTGGGGTTGGATTGAACCATGAACGCTGGGGGTTACCGAGGAGAGTTGCGTTGTGACCCAGAGGTTTCACTTCACCCGATGTCTGCTTGGGTTAAGAATGGGATGTCATTAATGAGCTTACTCTTGTCAACTTGTTGTTTAACAGCTTCTGTAGGCATGTTGGTGGAGAGGTTTTTGTTCTTGGGTAGGGTTGCTCACATTTATTCAAACCGTCAACAACCATGAACAAATGCTAGGCGGCATCAAAGCATCACCGACCCTGCACCCTAGAAAAAGAAAAGAAAATGAGGAGCCATCTCACATATGCCAGGTTTCATGTAGATCAAGACGGGGATGGGAAACTGCAGAGACTGTAGGAAGGATGGTTGTTTTTGGCAATGGACAATTGACAGTTGTAAAATAAAATAAAAAATGTCACCATTCATTCAATTGGAGGTCAACATTCGAGCTTCCTTAAATAAAAGACTCAAAAGTGCAAAGAGTGCAACTCAAGGTTACTTTTTAATAAACCATTATGTTTGTCTTATAGACTAGCTGGTTGGAAACTCGGTGATACATCCTGTGAGATGTTGGCCTGTGTTCTGCAGTCAGCAAACTCCCTGACAGAACTGGACCTGAGTGACAATAACCTGAGAGACTCTGGAGTTCAGTTTCTCTCTAAAGGACTGTCTAATCCTCACTGTATACTGCAGACATTAAGGTTGGTATGATGATATGACATGGAATCATCCTTTTCTTTATGCTGTATGACAATTACGTTATTTGTATTTTTCAGTCCATTATTGTTGTTTTACAGACTAGTAAACTCAATGATAAATCCTGTAAGATTTCGGCCTGTTCTCTGCAGTCAGCAAACACCCACATACAATAGTGTGTATGAACATGAATTAAAGTAATCGTACTGTATACCTGTAAGATAGGTGGACAGAATCAACCTTCATTTTTAAACAGGCTAAATCAGTGTCATCTCTCTGAAGAGAGCTGTAAAATAATGGCATCTGCACTGAAACCTGTAACCTGCATTAGCTATATTTATGTATGTTTCTTAATAGGTTGAATTGTTGTTACGTCTCTGAAGTTCTGAAAACATAGCAATTGGTGTTGTTACCCGTCTGTCATGGTATTTAAAACACTCTTGCGGCCTACAGCACCCATACTGATTGTCCACGCTTGAGAATGTGTGTGCACCCATACTGATTGCTTGAGAATGTGTGGACAAAAGCCATACAGTTCACAAACATGGTTGATGCTGGCTAGAGCATATCATGCGCTCTCCTTTCAGATTTTGTGTAGTTTTAATCTCTGTTGTGTGTCTTCACTGTATGGTTTGGCTCATGTGATTGTACAAAAAGTCTCATTCCATTGCAGTTCATCATCTGTTTTTGTGAAGTCAAGGTGATAGATCCTGAGTGTTTTTGTAACTTGTGTTAACACTTCAGATACAAGCACAGCAAGATGATCATACAGGTTCAAAATAGAGAAGAATTATGTGAAATAAATGTGTAGCCTAAATGGAACTACTGAATACTATCACATTTATATGTCAACTGTTTGTTTTAAATAGGCTAAATCAGTGCCACCTCTCTAAACAAAGTTGTAAAAACATGGCATCAGTGCTACAAATGACACCTTCCCATCTGAGAGAGCTGGACATGAGTGACAATGACCTGCAGGATGAAGGAGTGGAGCTGCTCTGTGTGGGACTAAGAGATCCACAGTGCAAGCTGGAGATACTGAGGTCAGTTATGAAGCATACTGTATACAATATGATAGACTTGCAGTAAGAGCTGATAGATGTTATAGGTGAAATTCAATAGCAGTGAAAAAAAACACAGACATAACAAAACCAGGAAAGACTAAGAGGCACAGAGAACACTGCATTAGTTGTGTTTATGTACAGATGTGTGCGCTGCTTTGTATAAGTGAAGTTTGAGTTGAAAAGTGCATCGTTCTGTCATGTCCTGTTCATGTTACAGTTTTTCTCAATTGTTTACACACAATTTCTGGTACTTGAGACACAATTCCAATAATATGTAGCTCATGCACCAACCTCCTGAATCGATTCTGTTGAACTATAAGCACAATTTCTGCTTTACACTCAAATTGCCGTTCTAAAACACACTGTTTTCAAAACACTACACACAATTCTCTGCATTTGACACAATTTTCATGAAGAAAATGTCTTGTTCTCTCAAGGAACACACTGCCATTCAAATCCTAAAGCTAACTGCCCTACCATGCACACTGACTCATCACATGGGCAAACTCCTGTCACACAGTCTTACAATTAGCAATCAGAGCTTTAGTATTACAGTATAGTAGTACAGGCAGAGGCAGAGCCAGAGGAGTGAGAGAGTAGGAGGATGGGGAGGCCAAGGACCGTAATCTCTGATGAGATCCGAGCCACTAGAACATTGCAGTGCTGCGTATCAATACAGTACAGTACCGGACAGTACAATACAGCTCAATGAGCACAGTAGTACAGTATTGCCTGTGGGCTGTTCTGTAGGACTGTAAAAATAAAGTATGTTTCAAGTATTTGGGTAAAGTAATCCTACTTTCTATTCCTACACAGTTTACAGTATTTTACTATTTGTTTGGCAGCCGAAAGATTACCAACACAAGGTTTTCTGTCTCCTGAACAGGAAACTGAAATCATGAGCATTGTCCTAGAAAAAACGGCATAACATTACGGCAAATACAAAGAATAAGAATAGAAAACAATGAGATATTTCAAAATATTGATAGGGTAAGCATATAAACTTACTGTATCAGCTTATCTACTGTTTGTAGTACTGTTTGTAGTGTAACACTGAACAAAAAAAGGCCCAAGTCATTATAATGAATGGAGAAGAAGTGTTTTCAATTCATCCCAGTGTTTTACACTGAGCACATCAGTGTTCAACTGGTCCTTATAAATGTCTTGATATGATGGTTTGTGTGTGTCTCTTGAGAACAAAAGAGCATTTTGAGGAGAAATTACATTGTTTTGAAGGTAAAATGTCATTTTGCAGGAGAATTGTGGAGTTTTGCCCATTGTGTATGTTGTTTTGGATTTGTGTGTAGAGTTCTGAGAATATGAGGCATGTTTTCAGAAAATGTGTGTTAACAATCGAGAAAAACTGTAAACATTTTGAATATGTTAAGAGGCAAAAAAGTCACATTTAGACGATACCCCAAGACCTAGCATTGTAGTTTACTGAGGGTATTATATATATGTTAAATGCTGGAAATATATTGGAAAGATATTGCTAAAGCCTGGAAACCCCCTATGTTGCAGGCTTGATCTCAAGGAATGCCATGAATTTTCACCACTTTCTCTGTGCATGTGTCTTTCAGACTCTCTAATGCTAATGTCTCAGATAAAGGATTCTTTTGTCTGGCTGTCATTCTGATGTTAAACGCCCGTGTGAAAGACCTGGATGTAAGCCGCAACCAACCTGGGGAATCAGCACAGGAGCTGTTATCTGCTACACTAAAGGATCGCCACCGTGAGATTACAGAGCTTCGGTATGTACTGAAAATGCACCAAAACCTCTTTTTGGATTCCTGAGGTTGGTTGGCAACCTAGATTTGGAAAGATGCTAATCTGGAACACCATAGTTTAGTATCGTTACTTGTAAAAAGGACAAGAAAGTCCGCACACTAAAGCTCCAATATTTTTCATATACAGATGGACATTTCGGGACACACTGCCCTTCCTCAGACATCGTTACTTGCCCATCAGTGATGAGAGGGGATGAAGCTGTAGTTTAGAAAGTGAAAGTGGCTGTGGTAAACGGTAGTAGTAACGCCTGCAAACATCAAAAATTGCAACCTGTCGGAAGAATGTGAACATTTGTTTATGTAGCGCCCTCGAGTGCTAACACCTTGGAGCAAGGGAAACAGAGTTTTCTGTTTTTCCTTTAAAAGTGTTGCACAGGTTAAATAATTAACACAGGGGGCAGAAGGGGCAATTACCACACCCTGGTGTACTGCCAGCCGGGTCACTGAAAGGGCCCCACTAACAGGCCAGTCTCTATGGAGAGCAAGACCCTTAGGGCAGCACACAATATGAATTCAAAATACTAATACACTGCAACCTTGCGTTCAAGAGATTAATCAAGTAAGTCATTATAGAGCACACACTCTCACACTGTAGCACTCAGATGACTTTGAACAGGAGGAGACTGCCTGCCCTGCATAGGCTAATATTGCTACCTAGGCTTGGCCAATAGCCTACTGGATGGACTAGCACTAGTAGGTTAGGGAGGGTGAAAGACAAACAAACTAAAGAAAGGAGAATGAATGGGGGGGGGGGGGGGGGGCAAGATGGTTACATGAAAGCTAGATAGTAAACCATACACATGGTAAAAGAGTGGAAATAAAAATAAGTAGAAAATAGAAAATACAAGATCATTACATTTTTACAGAGAAAAAAGCACTCAACAGCAATATGTATTTCACACATACTGTAAAGGCAACTCTTTGCACAAGGGGCATGAGATCTTGGACCCTGCATATTAATGCCTCCCATTTTTGCAGGGTGGACACCTGGGCCTTGTTCAACCGGGCAGTATGATATTCTAAATTTACAATGTTATCAAAATAGCTTATCCAAAAACGTTTAAATGGTATACAAGGGTTGATCCATAACTGTAAAACAACTTTCTTAGATGCTGTGAAACCTGCCATCAACATTTTCTTTTGGATTATGGAATATTCAAGTTCTGAGTCATCATAAACTTTGAATAATTTAAAGACCACAGCTGTTATAGTATATCCTAAACATGACATTTACTGAGGGTAGAAAAATGTAAATCTTATCAATCTTATCTTATAGGCTAAACAAAACAACACTGTCAAGTTTTACCTGTAGTCTGTAGGCAAGGCAGGGGTATCTTATTGCAAATAACCCCTTATAACATGTAAATAATTTGTTTACATGTTATATTCTTGTTTTTTATTTTAATTTAACAAATAATTCACAATAAATAAAAACAATATGGCGTGATTCACCAGTGTAAGCTACCTGTACACAGATATTTAGACAGGTAACAAACAATAATGGCTCAAAGCGCCTCACATAGACAAACAAAAATGCAAAAATGTTAAAAACATTTTTCATATTTTAGTGTCACCAGGGCCCATAACAACCTGAGGTTACATAAAGGAACTCAACTACGCCACCCAGAGGGAGACTGGGAAATGTTATTAGGCTAATCATTTAGCCTATTGGGAAAGGCACTCCATCAGACGCTGAAACGTACTAGGCGCATTGCACAGACCAAATGGCTTTCGATTGAATTCAAAAAGGCCAAAAAGGAGTACAAAAGGCAGTCTTCATCCTATTCTTTTCAGCCACAGGCACCTGGTTGCAACTGCTTGCCAGATCAAGTGTTGAGAACCAACTGGCTCCGTTGGTGATCATAACGCAGAGACTGTCATCTTATTATCTTATAGGCTGTGCGTCTTCATCGCCCTGGGACTTCTCTCAGCCGTCTGACTTGAGTGCAGTCGGTTGGACTAGGTTGATGTGGACTTTTCTGTTTTTTTTTGTTTGTTTTATTATTTATTTAACATTTGTTTATATGTCTTGTATGAGTATGTCTTGGTGTCACGGGTACGCTGGCGATTACGCCACTCCATCCGGCATCTTGTCTTGTTATTTTGTGAATTTGTTTTGTTTGTTGTGTTGTCATGGGTACGCTGGCGACTACGCCACTCCGTTTCGGCACTGTCTCTGTGTTCTGTAAAGCGCTTTGGGTTGCACTCACTGCACGTTAAATGCGCTATATAAATAAAAGTACCTTACCTACCTTACCTTACCTTATTGTTTTCCATACAATGACAAAGGGGGAAGCATAAGGGCTACAACTCTCCCAAATCGCCTGGGCCTCTAAAGCTAATGAATGTGTCCCTTTACAGCCTTGCAGTCTGATGGTGGGATATGTCTGAATGATAATATAATATAATAATAAAACCTTATTTACCTTATTAAAAAACAACCATTTAGTCTTGGTTTAAATTTCCACATACAACTTGATTGGAATTAACACTTCTACTCCACTCTATTAAAATCTGATTTAAAGTTCAGCCATGGATTGTTTTTATATTTGTATCTCAAGTGGTTTAACTTTCCCAAAATGTTAACATTCCCAAAATGAGAGAAAGAGTTACTCAACAGAAAGTAAGAAACCATCTCACATGTGCCCAGTTGTATGAAAATCAAGACAGGGAGGAGGAACTGCAGAGACTATAGGAAGGATAGTTGTTTTGGCAGTGGACAATTGACAGTTATAAAAAAATATTCAATATCAGGTCAAGAATTCAATCTCATATTTCTTAAAATGAAAGACTCATAATGAAAGGGTGATTCATTTTGAATAAACCATTATGTTTGTCTTATAGACTAGCTGGTTGGAAACTTGGTGACAAGTCCTGTGAGATGTTGGCCTGTGTTCTGCAGTCAGCAAACTCCCTGACAGAACTGGACCTGAGTGACAATAACCTGAGAGATTCTGGAGTTCAGTTTCTCTCTAAAGGATTGTCTAGTCCTCACTGTATACTGCAGACATTAAGGTTGGTATGATGATGTGATATGGAATTACCCTTTGCTTTATGCTGTATGACAATTAAGTTATCTGTATTTCTCTGTCCATTATTGTTGTTTTACATACTAGCTGGTTGTACACTCAATGATAAATGCTGTAAGATTTCGGCCTATTTCGGTCAGTTCATCATCTGTTTTTGTGAAAAGGTTGAGGTGATAGATCGTAGGTATTTTTGTAACCTGTGTTAACAACACTTTAGATTCAAGCGCAGCATGATGATCAAACAGGTTCAACCGACAGGAGACAATAATTATGTGAAAAGGTCTCTACTGTAAATGTTTAAATGGAACTGCTGAATACTATCAAATGCGTATGTCAACTGTTTGTTTTGAATAGGCTGAATCAGTGTCACCTCTCTAAAACGAGCTGTAAACACATGGCATCAGTGCTACAAAGGAAACCTTCCCATCTGAGAGAGCTGGACATGAGTGGCAATGACCTGCAGGATGAAGGAGTGGAGCTGCTCTGTGTGGGACTAAGAGATCCACAGTGCAAGCTGGAGATACTGAGGTCAGTTACGAGCCAGATATGATATAATAGACACAATAACTGATACGTAATAGGTGAAATTCAATAGCGCTATAAAACACAGATGGAACAAAACCGGAAAGAGAAACAGAGAACACAGCACAACAAGTTGTGTTGGTGTAAAGATGTGGGCTCATTTGTACAAGAGCATGTTAAGTTCTCTTGCGTAAGTGAAAGTGTTTAGGTAACACCTTATGAAAGTCATAGTTATAATGATTTATGATCATTATGATTATCATGATTAACTCAGGAGTTGCAAGTGGTTAGTTAATGATATTTTGTGTGACGTTATGCCTTGCAACGTGTTTACAAATGAATTATAAAGGTTATATTTGTATTTATTCATTTAGCAGACACTTTCATCCAAAAGGATTTACACATGTAAAAGGACTTAAAGTACAAGGGCACAATAGTGGAAGCCAGGGTGTGACGGGGCGCATAGCTACCGTCACCGCAGCAATGCTGCTTACTCGTAAAGACTGAGCGCTAACGTCCGTTTATGTTTGTTGTATGTTTGTCACTCTGTTTACTGCTATTTAATTACCATGTCATTCATCACACAATCTCTGTAATTCCCGTTGCTGTTTTGTTGACTAGTCTAAACACAACGGTGAATTGGCCGGGCTTAACCTACTATTAACCATTTCAACTCTTTACCGTTTAGAATCACGTTCACCATCAATACATTAACATCACGTTATCACTCACTTATGTTCATTGTCTTTTCCGTTACAATAAGCACTCATCAAACATGTTTTGTCACATCAATGTTGTTTATTTAAGTTCAAAAACGTGTAGTTGGGTAAGTGAAAGAGCATAACGTTTGTCTCACCGGCGTTCAGCGTCTCGTCGTCAGATTGTTTGTGAAAGGGATTTCCTGGTTTGAATTCCGTCTTTTCAGTGTTGCGACTTCCGGGTTCACCGGAAATGAACCCGGGTTTTGTGAAGTTAATATTTATAGGCTGAATGTGTATGTTGGCTATGCCTTCTTAAGGTAGCGTTGTTAAAATATTGTTGTGCTTGTATTCTGCTGGTTGTAGTGTGTTTTCTTAGCTGTTTTAGCTTACTTATTGTTATCACACCTGAGTACCCCCTGTGTTATTGTGAACAATGGTTTGACCCAATTGTAGGGGGACACTTGTGCCTGATTTAAGCCAACCTGTTTAGAGGTTCGTGAGAGCAGTCTATGGAGAGACGTGTGTCTTGCAGCTCTCATGACGGTTGTATTGACTAGTGAGAAGTCATTTCAGATTATTGTCTAGACAAATTTGCACTTACATTTTTTGACTATTATGTCTATTTATTTTCTTTATTGAAACAGTTTTTCTTTTCTTTTATTTACCTTTATCATCATTGATTTTGTTATTATTATTGACTATTTTATAGCCCACGGGCCTTATTTTGGGAAAATAAAACAACCCAATCTTCATCCAAATCCTCCTGAGTCCTCCTGAGAGTATTCCACCTTTTGCTCAAACCCGTCTCAACACATCTACCCTTAACATTTGGTGGCAGCGAAAAAGGGAAACCAGTGGCCACGAGCAGCTCTCAGTGAGTATGGATAGGAGAGGAGATTCAGCGCCTTCTGGAGGAGGCCCGTCGAAAGACCTAGGAGCAAGGGCAGGTTCTGCAGGCTCCAGACTACCTACTCCAATAGTGGAAGACCGCATGGATCGCGTTGTGCGCATCGTAAGGACAATGGCAAAATGGCAAGGCCCTTATGAGGTGCTTCACAAGGCCAGTGAAGTGACTTATGAAATTGCCATGCCAGCCAGGCGACGCCCAAAACAGCTCTTTCATGTTATTCTGCTGAAACAGTGGATGGACCATCCACCTTCCGTCCAGAACCAGTTGTGGGCACAGACGGTGGAACAGGAGGAGGAACTGGCTGAGCAGTATCTTCCTACTGCTGGCGGTGAGTCCCTCTGCCCGTCTGTCTCCCACCTGACCTGTCTACAGCAGGAGGATCTACTGAGCGTCATCCCCAGAGGCCTGTTTCGAGACCAGCCGGGGCGCGCAAACATCACCCTTGTCGTCCAGCTCACGTCTCCAGGCCCCATCCAACATACCAGTACCAGAGCTCCAGTGCGCCTGATCAACACACTGAAGCAAGAGGTGCAGGCCTTGTTGGTGATGGGGGTAATAGAGCCTTCGCACAGTGAGGGGTGCAGTCCGGTCATCCTTGTTCGGAAGAAGGATGGAGGGCTCCACTTCTGTGTTGTCTTTTCGAGATTGAACGGCATCTCGGCAGTTGACTCCTATCCCATGCCCCGCACGGACGATATGGTGGAGCGCCTAGGCCTTTACCAGTTCCAGGTTATGCCATTTGGACTCCATGACGCCGCAGCATTCTGTCAGCGACTTCTGGATGAGGTCCTGAAGGGCGGAGAGGACTACGCCGGGGCCTACATTAATGTTGTGATTATCCATAGCTCTTTCTCTCGCGTCATGATATGGACGCTCCCTCTTAAGGGGGGGGGTGTGTGACGGGGCGCATAGCTACCGTCACCGCAGCAATGCTGCTTACTCGTAAAGACTGAGCGCTAACGTCCGTTTATGTTTGTTGTATGTTTGTCACTCTGTTTACTGCTATTTAATTACCATGTCATTCATCACACAATCTCTGTAATTCCCGTTGCTGTTTTGTTGACTAGTCTAAACACAACGGTGAATTGGCCGGGCTTAACCTACTATTAACCATTTCAACTCTTTACCGTTTAGAATCACGTTCACCATCAATACATTAACATCACGTTATCACTCACTTATGTTCATTGTCTTTTCCGTTACAATAAGCACTCATCAAACATGTTTTGTCACATCAATGTTGTTTATTTAAGTTCAAAAACGTGTAGTTGGGTAAGTGAAAGAGCATAACGTTTGTCTCACCGGCGTTCAGCGTCTCGTCGTCAGATTGTTTGTGAAAGGGATTTCCTGGTTTGAATTCCGTCTTTTCAGTGTTGCGACTTCCGGGTTCACCGGAAATGAACCCGGGTTTTGTGAAGTTAATATTTATAGGCTGAATGTGTATGTTGGCTATGCCTTCTTAAGGTAGCGTTGTTAAAATATTGTTGTGCTTGTATTCTGCTGGTTGTAGTGTGTTTTCTTAGCTGTTTTAGCTTACTTATTGTTATCACACCTGAGTACCCCCTGTGTTATTGTGAACAATGGTTTGACCCAATTGTAGGGGGACACTTGTGCCTGATTTAAGCCAACCTGTTTAGAGGTTCGTGAGAGCAGTCTATGGAGAGACGTGTGTCTTGCAGCTCTCATGACGGTTGTATTGACTAGTGAGAAGTCATTTCAGATTATTGTCTAGACAAATTTGCACTTACATTTTTTGACTATTATGTCTATTTATTTTCTTTATTGAAACAGTTTTTCTTTTCTTTTATTTACCTTTATCATCATTGATTTTGTTATTATTATTGACTATTTTATAGCCCACGGGCCTTATTTTGGGAAAATAAAACAACCCAATCTTCATCCAAATCCTCCTGAGTCCTCCTGAGAGTATTCCACCTTTTGCTCAAACCCGTCTCAACACATCTACCCTTAACACAGGGATTGAACCCTATCGTTTTGGGTTATAGCATGGTAGCCCTGCTCCTTAACCACTACCTCTGCCTATGCTATTACAACAATCAATTTAGTAATATAATATAGATACACGTGTTTACTGCAAACCATTCAGAACTGTGTGTACTGTACACATGATTTACAGATGAGAATTAACATAAGAATAATGCTTTACAAACAAAGAACTCAACATTTAAAATTAGTTTACAAATGTTTAATAAATGCGTAACAGTGTGTAGTAGAAGAAAACAGACACTCTTGCATGAATGTAGGTGCTTTTAGCTGCATGGAGGGCAGAGTGGATAAGGAGCTGGGCTAGCATGCAGTAGCCTGAAAAGTTTGGGGTTCAATTCCCGGCCTCCACTGTTGTGTCTAAGGCCTTTAAATTAATTTAGTAAGTCACTTTGGATAAAAGTTTTTGCTGAATGAATGATTGTACATGTAAGTCCTGACATCATGATGATCATACTGGTTCAAACAAGAGGAGACAGAAGAATTATGTGAAAAAGTGTATACATGTGTAAATGGAACTGCTGAAGACTATCAAATGTGTATGTCAACTGTTTTAAATAGGCTGAATCAGTGCCACCTCTCTAAAACAAGCTGTAAAAACATGGCATCGGTGCTACAAAGGACACCTTCCCATCTGAGAGAGCTGGACATGAGTGGCAATGACCTGCAGGATGAAGGAGTGGAGCTGCTCTGTGAAGGACTAAGAGATCCACAGTGCAAGTTGGAGATGCTGAGGTCAGTTATGAGCCATACTGTATACGATAGAAGATGATAAAAGATTAAATTCAATGGCAGTATAAAACAGAGATGAACAAACACAGGAAAGAGGCACTGAGAACACTGCATTAGTTGTGTTTATATACAGATGTGTGCTGCTTTGTATAAGAGAACAGTGGGTCTCACTTGTAACTGTCCGGTTGCACGTGTGATTCTCACGGGACCTCACATGTGAATCACGCGTATTTTATTTGGTGACGCGGCAATGACCCAAATAACCATCAGGTGGTACTTGTGAGCAGGGTTAGGAACGTTGGCATTTAGCACTACAATAAAAAAAATCCAAAAGTGAAATAAATCCCAAAGCAAGCTGAAAGTCCAGCGACGAGATTAGGACAATCGAAAATGCAGAGACAACACGAAGCCGAGCGATTGATAACTTTACTGTAAGGTTAACTATGCATTGTTTTTCAACATTTTTTGTGAATGAAAAGTTTTTGTGAATGTGTGTGCGAGTCAAACTTTCATTTAAAAGCATAATTGCATCCAGAGTGCTGTCAGAAATGATGTACTTGTGTGAGCTGGTCAGAAATCTCCCTTATTGAGACGTCAAATTAAGGGAAATTTGAGTGTTACTACCGCCAGAGCCATATAGGGCGCCAACTCCATCTGAAAATTCTCACCCACTAGGTTGGGAACTTCCTGTCAAAGATCCTCCTATTTGGTCGTAGCCTATCGTTTCCAAAAGTAGGCTAGGCTACACAAAATATCCAAAATTGTATTTTATGCACCTGATATCATCCATATTGCAAGTATACAAACAAGAAACTCCCCAGGACACGCCTCGTCCTTGTTGGCATATTTGACCAATTTGACACAAGTGGAAGCAGGGTCGGCAAACGATATCCCCATGGGGATATTTTGGGCCTGCATCTACACTGGGGTTCTAATCTGACCCAGGTCATTTCCCTGTCCTGCCCCATCTCTCTCTATCTCGATTACTTGTTGTCACTCTCTGTACTGTCTTGTCTATGAAAGGCATAAATAGCCTCCCACCCCCGAAAAATGATAACTTTGAGATAGATAGATAGATACTTTATTGATCCCCAAGGGGAAATTCAAGATTCAAAATTCTGTTCGTCAGGGAGAATTTAGACCCCGAAGTTGTCGTTGTGTGCTATTCAGGGCACTATGCCAACACTGCCCCATCTGTCATGAATCAATGAATTGTTAAATGATCAAGCCTGGAAACCCCCTATGTTGCAGGCCTGATCTTAAGGATGCCGTGAATTCTCACCACTTTTTCTGTGCATGTGTTTTTCAGACTCTCTAATGCTGGTGTCTCAGATAAAGGATTCTTTTGTCTGGCTGTCATTCTGTTGTTAAACCCCTGTGTGAAAGACCTGGATGTGAGCCACAATCAACCTGGGGAATCAGCACAGGAGCTGTTATCTGCTATAAAGGATCCTCACCGTGAGATTAAAGAGCTTCGGTATGTACTAAAAATAAACCAAAACCTCCTTTTGGATTCCTGGGTTTAGTTGCTAGCCTGGCCACACCAACCTAGAAAGTAGAGTTAAGGGCCGTTCACACCAAGAACGATAACGATAACTATAACCATAACGATAAAAGCGTCCACACTGGCCAACGATAAGAAAAGTCTCTCCTCATGTTAATGAATGTGATGGCTAGAATATTATGGGTTCTGATTGGCTGTTAGCTTTTTATCGTTCTCAAAATCGCTCTGAAAGTGATCAACAACGATATCGTTCTTCATGTTGTTATCGTTATAGTTTATGTGTGAACGTTGTCATTCATATTAACGAGAGCGATATTTATTTATAGTTATCGTTATCGTTCTTGGTGTGAACGGCCCTTTACTCAAGAAAAAATAAGAAAACCATCTCACATCATGAAGATCAAAACAGGGAGGGGGAACTTCGGAGACTGTAGAAAGGATGGTTGTTTTGGCAGTAGACAATAGTTATAAAAACTATAAGATGTCACCATTCATTCATAAAAAATGTCACCATTTATTTTTAATGAACCATTATGTTTGTCTAATAGACTAGCTGGTTGGAAACTCGGTGATACATCCTGTGAGATGTTGGCCTGTGTTCTGCAGTCAGCAAACTCCCTGACAGAACTGGACCTGAGTGACAATAACCTGAGAGATCCTGGAGTTCAGTTTCTCTCTAAAGGACTGTCTAGTCCTCACTGTATACTGCAGACATTAAGGTTGGTATTATGATGTGACATAGAATAACCCTTTGTTCTATGCTGTATGACAATTACGATATCTGTATTTTTTTGTCCATTATTGTTGTTTTACAGAGTAGCTGGTTGTAAACTCAGTGATAAATGCTGTAAGATTTCGGCCTGTTCTCTGCAGTCAGCAAACACCCAGGCAGAACAGTGTGTATGAACATAAATGAAAGTAATTGTACTGTATACCAGTAAGATAGGTGGACAGAATCAACCTTCATTTTTAAACAGGCTAAATCAGCGTCGTCTCTCTGAAGAAAGTTGTAAAATAATGGCATCTGCACTGAAAGGGCCACCTGCGTTAGCTATCTTTATGTGTGGGTTTTTTTAACAGGTTGAATTGCTGTTACCTCTCTAAAAGATGTCCAAGAGCAAATGCTGCTGCGCTCTACTGCACTCTTACTGATTGTCATTAGTTCATCATCTGTTTCTGTGTAGTTAACATATACTGTATAAGTCACTTTGGATGACAAAAGTGTCTGCTAAATGTAATGTAATGTATGTAAACTTGTTTTTAAATAGGCTGAATCAGTGTCAACTCACTAAAGCAAGCGGTAAACTGTTAGCATCAATGCTACAAAGGCCACCTTCCCATCTGAGAGAACTGGACATGAATGACAATGACCTGCAGGATGAAGGAGTGGAGCTGCTCTGTGTGGGACTAAGAGATCCACAGTGCAAGCTGGAGATACTGAGGTCAGTTACGAGCCATATACTGTATGATATGATAGACTTAATAGCTGATATAGACATTGACAGTGAAATTGAATAACAGCATAAAACACAGACGGAACAAAAACAGGAAAAACAGAGAACACAGCACAAGTTGTGTTTAAGTAAAGATGTGGGCTGCTTTGTATAAGAGCATGTGAAGTTTATAAAATTAAAGATTGGAAAATCTGTAGTGTAAGTGAAAGTGTTTAGGCATATAACACTTTATGAAAATCATTATAATGATTTATGCACAGTATAATGTGATCGCAAATCATTGTAATAATTGTGATCGAATAAATCATAATTCTTATGATCATTTCCCAATGAGCATGAGACTTAAAATTAAAATGATTCTGAGCTATGATTTCATTCTGTGAGCATAAGTTGACCAGGCGGTGTAGTTATGAGTAGGCATGGTAGGTGATACAATGCATTTTGCAAACCTTCTCTAATAATGAGGAAAGATGATCTTTTGTTCCAGATTGTCTCTTTGTCTCATCACACACGAGGGCTGTTCTTGCTTGTCCTCTGCCCTCAAATCAAACCCCTCCTACCTGAAACAGCTGGATCTGAGCTACAATCACCCAGGAGACTCAGGTGTCAGGGAGCTCATGGAGAGAGTCGATGATTCCAACTGTAAACTAGAGACTTTCAGGTGAGTGCTGGGTGTCTATCTGAGTTTGATGAGGTTCTGGTGGAGCTGGTCATCCATTTGTATCCTTTGTTGGAGACCGTTCTGATATTCTCATATCTCCACATGGTCTCCTCCCACATATTAAACGGGGCATGTCATGGCCATTTATGGACTGCAGGTAAAAGTCCCCCAGACATGAGGCTGCTGAACAGTTTACACCTCTTCAGTTCTAAAATGAATAACAACACACCATCTACCCAGGCAACAGATCATTAAGACAGCTTGCACAATGACTCATTGAAGGGTGAAGTAGTTCTGTACATTTCTTTGAACAATTTGTAGGTAAAAAATGAAATAGGCCCACATAAATAACTTGAATACTTGAATAACATCCTCAACACAGAGAGCAATAAAACACATTTAAAGGGATATTCCACCATTTGGGAAATTACACTCGTTTTCCACCATGAGTTAAACAATTGATTTTTACCTTTGTCCAGCCCATCCAGCCGTTCTCTGAGTCTGGCGATACCACTTTTAGCTCCAGCCTAGCATAGATCATAGGATCGGATTAGACCATTAGCATCTTGCCTGCTAGCATCATGCTTAAAAGATTTCCGGTAATTTTCCCATTTAAAATTGGTGTCTCATCAAGTTAGAAAGTGTAATAAGACTAATGGAACATGACACGTGGTGATTTTCCAGGCTGATTTGACATGGAACTATACCCTAATTCCGGCGTAATAATCTGCTGCAGGAGCAGCGGGTGGGTTGGGTCAAAAAAGTAAAAATGCACATTTCTCACTTGGGAACTTATGGATATTAGGTGCAACGAATTAGGCTAACATTTTGCATTACAGACTTTCTAAATCGCATGCAACATGCTATGACCTTTTATGGACATGTAGCCTAATGATCTGGGATATGGAAGGTTGTGCACAATGCCAGAACACCTTGCTTCTGTCATATACACAAATAAACAGCTGTGCTCATGCAAAATTTGTTTATGCTTGGCAGTGTTTCACGCAAAAGTAGCCTATGAAGTTGCAAAGGGAAATATTAATGGAAAATCGTTGAAGATGAGATTTAACACTGGCTATGTGTAGGCTGCAGATTCCAATTATGAATGTGGAAGAGCGCAGATTGTCAAAATGACCGATCATTTTAACCACTGCTGTCTTCACGTACTGTAGGCTAATTAGGCTATGAAAGACGTTAGGTGCGGTTTTTTTTCTTTCCTCGGGTTGGGTCGGATTTGGGTCACGTTTCGAACATATTTTTGCGGATTGGGCGGGGCGGTTTGGATCTCCTGAAAAATCGGGTTGGGGCGGGTTTTAAATAAAGCCCACCCGCGCAACACTACTAAACGTTGTTGTGTGTCAAAACTGTGTTCTTCTCTCATCTTTCTTAAGGTATGACCATGGAGGAGAGTACAGGACTAAAACAGGACCAAGAAAATGTGAGTTATTTTACTTTAAATTTTTTTTTTTTTTTAAAAACCCATACAGTTACACTTTACTTGATATACGATTGACAAGACACTGTCATGAACATTATAAACAAGTCATAAACGTGACGTAACGCTTCTGTCACTAAGTGTCATTCATTTTTTTAGTCATGACAAGTTAGGGTTAGGATTAGGACCAGGGTTAAAGTTAGGGTTTAGGGTTCATGTGTCATGACAGTGTCATGTCACTATTATGTGGATACCTTCAAGTAAAGTGTTACCACATACACATGATTTTGCACATGGAAACATTAAGTTGGTGTGTGTGTGTGTGTGTGTGTGTGTGTGTGTGTGTGTGTGTGTGTGTGTGTGTGTGTGTGTGTGTGTGTGTGTGTGTGTGTGTGTGTTGTAAACATGTCCTTTCCTACCCTATGTTCTGATGAGGATGTTCTCTCCTCTCTCCTCTCCTCTTGTGTGCAGATGCCTGTGAGCTCACACTGGACCCAAACACAGCACACAAACTTCTCTCTCTCTCTGAGGGGAACAGAAAAGTGACATGTGGGGGTGAGCAGCTGCCGTATCCTGACCACCCAGAGAGATTTTCCTACTCCTACCCCCAGGTGCTGTGCAGAGAGGGTCTGTCTGGACGCCACTCAGATAGATGTGACAGTCTGGGTCAGCATCTAGTCAGCGAGGGTCAGACTGGACGCTATTACTGGGAGGTTGAGTGCAGTGGTGATAGGGATGAGGTAGCAGTGGCCTACAAAAGCATCCCAAGGACACAGGAGAGCGGAGACAGCACCGGGGTTGGACACAATGACAAGTCCTGGAGTCTGAGGTGCTATAGTAACAAGTACGCTGCCTGGCACAATAATAAAGGGACCGACATACCTGCCCCTTCCCCCCACTCCAACAGAGTAGGAGTGTACCTGGACTGGCCGGCAGGCACTCTGTCCTACTACACCGTCTCCTCTGACACACTCACCCACGTGCACACGTTCCACTGCACATTCACTGAGCCCCTCTACCCAGGGTTTTATCTTTATCTGAACTCCTCAGTGTCCCTGTGCCAGATCACATGACCTCCTAATTCTGCAGGAGAGAGAATGTTGTATGGTATTGTATGTTACAGTATCTGAAAATGAAAATGCTGTGAGTGTGGATGGGTTTTCTAAGGGCTGGGAGTGCTAACACACTTTAGTAATTGCAATTGTGTCATACCCCTTTTCCACTAAGGCAGTTCTGGTTTCGTAGTCATTATAACAACGGGTTCTAATCAAGAGTTAATGTTGATTGACATCCTAGTTTCTTCTAGCGACTGCAATATGCTGACCAAAACAATTAGGACTCGTCCAGTTTCTTTACTCCACAAATGGATACAGTGATGCAGTTCAACACTCTCAACGTTTTTGGTCTTTTTGTGCTCAAAGTTGATCGCAATAAGTTTCTCACCACTACAGTATGTCTCCATTTCTGCTGGTTGTTTTGGGATACAAATGCCTCATTAATGTTACTCAGCTTGAGTAACCCCTGAACAACCTAACACTACCTCACATTTTATTTGCGAGGTATAACATTGTGTAGGCTAACTTAAGTTTATGTGTATGCACCACGCATATTATTCTTACATTTGCCAACCGCTCGCTAGCGAACTCACGCCTAAATTTTAGGATAAACTGAACGTTGTCAGGATGCTCTGCTCATTTTGTTAGCCGATGGCCATATCTAGTGAAAGTGGGCATGTAGAATCAACACCGAACCGGCACAAGCACTGCCTCCAGAGACCGTGTGGACATTACCAAGACATTACAGTGTTAATATGTGTTGACAGAGTATTCAATTATTAGTTCTGAATTCATGTTTGTATTATGTATTTAAAAAAAAAAAAGAAAAAACGATTTCAGGTTTGTGTTTTAAAAATGAAATTGTCTCATGTACCATTTGAAGAATATAATATATTCTTTTTTTTTTCTTTTGTATTAAGAGTTTGTTTGTACAGTATACAGGGTTTTAACCAGGGAATGGTTATGGACATTTTGAAGAAAGTTGGATCAAATGTTTTGATATGTGTATATGATAAGATGGAACAGAATGTAATTCATAGGAAAACGAAATACAAATAAAGCAATGAAGTAAAAGTGTGTGTGTGTGTGTGTGTAGCATCATGTTCACTGGTATGGCACATTCGCATTCTCAGTGAGCAGATACTTGACCCACTTGACCTTGACCTAAACCTGTGGGCATCCAGGTGGGGGTGGAGGGGTTGAGTAGTGATCTTAGACATCTACGGGGGTGGTGAGCTGGATCCAGCTTCCCACTGCTCCGTGTGTGTGTGTGTGTCTGTGTCTGTGTGTGTGAACACATTCTCTCCATGTAAACATGGCTATAGAAAACGATTATTAGCATCCATATGAATTATGTGCATAATTTTGTTGTCATTGCAAGTTACACAGTTGGTACCTAATTAAGCAGTTTCTACTATTTTACTAGTTCACATACACCGTTTTTAACAAAAAGCACAAGACTATCGAAAATAACGTTAACTAAGAGTGAAAACATTTAACTAGACAAATAACTACAAAAACGAACAGAACAAAACATAAAATTACGAAAATGACATAAAAACAAACAAAAATTGTACTCGTTCACATACAGACAGTAGGCTACACATGAGTTGGGAACGTAGGGGATGGAGTAAGAGATGGATACAAATTGATAAGCGTGGTGTATTTCTTTTGCAGAGAGAATGTGCAGGACTGTAGGCTGGGTGAACCCTGCCTGAACTTCCAGGGAATTAGAATTTCGCCCGGCAGCTCATGCAGGCTGGATACCAGCAGATATATTTCCGCTGTTTAGTGGCAGAATCTTTTAGCCTGACGTCGTCATACTCAATTCTTATCAGAAACGGCCATACTCTAGTCCTGGCACGCTATTGGCCGGTGACGCGCCGAAAACAAAACTTGAGCAACGCAAAGTGCAGTAGAAACAAAGCGCAGCCTTGCCAGACTAATGTTCAATCTTAAAAGATTGAGTTTAGTATGGTGAAAACCAGTGTGAACGGATCTGGGCATTTTTTTTCAAATACGAGAAAATTAACGTTTGGTTGCCAGACCACGTCTCATTTGAGAAGTGGTAGGCGCTAGTCGGGCTAGTGAATGAGTAAAGTGTGATGGGTTTAAAATTAGCACCCGCCACTGGCCAAATACGGGAAAGAATATGTTTTGGCGGATAAAAAAATAGGCTTACTCGCCATTGGCCAGCTTAATTTGCCATTATAATGTAAACGTTTAAATTGCTAAAACCGTCTTGTTTGTAGAACTACTTCTTTCCGCCACAAATTTCTATTAGTCTAGCCTACGTGCAGGACAAACTGCCGTTACTAGTTCTAAGTGGATGGTTGTTAGCCAAAGGCCAGTCGTTAGTTCTATCAAAGATCCTTCATTAGGCCTACTATCCGCTCCGCTTTAGGACATGCTTTTAGCTTTGAAACATCACTATTTTACTTAGCCTACATGCCATCCAACTAGCTAACATCCACCTCCGTCATATACTATGTTTTGAGCGTCTGTATTTCAGCTTGGATGCAACGTGACAGTTCGTTTAAAACTTCACAACTTCACATTGTATTGCAGAGTGATTTATTATTATGCAAAGTCTGAGTTGAGATGTGCTGGGGTATTTCAACTCATGGAACAGTCTCTCGGCCAATCAGAAACAAATGAATAGTTCCATCAAACCCAATTGCTGGGTTGTCATACATTAATATAGAACCCTGTTTACAATTAATTAATTGATGGACAATTAACAGAATGTCATACCATTTTACAATTATAAAAAATTAGTGGCCGGTAAAAATATATTTTGGCCGGTAAGTATTCACACCTTGCCTGCCATTGGCAGGTAAGTCAAAAAGTTAATTTTATACCCTGGTGATGAGTAATGCCAGTCCTCCACAACAGTGAGCTGAAAGGGCATGTTGGATGCTGCTAAACATGACTGGAAAACAAACAAGTCTGCTTTGATAGGTCAATATGCGTGACAATTCATGTGTGGAACTTCATTTGTCAATATTAGCTTTTTGACAAAAGAAGATAATAATGAATGTACTTAAATACTTAAAATAATGAAGAGTATCTCAAATTAAAAATTGAAGATTATTTTATTTAAAAGATCACAACTTTTAGAGATATCTTAAGAGATAAGCTATTCAATGTTCAAAGGGCAAAACAGAGCATAACAGAAAGTCATAAGAGCAAGTCTTTTCACATAGATCTGTTTCTCAAGGTCGGTGACAACAATCAGTTCTACCTAGCTTATGTTGCTACAGTCAACAGCCAGGCAGTTACAGTGCTACACTCTTCAGTGCCATAATAAAAACGCTGCAGTGGGACATATTGGGAGTAAAATGTAACCAATGAGAGGCTAAAATTGCCAATTTTTCAAATAGTTGATGGCTACAATAAGAGGTTAGTGAACTCCGCTAAACAGAACGATCTCTCTCTCTCTCTGCCAAGACACATCAGGTAACAAACCATTTTCTGAAAATAATTAAATACAAACATACTGTATCTTTTGATTATATTAGAGGTGTCGATGCATCACGATACGGACAAGCTGCATCGATGCAGTGGCCAACTACCCTGGAAATTTGAATTGTGTCCGCAAGATACTCTGGTCAAAAGCAATGATGCACGTTACGTTTACCGCAACCATCTGCGGTCACCAATCAAATCGGTGTATCTGATATAGGCGGGCCAGGGACGAGCTAAACTGATGACGACAGCGCTACAACTTTCATTTTTGGTCGTAGTGTTATCTAATTGCGTCGAAGTCCAGAATCAGTCAGAGTAAACATTGGTTGTGTTATCCAATTGCATGCAGGGGGATTTTCAAATGCATGCTTGGTGCCGCCCCTCGAGTTGAGTCATTTTCATTATTCATGGCCAGAGCCTTAATCTGAAAGATTCCAGGGTCTGGTTTACTACCAGGCTAGTGGCCGACCATAACCGATAATAACGCAATGATGAATGCCCTGATGAAAACCTCAGTGTTGAAGCACGTTGGCATGTAGCCATTTTTTGATTAAAGGCTTTTTAATAATCAGGAGTGCCTCAATTCTTTTGCTTTTTCATAAAGGTATCTTAGGCCCTTTTTTGAAGTGCACCAGAGAAGTGTTCCTTCCTCCTTTTTTTTTTAAGTAACGCAATGATGTTGCTTGAAAATTGTAAAGATGTAGGCCCAACAACATTTCTGTTTACTTTGTTTGATGATATGAAAATGGATGTTCCATGTCAAATTTCCGTCAAATGGCTTTAATAGAAAAATCGTGATGCATCGAATCGAAGACAAGATCATCGAATCGAATCGGGAGATCAGTGACTATTCACACCTCTACTGCAGGTACAATTCAGCGACAACATTTCCTGTGTTTACATCCGTGATGACATACTGGCCTTCGCTGACCATTGTAGAGGAGAATGCATAGGCAGCGCAGCATGGATACAATGATGTAAAGAGGTGGACTTTCTGGTGCCTCTCTAAACCTGATGCTTGACTGAAATGTTTTCTGCACAGTAAGGCGGGGATCACACTAGCCAGCGGCAAGCGGCAGGTTTCCTATTGTTCTCTATGGTTTGGCAGCGGAACGGTGACAACGCTGGCGTAACGCTAGCGTTGAGCAAACTGTGAGTTGAACTTGGTTCAACTTTGAAGCGCAACGCTCGGCTCGTCACAATCAGCTTTGGAATGTTTAGGTATTTTAACCAATCAGATTCGTCTAAGGACGTAGCAACAAAGATTGAACTTAGGAACGAGATAGAATGTTTAGATTTATTATTATGGTCTGAGCGTTGCGTTGCCGCTGCCGCTGGCTAATGTGATCCCCGCCTAAACAACGTAAAATAAGACTTCTCTCGTGCGAGACAAGGACCAGTGCAGGACCAGTGTCGACCTTCTTGAAAACTTCCTATTGCAAAGAAGTTTTAGTCCTAGAGCAGGTGTAGTTTTTTTGTCTGATGCTTCTTCAGGCTCCTTAGCTCTGTAAAGCCTTTACCACAAACGTCACAGACATAAGGTCTCTCTCCGGTGTGCATTCTCATGTGTGTACGGATATGACTCAACTGTCGGAAGCTCATTTCACACTCAGTGCAAGAGTATGGCCTCTCTCCGCTGTGTGTTTTCCGATGGGCTTTTAGTGCATTGAATCCTGCAAAACACTTCCCACAGTCGGAGCAGCGGTGAGGCTTCTCGCCTGTGTGCAGGCGTCGGTGCTCGGTCAGGCTGCCGCGATGGTTAAAAGATTTACCACAGTAGGAGCAGTGGTATGGTTTCTCCTGGGTGTGGACTCGTTGGTGCTGTTTTAGATCCCTTGGCCTTACAAAAGACATATTGCATTTATCGCATTGAAAGGGCTTCTCTCCCGTGTGGATTTTTTGGTGTAAGTTCAGGCCTGAACTCTGAGTGAACCTCTTTCCGCACAGTGTGCATTCATATGGCTTCTCCCCTGAGTGGATTCTCTGGTGCACATGAAGCTGAGAGGACGTGACAAACCTCTTCTGGCATTCGGAACATTCAAATGGCTTCTCTCCAGTGTGTATCCTCACATGAGTCACTAAGGTTGCAGACTGGTTAAAACTCAGTCCACAGTAAGAGCAGGTGTGAGCGGCCATTTTCTTGTGGGTCGCTTTGTGCGTTTTCAGGGACTTTGCACTGCTGAAGATTTTCAAGCACAGGGTGCAGTGGAACTGCTCCTTCTCCTCTATGACGCCAATGTAATGATGGCCCTTTGAGACAGTCAGACTCTTCTCATTCTCTGTGCTGTGGTGCAGCATATCTCCTTTTGAGACACTCTGAATCTTTTCACTCATACTGTGGTGTAGCCCATCTCCCTTGTGCAGTTTAGCTCTCTTCTTAGACTTGGTTTCTTCTCGCAGAGTCTTCTGATGAGTACTGGATTCTACAAGACTGTCATCGGTGGTCGGTTCCCCATCAACCATGAAACCCTCGGGCCTTTGTTCTTGGTACCACAAGAAGGGGAAAATAGATGGATGAATATTTTCATTCATGAATATTTTTGCCTCTTTTTGAGCATCATTTTTAAACAGGACAAATAAAGTGGAGATTAAACATAAAACATATTTGACATTACACACTGTTGTGCTCCATCCAACACACAATGCTAAAACAACGTTGTGTCCTCTCCTAAGACAAATTGTGAAATATATATGACTGTGAATGAATACTAACCTTCTCCTCCCCCGAGTAGCGTCAATGTGTTATTCTGCCCCAGTAAATGTCTGCAGTCCATCAGTTGAATTGTCAGCGTCTTCAGTGGAACATGCCGTGTTGAGCGGTCCTTGGGAGGAGCAGGAGGAGCTGCGGAGGCCCCAGTGTGAACAGGGGGTTGGACAGAGGCTTCTGGAGAGGGAGAAAGAAGGGAGAGAAATAGACGGAAAATAGTCCATGTGCAATTAATTAGAAAAATAAATTAATAGTTCAGTGAGCGAATGGTAGCATGACAGTATGTGTATGAAGAGAAAAAGGATTTTAGGATACAGCTTTAAAAATATAGCTTTTTAAAAACATTTTGCTGAAAAGATCACCGAATTCTATGGTGGTGTATTGGTGTCACACTAAAAAAAAAAAAAAAAAGGCTCAGTATTAAGTAATTACGTGAAAGTTGCTTGTTATGACAAGATCTTTTTCACGTTTTAACAAGATAAGTTCCATGTTATAACATGAAAATATCATGTTATTTCAAAATATATGTTCACGTTTTTACAAGATATTTATCACATTATTACTTGAAAATATCACGGTAATTACTTGATACTTTTTTTTTCTAGTGTGACAGCAATACACCACTGTAGAATTCAAAGGGTGTCACAACTTAGATTTTTATTCGAAATTGATCGACATTACATCTCAAACTCAAAAGGTAGAATCGATGTTGTCACACCGCCAATGTCACAGCCAGGATGTATGTCAAGAAATGCGCGCACACACACACACACACACAACACACAACACACAACACACAACACACACACACACACGTTGAACTGCGGCGTCAGCACTCCTCTAATACTAGGCTGCGGCCCGTTAAAAAACACATATCAACCAACCAATAGCAAAGCCCCTCGTGCTATGACATCACAGGTGAGGAACCATTCATGTAAGTTAACACTAATTTAGCCTGCTCAACAAGCAAGTAAGAAGATTATCTAGTTACGGTCCAAAATTACTTAAAAGCTTACACATTGATAATTAATTTGTTGTTTTGATAATTGTTTACAACCACGCGGTTGGAACAGTTTCAAAATAAAGAGGGCATTCAAAATAAAAGCCCCCGCGAAGCAGAATAGGAAAAGGCCAAGGAAGTAAATAACACAAGGATGCATAAATGGTAATATTAAACAAAAAGATCGAAAATCAAATTTAATCATGACTTTAAAATTGAAAATTAAATCGAATTGTGGATTTGGAGAGTCGTGGCATCCCTGCTGATTTCCATAATGATTTAGGAGCAATATTCACCAACATGATCTTTTACGGCACTTTGGTCCCTCACCAATTAGAGAATTTGGGTTCTCAAATAACTCCTCTGAAAAAGGTGTTTCAGACAGTGTGTGCACTCACCCGTGTGAAGCCTTTTATGGATTTTCAATTCATTCAGATTTGAAAAGCAGTTAAACGACTTCTCTTGAACGTGACTCCTCCGGTGATGTTCCATTTCATCCATACCGCAACAGGCTTTTCCACACTCTGTGCAATAGTACGGCCTTGCTCTGGAGTGCTTGCTCTGCTTGCTGATTCTCAGGTTTTTTTGAGATCCTTGTGAGCTGCTCTTTCTACGACATAAAGGCTGATGCTCACGTTGTTCCAGATGACTTTGAAGATCACCTGACTTATTGCAGTTCTTTCGGTGCCTTTTGCATTCAGTGGGCTGGGAAAAGCACTTTCCACATTTAGAGCAGGGGTAAGGTTTCTCTCCTGTGTGGACTCTCAGGTGAGACTTCAGGTTACTCAATGTAATGAAGGACTTTGGACACTGAGGGCACCGATAGGGCCTTTCTCCAGTATGGGTCCTGAGGTGCACCGTAAGATGGCTGCTCTGAGAGAAGTCTTTGCCACAATGTGAACAGTGGAACGGCTTCTCTCCAGTATGTGTTCGCAAGTGAGTTTTTAGATGAGGATGCTGAGAAAAGCGTTTGTCGCACAGTGTGCAGACATACGGCTTCTCGCCGGTGTGAAGCCTTTCATGGGTTTTCAGTTCAACCAGTCTTGCATACCAACCTCCACAGAATTTGCAGTTGTAAGGCTTGTCTCCATTGTGCACTTTTTCATGACTCTTGAGGGAAGTTGAACTAACAAATGTCTTGCCACAGACAGAGCATGGATATGGTTTCTCTCCAGTATGAAACCTCTGATGTGCCCTGAGAGTGCTCAGAAAGGGGAAACTTTTCCCACAGTCTGAGCAGTGATGAGGGTTCTCGCCTGTGTGCCCTCTCTGGTGAAATATCAATGTCCTCAATACAGTAAAGGCTTTTCCACAGTCTGAGCAGTGGAATGGTTTCTCTCTGGTGTGTTTTTTTATTTTACTCCCTTCATCAGGTGCATTCCTACAATCTGAGCACTGGTCAGATTCCTCTCCAGTATCCATTTTCTCACGGCTAGCAAGTAACGATGGATAGTTGAAACTTTTCCCACACTGCGAGCACTCATGCACTCTTTTCTTGTCCACCTCCCGGTGTTTTTTAGGGGATCCAGAGTCAGCCAAACTTATTCTACCTGAACGTTTGCACTTCTCTCCTTCATCTTGTCCTCTCGTGTGATGAAGCATCTTCACACTCAATACTGGCCTTCATCGCTGAAAAGAAAAATGACAAAAGCACATGAGAAAAACAAGAAACATGCCACCGTTTAAAAAAATGTGCTATTCATCATCTCCCCTCATAAGTGAGCAACATTTTTTTGTCTGTGCATGCATTGTCTGGCAGCACCCCCGCCAGCTTAGCTTAGCATCTTAGCTTATCTTCTGTAGCCAGATAGTATGTTGTGAGTAAAAGTGAGCAGGGTCATTCCATGCCAAACGTACAAATGTCCCCACTCGACCGTCACAGATTTGGCTGAAAAAAATCAAGGTTGTTCACACACTTCTTAATAGGTTTAGTCCCAAATATTAGCTCTCTACTTCCAATAGTTTTGTCACAAAACATGTTTTAGCAACTACTCCCCCCCCCTGCATTTTTAAGCAGTGTTTTCTGAAGAGCCATTTTCAAATTGCTAAAACTATAAAAGTGTTTAAGCTAGCTCATTCAAACTTCCCATGCTTAAAATACGCTACCATGACTTGAGGAATATGGATTTCCAAGGGTGTGGCTTGGGTATATCATAGTATTTGTGGTGCTTGAATTTGCTTGAACATTTTACTGTATGCTTTGTGGCAGCATCTTTGAAAGCCTGTTGAAAGTTTAATGTTTAAGCTAGAACCTTGAGATTGAATACAGACCTTCCAACGTATGCTCTGTATATTGTGTTAAATAACTGTCCTTATGTGGTGAACAGTGTGGAAGATATTGATGCTTGAAAATGGATGAAAACCCATTTTGTGGCATTTTTGACATGCTATGGAAGCATATTTAAATGCAAAAAAAATCTATGACACATGAATATGCTTCCATAGGCCATTGAATGCTGGGCGTGTCCAAAAATACCACATTTTCACAAAATCATTTTGAGAAAATGGGGCAGAACACCATCACAATTTTTTGATATGTTAATGAGAAACATCTAATCTTTCCCCAAAAAATGTTTCATGTTGGTAGATGCTGTCATTTTTTTGCAATAGCATGTCAAAAATGTGTGTGAACAACCTTGATTTTTTTCAGCCAAATCTGTGACGGTCGAGTGGGGACATTTGTACGTTTGGCATGGAATGACCCAGCAAACAAAAAAACAAAACAAAAAAATCCCTAATGACTTCTTGTGGACACGTCCGTCTTCAGGAGTACAAATGGCAATGCAGATTAAGACGAGGCAATCGCCTATGCAAGTGTTAATTTAGCACAGCCACTTAGATGCAGAGATATCCACTGCAACACATCGATACTTTTCTCATTCGCTACAGAACAGACAATGGTCGGGTTTCCCAGATTTGTTAAGAAGCTCTTAAGTGCTAAGAACTTCTTAGGAGCGCTCTAAGAACATTCTAAGAACGCTCCTAAGAAGTTCTTTGCACTTAAGAGCTTCTTAACGAATCTGGGAAACCCGGCCATTCTCTGTGCCCAAGGAGCAGTGTTTCTCCCAGATATGGTCGCAAGTCAGTACATGCAGTTACTGTCACTTCAAGATTGTCTTGGTAGTGCATAGGTCTAACTGGGCGCCCGTCACTAATGGGGCTTTTCCACTGCATTGTATCAGCTCGACTCAACTTTGGTACCGGGCGTTCCGTTTTCCACTGCAACAAAGTACCCACATAAGCTAGCGGATTGCCATAGCAACACTGAATAAAACAACTGTAATGTCATTAACGTCACCTTTTGGTACCGGCTCAGCTCGCTTGGAACCTCAACGGAGGTGATACTAAAAATAGAACCAGATACCAGTTTTTTGCTAATGGGCAACCAAAATAAGCGAGTCTTGTCAAGTCGAGCTGATACCATGCAGTAGAAAAGCCCCATAAGACGTCATTACATTGCTGGTGCGTAGTCCACTTGACTTCAAGTGGAAAATAGTTTCCCATAGTGCAAGATATGTGAGTGCAAATTCATGTTTTGTACGCTGTTAATCAAAATAAAGGTTCAAACTTCTCCTTGGAACAAACACTTTTGAAAACACTGGACACATGGACTGCTCTCTTAAAATCAATCCACAGATTTGCTATAGGATTTAAGTCAGGGCTCTGACTTGGCCACTCAAGGACATTCACCTTCCTATCCTTAAGCCACTGCTTTGTTCTTTTGGCAGTATATTTAGGATTATTGTCATGTTGGAAGGTGAACGACCTGCCCATCTTCAGCTGTCTAGCAGAGGGACGCAGATTTTCCTCAAGAATTAGGGTGTACTTGGCAGCATCCATTTTCCCTTCTATCCTGACAAATTGCCCAGTCCCCGCTGAAGAGAAACATCCCCACAACATAATGTTGTCCCCACCATGCTTCACAGTAAGACCACTGACCACTTTGACAATCTATAACAGGGGTCTCAAACTCGCAGCCCGCGAGACGATATTTTGCGGCCCCCTGCCTGAAGTCGAAGCTTAATGTTAGTGCGGCCCGCGCAGATGCATCTAGGCATTTTATATTTTGTAACAATCGTGGGCTGGGCTACCATAGCTCAGGTTCGTGACAACAACACGAATTAGCAATTGTTTACTTGCAACATGTTCCAGCCCGCAACTTTCTGTCAAAATAATAATGTAAGTCGCCCCTTGAGGGTATTTTTTATGCGATAAACGACACGGGTTAAAACAGACGGGAGGTACGGTGACAAATCTCATTTGTCGCCTACTCCACCTGCTAGACATCAAGTGTTTCGATTCAAGCAACGTTTTCACGAACTAGCCCCCTCATTACAAACTGCACGCAGGAGACGTGCGGTTTGTAATGACGCGGAAGCGATGCATGCAGGCTATAGTTTTGCACAAACTGAAGCAGAAATACACCAAATGTTGGGAAAAAACATTTGGTGAAGTATGTCTGCCTTTTGGAGATTATGATTGATCTTAATTGACAGTGATCACGGTGCGTCTGTGAAGGTGCGTCTTTTGAGTGAACAGTGTTTTCTAAGCGACTACCATGCTTCGACCCTCTGCCCAACATAAATGGAGGTGCCAGTGGTAATTGGGATGACAATGTCCATAATGGACCTGATACAGACAGCTGAAAAACTACAAAGTCACTTGCGCCAGGGACTGATTTGACCAGACTACTTCATTGTATACAAAAGCTTTGTGGTAGTAGCCTTGTAGCCATAGTTTACTGTTGTTGGTTTACATTTTACTGTTTTGCTGTTAATTTCTTATGTAGGGGAAAGGACAAAAAAAGTAAAGTAAAACTGCTCAAATATGTTCAACATTCAGTATTTACTGAAAGGTGCATCATTTGAGGTAGTTGTCATCCAGACATCATATGCTGATTAGATAGGCCTAGGTATATTACACCTTCCTAAACCTATTATTTCTATTAATTCAGCTGTCTGGTTGAAGCAAATATTCGAAATACTATAGCCTAAACAAAATAGCATAGTTGGCTAGCTCATCATCTACTGGTTGGACTGAGTGTTCAGTACCCCCACCACACATATGCTCTTGCTGTTGTATTGAGCACGAATGTGTGCAGGTGTGCAGCATGCGTAAAGCGCTGCGGGAGACACTGTGCGTGTCACGATTCTGCCTTCTCACATCACGACATAGGTTCGTGGATGAGTGGTCCAGGACCCAGGGTCAATGGGGAATTCCATTGAACATGGGTCACAAATGTAATGTTTTTGTTCTCCCTTAAGTTTCTCCACGTTGCGTCGATAAAATTTGGAAATTCTTGCTGTATTATGTCGGACAAAAATGTAGGTCATTATCAAAGTGAAATGGTTACTGTCATATGTCAGCGGCGTTTGTTTCAGCACAAAATTGACGTTTTCATTCGAAATGGTCAATCGGAATCAATGGGAGTCAATGGGGAACCGTAATACTTTTAATAGCGGCGTCCAAGGAAGCTTAATGCCGGATGACGTGACGGCGGTCTACACCATGCCATTCAGTTACCGTTATGGACGTGACCGTTTATTCTTAAGTTTGCATCAAACAATACCCACTTAGTTACTTCTCATCAAGTCAAGTCACTTTTATCTAGCCTATGTAACGCATTTGCAGAGTGCAAAGCACTCCACATACGAAATATTGACACAGGACAAAATGTGCCGGGCGGAGCGGCACTGAAGGTCAATAGTTAAATAGTTAAAATAAACTTACCCTCTTGGACCAGAAACCCAAAAAAGCAACACCGTCGAGCTGGAGAAAACTGAAGTTAAGCTGAACTACCTTTCGGTTCTGCTACAGTGGTAGGCGTAGAGTTGCTGACACCAAGGACAAAAATGTGCTTTCGTTTCGTTTTGGGTGAGATCTAAGTAGGCTAGCCTAAATCCCGCGTCTTCGTCTTCTTCTCGTTTTGAATTTTAAGGTGATTGGCAAAACTTAACGGCGCATTGTCGCCACCGACTGGGCTGGAAAGTAGGCTAAATCACGAGATATTGGAATAAAATTAAACCCTTGCCAAAAATAGCCTAACTGCAGTTTTATGGGGAAAACTACAGGAACACTGCATTTTTTTTAAGTTTGATAGACTACAGTAGCCTACAGTTGGCCTACAACATAAAACCTGTAGGCTACTGCAGTTATTATGAAATTATGAACAAATAATGAAGAGTTGAAAATAGACAATTAGCCTACAAGATAATTTTATTTCAAAGATCAGAATCACAACTTACAAGCAATTCAGTTGTTTTTCGTATGGTTGTTATTTCTTAGAAAATGCACAGATAATATAGATTTAGTGTGTAGTTTACATACAGTGCGATATAACTTTGCTATTTACATATCCCTTCTTGGTTACTATAGAGTTACTTTATTTATTATATTTATATTTATTATTATTAAAAACAGCTGAACTTTTTCACAGGCAAAACAGTCTTGCAAAGAAATAAAGGGACAGCTACAAACTTCGGGACACAACAGAAAGTCTAGCCTTAAAGGTCCCATTAATTTTACCCTTAGGCCTACAGGCATACTAATAATAGTAACAATTATAATTATAATAATAATAACAATTATAACAATAATAGGCTAACTCTTTATTTGTACAGCACCTAGGCTTAAGGGTCATTCACACCAATAATGATAAAAAAAAATAACTATAAACTGCAAAATTGTTCTTGTATTGTTAATATGAATGACTATACGTTCACACATGAACTATAACGATAACATCATTAAGAACGATATACAGTAGTTGGGGGATCACCTTCACAACAATTTTGAGAATGATAAAAAGCTAATAGCCAATCACAAACAAATTTCAGCCATCGCATTCATTAACACAAGGAGAGATCTTCTTCTTCTTCTTCTTCTTCTTTAGTATTTGGCGGTTGGCACAAGGAGAGATTGTTTATCATTATGGTTATAGTTAGGGCCCGAGCACCGAGGTGCAGCTGCTTGGGGCTATAGTTATCATTATCATTCTTGGTGTGAATGACGCTTGTTGTTGTGGTACTATAGGCTTTGTTAAGAAATGTTTACTTAATCCTACAAATCACAAGCTCTCACTGTGGGCCCCAACAAATACCAAGAATATCCTACAAGTTTGTTGCTGTGGCCGTTTATGATCAGATCAACAACATATTAACACACCAAGCAATATCAGAAGTACTGTACTTGTACATAAACATTACATATTTGTTAAGATTATATGAATTTATATACAGACGTGTAAAGCAACGCTAGCGAGTTTTTTGTACCTTAAAAATAATGCTTCCAAAATCATTTCAGTGGTTCATCAACTCGTAACAGGGTGAACGGCAATTCTGCATTCGCTTCGTGGCCCTCTACTGGCTATAACCGCACTATGCAAGTTTACCAGATTGGGTAGCAGATTCGATGGAAAGAGACATAAGAAACTACAGATTTGAATTGCTTCGATGTCACAATACTTTCATAAAATCATGCAACATACTCCACCTTATCTGTGGACATCTTTATTTGCTGGATGAACAAATAATGTGCGTGTGACAGAGGAAAAGTGCTTTAGTGTTGCTTTATGGAACACAATGACCGGAACACTGGCAACCCTTAACCCCCTACAAGCACGTCATATGGCAACAGTGGCAAGGAAAAACATATTACCGTAATAAACCTTGAGCAGACATAGGCCTACATATGAAGACACAGAACTATTTTCCACAGGATGCATTATGCATCTCAGCTGGGTTGTTCATTGATTACATTTTCATGAATTACCTACTTGATATGTTCCGTAACCCTGCCATGGCAATACAGCATCTTTCTAGTAACATGTGAAACCAATCGCTAAATAAATGAACCCTTACAGGGGAGCTACACCAGACACCAGGGCCGGAGTGGGGCCTCTTTTCAGCCCGGGAATTTCAGGCCCAATACCGGCCCACTTTTTCCATGGTAGTGGAAATTGGATCAATTAAGCAACAGTTCAGCTCTTACTGTCCTGTATTTTTTCTTTTCAATACCATGGTTCAACAAATAATGTAGGTTAAATAATAAACTGAGACGTTAACATATTCCACTATCCCAAGGTTGATAAATTAACAAAAGCAGAAATAAATGAATAAAGCATTTTAAACGTATTCCACTCTTCAGCATAAAGGCATATTGAACTAATGTTTACAGTTCAAATCACAGTACAAAGTTACACTGTGAATGGCAGCGGCATCTATAGGAGCGGACATCCATGTGACCGATGGACGTAAAATGTATCCAAATTCACACTCTCTGTTTAGCCTAATTGCTCACAGATCACACATAATTCACAGATATCGTGGAAGAGCTGGACTTGAGCTTTCAAACGATATTAGCAGGTGCTGTGAACTTAACGAAACCTAACAAAAATTTACGTGGCTTACATTCAGTTTAATCATAGGCTATTTCCACTGTGCACACAGAGCTTCATCCACCTCCACCTCCACACCCATTACTCTCGGTGGTAGCCTATATCTCCCAAATTCCAGTCAACATATAGCTAACCATATATCAAAATAAACAGCAGAGCTTATCGGACCCGAGGATATGAAGCATTCCTCTGTACAATACGCTGATCCCGAGTAATCCGGTTTTGAAATTGCAGCAAATATCTACATGTAATCTAACTTCAGGTTAAATTATTATATTAAGCTTCCATTCTAATAGCAGCTCAAAATAATGAACTTGCTTTCTAAATCAAATAATCAAAAGATGGTGCATGCACAGCTCAACTGTGCTTTGCAATAGATATTTCTATCAGCATGCTTCAGGTGACACGGATGCTGACGGTAAGTTAAAAGTTTAATGGGCATAAATCATGACTTATTGTAACAGAGGTAAATATTGTAGCAAATAGCCTGGTGATGAGACAGCTTAAAAAATGTATTTCACACTTGCTGGAGACCCTGGCTCGTGTAGTTGCGGTAGGGCCGGCCCTGCTATCGGTAGCCTATCTGAGAAATCATTTTGGAAAAGACGTGCTATGGACCCAAGCAACTCTATCTTGGGAGGGGAGAACTCCCTCGCATAGTATGCTACAGCCCATGCAGAGGCTGCGGTGTGGACTAACCTGACAAATGTCAAAAAAAAAAATTCCGGCCCAAAAGTGAAGCGGCCCACCGGGAAATCTCCCGATTCTCCCGATTACCCACCCCGGGCCTGCCAGACGCGTAACTGAAGCTTTCCGTTCGCGACGCATAAAATCCATTTTAGAAGATGTTTTTTTTTCGAATGTACACGCCACTGTTGCGTCTGGTGTAGCTACTTCCATTGACTACAGTGTTAATTAACTGCTGCGACTGGCTGCAACATACGTGTCGCGAACGAAACGCTTCAGTTACGCGTCTGGTGTAGCTCCTGTGTTAAAAGTGTGGGTTTTTGAACATTTTAACATAAGATTCCGTTCTACAATAATTCTAGGTTCTAAAATGTACGTTGAATTCTATACGGCTCTGGAATTCATGTGTCCAGATATTCTTTAGAACGTTCATTTTCCAACATTCTTTTAAGGGTTAATAAATACAGACAGCTGGATGTGAATGAGCCATAGTGGAAGCAAGCCAATATCAGGACATAACATTACTAGAAATGTCACCTTGATTAGTAGGCTGGGTGAACCCTGCCTGAACTTCCGGGGAATTTTAATTTCGCCCGGCAGCTCAGGCTGGAATCCAGCAGATCTATTTTCGCTGTTCACTGCCAGAACCTTTGGCTCCAAACAGAAACGGCCATACTCTAGTCCTGGCACACGAAAACTTAAGCGACGCGAAGTGCAGTAGAGACAAAGTGCAGCCTCGCCAGACTAATGTTCAATCTTAAAAGATTGAGTTTAGTATGGTGAAAACCAGACTACTTGATTAGCCTTTTGTTGCTTTGTTCTATTCTTTGTGTACTAATAGCATACAGTCGGATTAGGGCTGCACGATAATGGCCAAAATGATTATCATGATTATTTTGAGCAATATTGATATCACGATTAATTATCACGATTATTTGTTGATTTCATCCAAAACAAATTTTATTGCCTTATTTTATAGGCTTATCATAACGGTGTTTGGATCTTTTTTTTATTTTTTTTTATTAAATAACATTTAAATAGCCTACCTTGGAACACCAGAGTATTATAATATAATAAGATATATAACCGCCCATTGCGATCTTCTGAGGAGCGTCTGTTATGTCGACAAACCATACATGCTAGGTCAAACTGTAGATCCTATTCTTCAGTGGTTCCGTGTTGGTGGAATGAGTTGCCCAGTGCTCTCCGTTCCAGCAACAGTTTTGGATCTTTTAAGAGGGGTCTTAAGGCATATTTGTTTAATATGCACTTAGTCTTTTGAGCGTTTGTTATGTGTTATGGTTTGTATAATAGTATTGTTTTGTTATAATTTGTCCATTGTCAGAATTTGACATTTATTCTACTATTGTCCTAGCCTAGAAATCTAGACGCCCCTAGCGGCAGCAAATGTAATTTGGCTGGCGGGGCAGTCTAGCAACAATCCATTAGAGCTAGGGAGCTGAGAACCCCCAGCACCAGCGGGCCAATCACAGGGCTTAACATAATGGTGACTGACATGCGACCAGAAGTTGCGACGGTAGCGCATCCTGTTATTTGAAAACAAGAAGATGATTCGTTTAGCGTTATCCTATTGCGTGGAGAGGGAAGGTTACGCATCCTGCTACTTGAAAACAAGAAGATGATTCGTTTAGCGTTATCCTATTGCGTGGAGGGAATTTGAAAGACAACTGTTTATCCCACCCCTCCGATTGAGCCCTGTCTACGGTGAGTGTCCAGACCCTACATCTTGATGTGGGTCTGGCTCGTCAGGCTACTATTGTCCTTAAATTTAGCCATACCATGCTATAGTTATTGTTATTATATAATTAACTGAGTGACTTATTTGATTGCTATTCTCATTTCATTTTTTTAATTTCTCATTAGGTTAGTGCTTAAATGATTGTTTTATTGATAATATTGCTATTCTCCCTATTTTTGTAATTGTTCACTGCTATTTAATTTGTATTGTTATTTATTTGTATGTCGCTTTGGACAAAGGCGTCTGCTAAATAACCATAACCATAACCATAACCATATATAAAAAGATATATAAAAAGAGAAAATCCTTAATTTTTGATTTTCATAACAGCACACTTTATGCAGATTATAGCCTATACTGTTCATATACAACTCCACCTCTTTAATTCAGCTGTCTGGCTGAAGCCTCAAAATATTGTAAACAAAATAGGCTATAGTTGGCTAGCTTAGTCTACTTCTGGTTGGACTGCTCAGTTTCCCCACGTGTCTTTAATTTTTAAGGTAGACTAACACTTGTTCTCCTTGGGACAGGAGGAGAGTTTTTGAGTTGGAAAACATTGGTATTGAGATGTAAGAGTTTTAATCAAATCTGTGCAGCATGCTTATTATTTATGCTAAACGGATTTTGAAAATAATTTAGCTAGTCTTCTATGCGTCATTGCTTTCACAATTGTGAATGTTTTATTTGGATTAATGTGCATGTCGAGGGGCGGGTGTCCATTGAGTGCGCACGAGAGGGAGAGCGAGAGAAAGCGGGCCAAGACGAGGGGGTTTACTTTTATAGGCCTAATGTTTGGTAAAGTTGCACACATAGTCTACAATGAAAACTTGCGAATGATGCCTATGCTTTCACCCGAGCAGCGTCAGGTGCACCATTATGACATAGATTTTTTTTTCAGTCGCACTCTCTAAAAGATGGTGCCTGTGCCTGAGTAGGCAAAAGCTTCCACGTTTCCAGGGATGATCTCGTTTAAATGGAGAGGCGGTGAGCACGGAGGGTGTGTGTGCGTGTGAGAGAGAGAGAGACGCGTGAGTGACATAGAGAAAGGAGGAAAGGGAAATACGCAGCGAATACGATGCGTGTTTAATAGCGTTAAAAAATAAATTAATAACGAAACGCAATATGTGGCGACCGGCGTTGAATCTGTGGCGCCACGAATTAGTCTATGTGTGGGAAACACTGCGACTGCTACCTGTTGTGGTATGTTCACCACGTCACTTTATCCTCTGTGACTAGTGTCTACATCTAGAAACTAAACTGCGCGGTGCAGCGTTCTATGGACGGAATAACGCATTTTAAATATCGCTCGATCACGCAAATTTGATCGTGGGAAACCAATATCGTGATCGTGATTAAAATTCGATATATTGTGCAACCCTAAGTCGGATATCTCATAATTTCAGCCAGCCAGCCAGCCAGCCAGCTTTATTAAAAAATAAATTAAATAAAAATTGCAGAGGGAAATATTGGGATTAAAATGTAATGATTGTCTACAAAGTCAATTTATCACAGTTTATCTCTCTCTCTTATGCGTGAGTTTCTTTATTTCTTGCAGAACTAGTTTCAACCTTCTTGAAAACTTCCTACTGCAAAGAAGTTTTAGGTCTTAGTGCAGTTTTTCTGATGAAACTGTAGGTTCCCTAGCTGTGGAAAGCCCTTACCACAGACGTCACAGACATAAGGTCTCTCTCCAGTGTGCATTCTCATGTGTACACGGATATGACTCAACTGTCGGAAGCTCATTTCACACTCAGTGCAAGAGTATGGCCTCTCTCCAGTGTGTGTTCGCCGATGGCCTTTGAGTACATTGAATTTTGCAAAACACTTCCCACAGTCGGAGCAGCGGTAAGGCTTCTCGCCTGTGTGCAGACGTCGGTGCTCGGTCAGGCGAGCGCGATGGTTAAAAGATTTACCACAGTAGGAGCAGTGGTATGGTTTCTCCTGGGTGTGGACTCGTTGGTGCTGTTTTAGACCGCTTGGCCTTACAAAAGACATATTGCATTCATTGCATTGAAAGGGCTTCTCTCCCGTGTGGATTTTTTGGTGGAAGTTCAGGCCTGACCTCTGAGTGAACCTCTTTCCGCACAGTGTGCATTCATATGGCTTCTCCCCTGAGTGGATTCTCTGGTGCACATGAAGCTGAGAGGATGTGACAAACCTCTTCTGGCATTCAGAACATTCAAATGGCTTCTCTCCAGTGTGTATCCTCACATGAGTCACTAAGGTTGCAGACTGGTTAAAACTCAGTCCACAGTAAGAGCAGGTGTGAGCGGCCATTTTCTTGTGGGTCGCTTTGTGCGTTTTCAGGGACTTTGCACTGCTGAAGATTTTCAAGCACGGGGTGCAGTGGAACTGCTCCTTCTCCTCTATGATGCCAATGTAATGATGGCCCTTTGAGACAGTCAGACTCTTCTCACTCTCTGTGCTGTGGTGCAGCATATCTCCTTTTGAGACACTCGGAATCTTTTCACTCACACTGTGGTGTTTAGCTCTCTTCTTAGACTTGGTTTCTTCTCGCAGAGTCTTCTGATGAGTACTAGATGCTACAAGACTGTCATCAGTGGTCGGTGGTTGGGGCCTTTGTTCTTGGCATCATAAGAAGGGAAAAATAGATTAATTAATATTTCAACATAACAAGTCACACTTTTTGTTTGCTTCTTTTTGAGCATCATTTTTAAACAGGACAAATACATGGTTGAAGATTAAATATAAAATATATTTGACATCACCAATTTTTATGCTCCCTCCAACACATGATTAATGATAAAAAAAAAGAACAATGTTTCCCCTCCTAAGACAAATTGAGATATCTTAACTGTGAATGAATACTAACCTTCTCCTCCCCCGAGTAGCGTCAATGTGTTATTCTGCCCCAGTAAATGTCTGCAGTCCATCAGTTGAATTGTCAGCGTCTTCAGTGGAACATGCCTTGTTGAGCGGTCCTTGGGAGGAGCAGGAGGAGCTGCAGAGGCCCCAGTGTGAACAGGGGGTTGGACGGAGGCTTCTGGAGAGGGAGAAAGAAGGGAGAGAAATAGACGGAAAATAGTCCATGTGTAATTAACTCTTTGAATGCCACACTGTTTTTGGAAGTTATTATACATGTCCGAGAGTGCCGGCAATCTACTTTTTTTTTTACTATTTTTGTAGAGCCACAGCGTATTCTATGTTATAGTTATGGACACATACTATGACTCATTTGAAAGGTGAGACTGAGCTCTCAGTGGGTGAAAACCGTTCATTTCTACGTGTCTCCATTCCTGAGACATCCCAAGCTATATCTACAACTGGAACTTTTCCTGCTGCCGACCTAGTCATGTTTCCGTAATGTTGCCGCCACAGCTGCTATGTGAATGCAATGGCGGAAAAAATCTGCACTTGTCAGTGATGATCAAGGGAAGTGTTACGCGTATTTAAAGGGCCCTTTGTGGAAGTTTTGCTCTCGGGGTCCCCCTACAGTTGGGAAACAGTGATTTTGTCTATTACTCACTGCTGCGGGTTAGAGTGTACCTCACCTCACTGTGTGCTCTGAGTGTCTAAATTCATGGATGGGATACATTTCCAATTTTATGTCATAGGATCAAAAGAATATCTATACTAACCACCATTTGTCATAGATTAATTATGATCTTCATGTGTTTTGTTGCATTTAGGCAACACGTTTAATGTGTAACAGTCAACACAAAATAGGCTACTCAAACTAAACACATTGTCATTTTCATCTCATTTGTATAAACTGTTCTTGGTATCAAGACATGCAAATGTTCAAATTGGCTGTTAAAAACTTCTCATTTATTAGATAAAACGTACAACTTCTACCGTTTACCACCATTCAAACTCCGTGTGAACTAATTAGTGCATCGTGGGGAAACTGAGGGACCATACCACTATGAGTAAATAGAGGGGTTTATTTTTAATACTAGTAATATAATCAATGATGATGATGATAATAATAATAATAATAATAATAATAATAATAATAATAATAATAATAATAATAATACATTACCTTTATATCTAAGTGTTATTTTGTTAGATTTTTTCTTATGAAAAGTAATGTTTAGTTAGGGAAAGAATGTTTAAGTCAAGCCTGATGCCTTTAGTCTTTTCCACATGGGGAGGTATACAGTTTATTAATTAACAATGGTATCGGATCGGTATCGGATATCGACCGATACGCAGAGCCCAGGCATCGGTATCGGTATCCCTAATATGAAGCTATCTGCAAAGTAGAAAAGTCGATTTGCATTATAGCCTGTGGCAAGACACTTTCACCAGAGAAGTAAATAAACAAACATGACTCAGTCATTAGGTTAGTTAGCCGAAAATTGTATTTCTGTCGTGATTATTGTGATTTACTTTCAAGAATGTAGGCTATAGCCCCAACCAAACGTGCACACACCGTTTAGACATAGGCTTAGGCTACCTCTCTGTTTTTTTGTCCTAAAAGAGGCTTAGGCTACCTCTCTGTTTTTTGTCCTAAAAGACGCTTGTCATAAATCGCTACTTCAACATCAGGCTGTAGAAAGTTTACACTTAATCATAACACTTCCGGTTTCGTTGACTGCTTCAGGCATCGACATCTTTTACTGTCTATTCGAAATACACGCTAGTTTGGGCTCTCATTGAATTTGAGGAAGTGGTGAGGGAAGTGTATGCTGTAAAGCAGTCGAATTTTGTAGTTCTTTTCGGGTTCCCACCCGAAACCCAAAGTTCCATAGTGCCAGTAAAAGCGATACAGACACCGTCAGGCTATGGCAGACGTGTGATCCAACATCGATGTACCATCACAAGGGTCTTAGAAATGTATTATTAAGGTTGAAAAATGACATGGTGTTGCTTTAAAGCGCCTTAAGTCAATGTCAAACAGTTCTATCTCACTAACACGCTGCAGGTAATGCTAGCCTCTTCCATAGCCTACTCCCGGGGTGGCTCTCAAACTCTCTCCTCGATCCTCGGTCCCACTGATCTATAACTATGGATAGACTATCCCATTGTTGAGACTGCCACCTTGTGGCGAACCCACAAAATGACGAAATGACCTGGTATTGACCTGACGTACCTGATTCATTCAACACAATTCATGCGGCAATATCAATCAAATGTCGCGTTGTGATATAATGATATAATGTCCACATAAAATGTCCGGATCGTGAGATTCTACTTCAGTTCTCTTCATAACAGACTTCCAAAAATCACACATAAGGTGAGTTAGAGTGTCTATTTTTGTAATTAAAAAAAACGCATGGGAGCTAAAAACACAATATTGCATTGCTGGCACTCAAAGAGTTAATAAGAAAAATAAAAGAAGAGAGCGAATGGCAGAATGACAGTATGTGTACTGGGCAACACATTTGTATTTGTCTATCAAAAGTCCTGGAGGGTGTGAACAATGAGGGTGCAGTTCCAAAAGGTAACTTTCACTTGAATCAGAACTTATACTTTTACCTATTTTTTAATGGGGACATATACCTCTTTTAAAACAAGTTAGAATTGGTCTCTCCCAAATTGAGCCGTTTCTGGGCTGGCCACGCCTCCGGCTGCATGTATTGATTACGCTGCTCGTTTCACAGGTGAAAATGACAACAAACAGAGCCGGCATCCAACCACATATGTTAGACCCTGATGCTAGGGTAGGTCTATGCAAATTCCCTTAGTATGACATCAGAATAAGGGAGCAATCCAAATGGCTCACAGCAGCATACTATTCTTGACACCAAAGTCTTTCTACTGATCTACAGAAAACGGATGGATGGGTTTTTTTTCGCGCTTTGAGTGTTTATAAGAACAGTGGAGGCCTAAATATGAACACAAAGGCCCGCAAAAAGTGAGTTTTGCATAATATGTTCCCTTTAACTAGACCCCGAAGCCGCCCCAACACGCCACCATTTGCACCATTTAGAATTTCAGCCGTCGCCAGCCAACAGACAAAATTGAGACAAATTGAGCCGCCATCTGATCAACTTTGGCTGAGCCAGTTATTGTATCTAAAAATAATTCTATCACATAGAGACATACACACACGAAAAAATAAACGATACACAAGATTTTCCCCACTGGATTCACCACATCAGTCTTGTGCTCGTTGCTACGATACACAGGACTCACAGTGACTCCCAGTGCACGTTCTCAGCAATGTTTTTTTCTCACGCTGAGATGAAATGGGAGAAAGAAGCAAACAAGGTAGCCTAATTTTGATCTCGCTTTTCATATACTTTCCTAATTCCTACGTAGTTCTACTCAGACTTTTGTTAAATCTTCAGGGCCCGGTTGCACAAACACCAAAAACCAAAGATTGACGATATGAAACATATTCTGGAATGGACGGATTTACAGCATTGAACACGATATTACTGCGACTGCAGCATTCCACCGTTTCTAGAGATTGCTGCACTAGTTCACAACGCATGCTTCAGTCTACATTGAAGTGTGCAGAGCTTTGTTCAAAATAATATAATAACATGTGTATTGAGATCTAGTACAACATAGACATCTGTAGACATGAAGTGGCAACAAGCCATTATCAGCCATGAAAAATTTGGCGGCTGCAGCAACCATTTGGCTGAGCCAGCTAGCCAGCCAATAACTTCATCAGCCAGCCGTTGATTCTCAAAACAAATGGCTTCAAAGGTCTAATTTCAATGTTTCTCAATTTTAAATATCTGAACTTCAATTTGAATCTTGAATTTCCCTTGCTGGTGATTCTCCAAATCCTCGATTCGATTCAATTTAAATTTTAAGGTCGAACAGCCAACATGGACATAATTACATTGTAAATAAATGTTGTTTGTACATTTATTCAGCGATATAAGCATTTATTATGACCGCTTATTCTTACGATGAAATTAGAGTAATGCGAACGTTTTATGAATTACACATGAGCCCAATCATACGCTGATCAGATCGATGCTGGTTTCTAAGCTCGGTGGATAAATGAGGGCCAGTATGTGCACTCACCTGTGTGAAGCCTTTTATGGATCTTCAATTCATTCACATTTGAAAAGCTGCTTCCACACTGGGCACAGTTATACGACTTCTCTCGAACTCGACTCCTACGGCGATGTTCCATTTCATCCACACCGGAACAGGATTTTCCACACGGCCTTGCTCTGGAGTGCTTGCTCTGCTTGTTGATTCTCAGGTTTTTTCGTGATCCTTGTGAATTGGTCTTTTTACGACGTAAAGGCTGATGCTCATGTTGCTCCAGATGACTTTGAAGATCACCTGACTTATTGCAGTTCTTTCGCTGTTGGTGTGTTTTGAGTTCACTGGACTGGGAAAAGCACTTTCCACATTCAGAGCAGGGGTAAGGCTTTTCTCCTGTGTGGACTCTCAGGTGACACTTAAGGTGACTCACTGTAGTGAAGGACTTTGGACACTGAGGGCACCGATAGGGCCTTTCTCCAGTATGGGTCCTAAGGTGCACCGTAAGATGGCTGCTCTGAGAGAAGTCTTTCCCACAATGTGAACAGTGGAACGGCTTCTCTCCAGTATGTGTTCGCAAGTGAGCTTTTAGATGAGCATGCTGAGAAAAGCGTTTGTCGCACAGTGTGCAGACATACGGCTTCTCGCCGGTGTGAAGCCTTTCATGGGTTTTCAGTTCAAACAGCCTTGCATACCAACCTCCACAGAATTTGCAGTTGTAAGGCTTGTCTCCATTGTGCACTTTTTCATGACTCTTGAGGGAACTTGAATTAACAAATCTCTTCCCACAGACAGTGCATGGATATGGTTTCTCTCCAGTATGAATTCTCTGATGTACCCTGAGATTGTCCAGAAAGTTGAAACTTTTACCACAGTCTGAGCAGTGATGAGGTTTCTCTCCAGTGTGGATTATCTGGTGCGATATCAATTTACCCAATGCAGCAAATGCTTTTCCACAGTCAGAGCAGTGGTATGGTTTCTCTCCAGAGTGGATTCTCTGGTGCAATATCAATTTACTCAAACAAGCAAAGGCTTTTCCACAGTCTGAGCAGTGGTATGGTTTCTCTCCAGTGTGTTTTTTCATTTTACTCCCTTCATCAGGTGCATTCCTACAATCTGAGCACTGGTCAGGTCGCTCTCCAATATCTATTTTCTCACGGCTAGCGAGTAATGATGGATAGTTGAAACTTTTCCCACACTGCGAGCACTCATGCACTCTTTTCTTGTCCACATCCCGGTGTTTTTTAGGGGATTCAGAGTCAGCCAAAGTTGTTCTGCCTGAATGTTTGCAGTTCTCTTCTCTATCTTGTTCTCCCTTGTGTGATGAAGCACACTCGATATTGGCCTTCATCGCTGAAGTATTGGCTGCTAACAAAACAATCAAAAGGAAAAAAAGACAAAAGCATGTGAGAAACAGTTCAGTCCATTGTTAATGCCTTCCAGGGTTCCCCCATACTGTACATTGACTAATCTGTGGCGTTACGCCACAATATCATCATTGACCATTACACAATCATCACTCTATTTCTATTTTAATTTTGATAAATATATTTTCATTGAGCTACACTTTTCATGCTCGCAGACATTCCTTGCTCCTCCATGCTCTGTCTCTCAAAAGACCCGCTGCCCTTTCTCTGCATGTACAGAGGGGGGAGAAGTTGACTAAAAAGAGGAATATAAAATCATCTTTTGGAAATTGATCTTAATGCCTTCATTCTATCTAACCCTTAAGGTCACCAATTTTCTTAGTGGTAACACTTTATAATAACTACACACAATTCATCATCTATTAAGCATTTGTTAACTATTAGTTAATGGTTTGTTCATCATTAGTAATTAATTGTTCATGCATAATTTATCATCACTTAAGCATTTGTTCACAAAGTCATGGTTATGGTTATTTATACCACTGCTTGGTCAAATTTCCTATTGTGATGCGCTATTTGGAACGTGCATTATTTTTCTTACCGCACGGCTATGAAGTAGTTCCCTTCTTTTGGGCTTATTACACTTGAATATTAATTCGCCAATGTGAATGTAACGATAAAAACAGCAATGTTGTATCTAAGACAGTGGCAATATAAACGAAAATGATAGCAGTGGTATAAGCGGGATAATCAACTCCGCGCCGTGCGTTTCTAGGAAAATAATGCACTTATCGAAGTGTAAAGTCCCCTCCCCCTGCGGCGTCGGGTCCTTATTACCACTTCGTGCATTATTTTCTTAGAAACGCACGGCGCGTCGTTGATTATCCCTTACTTAGCAGACGCCTTTGTCCAAAGCGACATAAATAACAATACAAATTAAATTAACAGTGAACAATTACAAAATAGGGAGAATAGCAATATTATCAATAAAACTGTATAAAACAATCATTTTAAGCACTAACCTAATGAGAGAGAAACAATGAAAATGAGAATAGCTATCAAAATACGTCACTCAATTAATCATATAATAACAATAACTATGGCATCTATCAATGGACAAATTATAACAAAACAATACTATTATATAAACCATAACATATAACAAACGCTCAAAAGACTAAGTGCATATTAAACAAATATGCCTTAAGACCACTCTTAAAAGATCCAAAACTGTTGCTGGAGCGGAGAGCACTGGGCAACTGTAACGGGTGCTAGCTGGTTAGCTATGCTGTAGAACGTTAGTAAACCTCACTCCCCGACGCTTCAAGAGCGCTGCTGGCATGAAAGCTAGTAGCCTGGGCTTTTAGCTGGATTGTTAGCGCGCTCGACTCCCGATCCGAGGTGCTGCTGTCTCGCGGGTTCGAGTCCAGGCGTGTGCAGGGCTGGACCGCGGTGGTTCCACACAACGCAGGTTACACAACTCATTCTACCAACACGGAACCACTGAAGAATAGGATCTACAATTTGACCTAGCATGTATGGTTGGTCGACATAACAGACGCTCCTCAGAAGATCGCAATGGGCGGTTGGGAATGTACATCTTGATCAAAGAGCTGAAGTAGCTGGGAGCAGATCCAGTCAGTGTCCTGTAGGCCAGAGTGAGAGATTTAAATTTAATTCTGCCTACTATAGGGAGCCAGTGGAGAGTAACTAGAGGGGTTACATGTGTCCTCTTTGGCTGATTGAAGTCGCGCCGCAGCATTCTGAATCAACTGTAGTGGTCTTAATATACAAGCAGGTAGGCCAGCTAACAGGAAATTGCAGTAGTCCAGCTTGGAGATAACCATTGCCTGTACAAGAAGTTGTGTGGAATCTTGTGTCCGATAAGGTCTGATCTTCCTAATGTTGTACAGGGTATACCAACATGACTTTGCAATTGAGGCAACATGCTAAGAGAAATTAAGTTGGTCATCAATTATGACACCCAAGTTACGTGCCGATCTAGTTGGAGTCAGTGAGGATGAGTCAAGCTGGATGTTGATCTGTTGGGGAATAGCTGTTTTTGCTGGAAACACCAAGAGCTCAGTTTTTGAGAGATTAAGCAGAAGGTGCTGATTCTTCATCCAGATTGAAATACCCTTTAGGCATGCAGAGATCCGATGGGAAACACTAGAGTCTTCAGGTGGGAAGGATAGGAAAAGTTGAGTGTCGTCCGCATAGAAATGATATTCAAATCCATGAGAGCGAATAATCCCACCTAAAGAAGTGGTGTAAATAGAGAAAAGGAGGGGCCCTAATACTGATCCTTGAGGGACTCCTGTAGTCAAGTCAGCAGAGGTGGAAAAAGTACTAAAATATTGTACTCAAGTAAAAGTACCAATACTTTGCTGAAATATTACTCAAGTACAAGTTAAAACACCCATCTGAAAATATACTCAAGTAAAAGTAAAAAGTAGTTAATTAAAAATGTAATTTAAGCAAAAGTTACTTAGTTACTTTTTTTGTTTAGAGAGGCAGCTAAGGCGGTCAGGCACATGAGGGTTAATACTAATTTGTAGTGAGAAAGTAGGTGCTATTGCTGCGTATGCTTTCCACTGTATATTTTATTTTACCTGAATATTTCAATGTCCAAATTAAAGGTCAAAAAGAATGTCAGACAAAATGTAAAGTTTGCCTTTTGTATATAAATAGGCTAATAAAGACTATCTAAGGTCAATCTCACTCTCCCTTGCTAAAGCACAAAATGGCAGGCCTATAGTCCACCTGCACAACGATTCATAAAGTAGGCTATCTTTTGTTTATTTAGTTGAGCATCGTGGACCGCTTCATGCCCTATTGAAGGACATGCTGATCATTGTCACCTTAGAAGTTCCACCGATTCACTTTTTTCCTCTTTTCTTTTTTTAACTCAAGTAACTGATTGGATTTGTGATGTAACAAAGTACAATACTTCACTCAAAATGTAATCAAGTAACATTTAAAATACAGATTTTTAAAACTACTCAAAAAATCCAAAATACACAAAAAAACTACTCAATACAGTATTTTGAGTAAATGTATTTCGTTACTTTCCACCTCTGGTAGTCAGGTCATGAGACTTTGATATCTGTCCCTGCCCAGACACGCTAAAAGAATGCCCTTTAAGGTAAGATTTGAACCAGTCAAGAGCTTTCCCAGAAATTCCCAGGTATAGTGTAGAAAGGAGAATGTCATGGTTAACCGTATCAAAGGCTGCAGATAAATCTAACAGAATTAACACTGATGACTGAGCAGAGGACTTAGCTACTCTCAATGCTTCAGTCACAGATAGAAGAGCAGTTTCAGTAGAATGAAACAGACTGCATAGGGTCTAGTAGATTATTGTAGTTATGATTGGTTTGTTCATAGTGAATAAGCCTATTTCTAAAATATGTATAATTGTTGCTAATACTTAACATATCATGCAATAACATTTTGTTAATTAAATACTATTCATTATTTAACAGTTGTTACATACTGTATGCACTAATGATTAGTAAGGATGTGAATACATGTTTTATAAACCACTTCCTAATACTATAATTCATGATTAACTCAGGAGGACTCAAGTGGTTAGATATTTGTGAGCTCATCTAAAGTGAGTGCGTATACACAATTATAAATGTTTGTTCATAGCAAACACGCGCAGCTACAATAGCAATGAGCAGGGGTAGTGTAGAGGATAAGGCATTGGGCTAGCATGCTGTAAGCCTAAGAGTTGGGGGTTCAATCCCAATTGTGGCCTTGCTCTTTAATTTCATTGATAGTGTAAGTATCTTTGGATGAAAGTGTCTGCTAAATGAATAAATGCAACTGTAACCTTTATAACTCATTTGTAAATATGTAGCAAGGCATACACAGTCCTCACTTTAGATGAGCTCACAAATATCATTAACTAACCACTTGTAACTCCTGTGTTAATCATGAAATACAGTATGAGAATTAACATAGGAGTAATACTTTACAAATGATGATCAAAGCATTTACTAATAGTTTGTAATTGGTTCATAATAGGGAGATTATTTCATTTAGAAATGGTTGTTTCATTATTTATAAGGTATAAACCATGTATTTACAAACATTTGTTTTATTTACTATGAACAAACCACTCATAACTTTGTGAACAAATGCTTTACTGATGATGAATTATGCATGAACAATAAATTACTAATTATAAACAAACCATTACCTAGTAGGTAACAAATGCTTAATAAATTATGAATTGTGTGTAGTTATCATAGTGTTACCTTCTTAGGTAATGAATAATGTATCGTAAATAAATAAATGTTCTTCCTTAAAATACAGGGGGCATAAGTATTTGCACCCCTATGTTATATTCCCATTGGCAGACAGATTGTTATTTTTAAACACCAGCTATTTCATGGCTCCAGGATACTATGCATCCTGATAAGTTTCCCTTGGCCTTTGAAATTAAAAATTAGTAGTTATTAGCTGTTAGCTAATTAGCTGGTTTGAATTGCATTGAGCTCAATGAGAATGAAACCAGCTAATTAGCCAACAGCTAATAACTGACATAAAGCATGCCAAACTCTTAGTATGGTGAAGGGTATAGTGTTGATGTGGGGTTATTTTAATTCCAAAGGCCAAGGGGATTTTATCAGGGTGCATAGTGGCCTTATTCAGCACTCCGTACAGAACCCAGGATAGGCCAAGCCCTGACTGAGCCCAATACAGTATTTTCACTAGTGGCTGTGTTTGCCTTTCTTATAGAAGTGTGAATATTGATTGCTGTGTATACCTTTCTTATGCGTGGTGCAGTATTTCCCAGTTGCTGTGCTTGCCTTTCTTATAAAGGGTGCAGTGTAGGCTAGTGTTCTAATCTACAGTGTGGCACTGGCTACTGGCCTACTTGGGTCATGTCCATGGATATGTTGTAACTTGTAATTGACTGGTCTTCAATATTTTAAACTTGCATTTGCTGTATAATAAACAGAATTTTGTATTTTTGATAAAATCAGCCTCAGTCATTCCTTAAAGACACCCTATGCAACTTTTTCATAGTCATAAAATCGCTTAGAAATCGTTGTTTTGCTTGACTGACCAGTTTTATCGAAAACAGTAATATTTCCTCCCGCCCCCAGTGTCCCTATCCGCTATTGCAACCTTGCAACTTGTTCAGGAGACGAACTAAACCGCAAAGGTGGTTTAGTTATGTCCGCTTTGTTAACTTGACAGCGAGCGAAGATATTCTATTCTGTCAAAAGTAGGGCCACTGCTGATGAGCTATTCCACATTCTCAACAATTACCCTAGTCCAGTGTTGTATAGTAACGAAGTAATAATACTTCACTACCATACTTAAGTATATTTTGGGAGACTTTGTACTTTACTTGAGTTTTTTAAATTCAGATTACTTTCACTTTTACTTCACTATATTTCCAAACTTAATTGCATACTTTTACTCCAATACATTTTCAATGTGCCATATAGTTACTCGTTACAAAAAAAAGAAAAAATTACTCTACCGGTGACTTCAACGAAGTCAGGAATGACTTGTCTAGGCATGTTTGCACTTGCGCATGACGGTACTCCACCTGTCAGCTTCACGTGAACAGCTCAGCAGAAGGCAGAATAGAAAGCTTCGCAATAGAAGACGAGATGGAAACAGCAGCTACGTTGGCTACAAATGAAGGGGACCCTGATGATGAGCACCCTAGGCCATATTTAAACTCAATTTTCTCTTACGTTGATGTGAAAGATTCATCCTATCGAATGAAGTGCCTCTTATGCCTCCCAAAAAACGTTGAAATTCTATCTTACAAAAACTCCCCCTCCAATTTAAAGAATCACATTGAGGCATTGTCAGTCTTCTGACTAGGCCTACTTGTCTTTTTCCAGGTTTTAAAATACTGGATGAACTTTAACATATTAAAAATTCAGACTGTCTTTGATTAGGCCTATTATTAACATTTACTTGTACTTTTACTTTCATTACTTGAGTACATTTAATTGAAAATTACTTGTCATACTGAAGTGCAAGAAATTCCAGATACTTTAAGACTTTAACTCAAGTAACATTTCAGTCGGTGACTTGAACTTTTACTAAAGTCATTTTTTGGTAGGGTACCCATACTTCCACTTGAGTTTGATTTCCCAGTACTCTATACAACACTGCCCTAGTCTACCTGGCAGAATATGACATCAAATGGGAAAACTGTGAGGGACTCGGATGGCGCTCAGACGATAGCAGGTAAAAGAAATGGCCTGCAGACCGTGATAGAGGGAGTACTTGGACAGAGGAGGATAGCGCCCGATGCGCAACGGACGGACTGTTTCATTCATAGGGAAGCGCTCGCGTCAGGGCCTGACCTGACTAAGATTTTGAACGAGGTTGTGCTTCATTTAGCCTATAACACAATGGTAGCCTATAGTTGGCCCTTTTTCTGTATTTTTGGAAATCAGCTTTTTTTGAAGCAAGGATTAACACCTTGTCAATGACAAAAACTGACGATATTGGTCATTGATTTAGATTTGTATTTTCTCTATTTCTGAACTGATATTTAGGCCTATCTGTAGCCTAACTGTTATTTGTTACTGTATATTTAGCAAGTGACGTTATGTCAATAAATTTGACAATTTTGAGCTTGACCTAGGCTACTACTTTCTTAGAGTGATGATGATGGACAGGTGGGGCTCGAGAAAGCCCCCTTGATCAAAGTGGGGAATGAAAGAAAAAGTTTGAGAACCACTGCAGGCTATGTAGCACCCCAAAATAATTAACTAGGCTACTGCTCTTCCACTTGTTTAGGTTTTGTTTACTAGAAAACAAGCATTAGCATCCCAAATCAAATCAAGAAATATTAAAATTCTTGACTGATTGTCAATATCAAAACAATTGTGACACATTAACATTCTTATAATGTATTTTTCACTGGCTATGGCTCCTAACTGATGCATGAGATAGGCCTATAGCCTACAGAACATCTATGATTCTGTAAATAGCTATATTGTATTGGATGTGAGTTGTATCGGTCTACAACACCACTAAATGACATTGAGAAACCCATACTGGTATATTATATTCACCTTAGTAACAACCATATCTAGGCTATGGGCCCGTGTGTCTGGCAAGGGGCCTGCACTTAAAGATTGTGCTGATACCTTTTGCACCCATTTTGGTTGGCCCTCAAAATATCTCACTCCAGCCAAACACCCAAAGTTGGCAACCCTGAAGATGGCATGCATATTCGTATTGGTTCTCTAGTTTAGGCTATTAGAAAGTGACAAATCTTCAAGCTGCCAGCTGTCGAAGTCGAAGAAACGTCAACGCGGTCAGTTATAGGAGCCAGCTGTTGTCAGCCTAATGAGTGATTTACGCTGAGAGTAAAAAGCACACACACACACACACACACACACACACACACACACACACACACACACACACACACACACACATTCACTCAATGCAAAGCGAACTGTGGGGGGAGGGCATGAAGTTTGTGAACGTCAGAGAGAAATAGCCTACTAATTCGCTGTAAACAAGAACAAAAAGAGGATGTCCGGCCAAAACAGGACGTCGGGTCACTCTACTTTTAGCACGTGGGTCAGCTAATTTGTCATTTATTTAGGCTAAATGGCGATATACGCCGTTTATTTATACCTTCAACAGCATGCAGGCTATACTTAGCTCTTAGATTTGCATAAAAGAATAGCCTATCCACTTGATTAGCCTACTCATTAAGTCAAGTCAAATCACTTAAAGTTCGGCGGAGTGTAACCCAAAGCGCTTCACATAGCCTACAAGACACACGGGACAAAAAGTGTCAGACGGAGTGGCATAATGTATGCGCTTAAAGCCAAAGCATGCCGCCTACTAGCTTACGGTCAACTTTAATTAAACAAAACTTACCCTCTTGGACCAGACAGAACCTCCCCCAAAAGAAACACCGTGTAGACCTGCTTGAAGAATTGAAGTAGCCTAGTGGTGTTTCAAGTGAACCCCCGTTTCGACGCGTGTATCAAACACATAAACTAATTTCGAATGGAGCTTTGTAACGGAGCTTACATTTGTGATAACCACGTGACCAGTGACGTCTTTTCACACACACCCACAAAGATTTCCCAAAAAAGTTCCCAAAGGCCATGTGATTAAAACTTTTCCTGTTGTTTTCTTCTTCTTTCATTGGTGTAGGCTATGTGTGTGTGTGTGTGTGTGTGTGTGTGTGTGTGTGTACAGTATGTTTTGTTGTTTTACTTTTCATTTGATTAATGTCATGTCATTGAACCTTCTGGCAAATATTGTACAAATTGTTATATGACTGAGTTTTTCTGTAGGCCTACTCTCTGATAACATAAATAAATAAATAAATAAATAATAAAAAAGAGTTTGCGCAGCTCAAAAAAAAAAGCTTTAAAGTTGCGTGACATGGGCACGCGGCGCACCTCTAGGTTGATGCAGTAGGAAAGTCAACAGTCAGGAGAGTTCACAGTGAATAGAAAGATTATTACAGGAATTAGTATAATTGAGTAAAATGAAAGTGTATAGCCATTAAATAAAATAGTTAATTGCGAGTAGAACTTATGGTAGGCTAATGCAAATCATATGAGTACAACGGTCTTCTTCCAAAACTCCTCATACATGCAAAACTACAACAATACATGGACACTTCTTGAACATAACATGTGACCCATGCACCATACGCAAGTCATGTGGGTACTCCAAGTAAGTACGATAATTGGTCTATACAATACATATATACATCCTTCAGCATTTTTTTTTTTTTGTTGTAGCATGTTCTCTGTCGGGATGCTCCTAATATTACTGCCTCAGGCAGAATACCCTTAGCTTGTGACAAAAGGGGGTCACATGGCCTTTATTAGAAAGTCGTGATATGGAGAGAGCAAACGACAGACAAAGCAAAGTTGATGTAAAGTATAGAAAAGCATACAAATAATATATGAAAATGTAATGTTAATCACCTCTATGTACATGTTAATTAGCATTCACTTCTAATACAATGTATTAGTAATCACTTCTATTGCATAAGATGTATAGTAATCCAACATTTATACCACAACAGTTAATAGACAGATGCATCTATCTGAGAAAGAGTCACAGTCTGTAACATACATGTGACTTTCATATCAGCTGGCAAGCACACACACACACACACACACACACACACACACACACACACACACACACACACGGCTCATGTCGGCCAACAGGAGGATAGACAAAGACAAAACGGACTCAGTCTTAGTTGCAACACATATAACACAACATGTACACTGTAAAACCCGACAAGTTAATTGTACTCAAAAAAATTGGTGAAACCGATTACACACAAAAAAATAAGTAATGGTAACTAGCTTTTGTCAAGTCAAAGACACTTAACTTTTTTAATTAGTCTTCACTAGCAACTTCTGAGTGTGGTCAACAAGTTAATTTTAAGTTAAAGAAACATCAACTAGTTGAGTTCACAGTAACCAATCAAATTAAGTTTACATTTAAACTTAATTTGATTGGTTACTGTGAACTCAACTAGTTGATGTTTCTTTAACTTAAAATGTATTTGTTGAACAAATACTCACTTCTCACATATTCCAATGTGTGGTATAAACCTGTCTTTCTCACTAGTGGGTCACTTTGACACTAAAATATGATTCTAGTGACCCATCTCTACTGTTCATCTAAACATGGATAATATAAGGTGCCAGGGTTATTGTGTCTGTTCACATTGAACAACCATTGATTAGAGTAGACTAGTGTCTCCTGACTTTGCCACTGTTATTGTATGATTATCTATCCCTTGCTGTTGGGTTACTTAACACAACCCTGTATAATTCTGTGTCAAATCAGACACATATTCTGGTGTACAGTGCTTCGCACATGTGCCAACAACCCAATTAAACTCTGAATCTTGATTGTACTTCTTTGTGATTGGTCTGGTCATAACAGATACACTTTGCCAGAGTCCAATAGGATAAAGAATCACTGGTACGTGCATCTTGTGAATTTCCGAGGGTGTGTGTTAAGGGTGTGTGTTAAGGGCTTGTTACTTGGACTTTCATGTGAGTAACATGCTCCTGGTATTGTGAATAAAGCTGCAGTCTCACACCAGTGGTCTTGGAGCAATTTTGTCCACAAAGCAAAGCAGACACTACACCGCTTCCTCAAGACTAAATATAACATAAACAAATATAGGCCTATGAATCAGTTTCATGCTGAGCAGAGATGAAAAGTAACTAAGTAGAATAACTTAAAAAGGTACACTATGCAATATTTTCACCTTTACAAAGTCAATTTGATGGTAAAAAAAAAAAAAAAATAGGCAAATTGCCCACCTATTATATTTCTTTGGAGATAGCTTTTGCCTGTTGTCAATCATTCACCGGGCTCCACAGGAAACACATTTTCATTGTATACAGGGGGGATAAGTCACGAGAGGCTTGCAATTTACAACAGCAGAGTAAAATACAAATACATGGCAACACTAGAGGGAGCTCTAGTGTCACCAAAATACCTAAACCTGCATAGTGTATCTTTAAACGAAGTGCAGAACACTCACAGACTGAAAATCACTTAGCCTTAGCACACACCCTTTAGCACATGGGAGACTTTGCCCCGGTCATCTATTAAATTAATTTACTGTAAAAAAAAGTTCAAGTGCAAGACGGGTTGCCTAACATGTGTCTGCTAGCAAAGCAAAAATGAGTGAATTAGTGAAAGCCTGGTGGTTTGATGCATCTTTGCTAAACAAGCTTTGTATTTTTGAGCCAACTAATGAATTCTCAATTGCAGTTCCTTTGTGAAACGAGGCATCTCTTCCACCTTGAAGGCCAGATTGACGTTTGCCTCTCTCGTCTTTCAAGGGCAAGACATCTGGTTCACTACCACTTTGGTTCACTACATTTTGGTGTTCTCCCCCAATGAAAACAAGACATTGAGAATAATGACCTTAAAGATATTTATTGACTACAGAAAGGACAACATGCAGAATAACCGGAGGCTTCTAGAAAGACTAATTGGATTTCTAAGTCCTTGTGATGGAAGTATAAAAATGGAAAATCATAATGCAAAATATGTGATTGTGCTGTATCAGTAGGCTATTATCATTCCGGGGATCTAGATAATATATGTTACAACATGAGTTCATATTCAGTTGATCATCTAGACACAGCTACCTGACTAAGAACAAATTGCACAATAACATATTTTTCAAAATGATGCCCTTTTACATTTCTCCTTTAAAGTAATATTTTGTCTTGCCCAATCAAGTTATCCAAAGCTATCAAGCTCAAGTTGCTACAGCCAGCAGAGGTCACCAAGTACTATCGGTACAAAAAAAAAAAAAACCCTGAAAAAAATCTGTTTTACTTAGCTCAAGTTGCCACATGACAGCAGCTAAAGCAGACAGGCAGCTACTGCACTACACTGTGGGGGCATGTCGGTGAGCTTCCATGTACATGTATATGCTTCTGTAGTGTAGCAACTCAAGCTAGGGAAAGCCAATTTTTTTCCCCTGGGGTTAGTACTCGGCGTATTTCTCCTTTAAGACGCAAACCATATTATGACGAGACCGACGGAACAACAACAAAGATATCAGGCTCTGTTTAATCCAAAGCATGGCAGACTCGCAGCATTTTGAACACATTTGAGTAATCCATCCACAATGAAGTGCCACACCTTGCAAAAAGCTCCCAGTTTGATGGCACTAAAAAACAAACAAACAAACAAACAAACAAACAAAAACATCCAACATCTTATATGCATCCACCTTCACAGCTTTTAGTGTTTCTTAAGTGTTTCCACAGTTCTTTCAATATCATCTGACTTCTTGCAATTTCTTCCCCGCTGGTGAACTTTACGCTCACTGGACTGGGAAAAACACTTCCCACACACAGAGCACGGGTACGGCTTCTCTCCCGTGTGGCTTCTCAGGTGAATCCTAAGATGACTAAATGTGTGGAAAGTCTTTACACACTGAGAACACTGATAAGGCTTCTCACCGGTGTGTATCCTGAGGTGCACCTTAAGGTGGCTGCTCTGAGAAAAGTCTTTCTTACAGAATGAACAATGAAACGGCCTCTCTCCAGTATGCATTCTCAAGTGAGTTTTTAGATGAGCGTGCTGAGAAAACTGTTTGTCACACAGAGTGCAACGGTAAGGTCTCTCTCCAGTGTGAAGCCTGTTATGGGTTTTCCATTCTGCTGATCTCGCAAACCTACTTCCACACAGCACGCAGCCGAAAGGCTTCTCCCCACTATGCACTTTCAAATGACTGTAGAGGGAACTTGAGTTAACGAATCTCTTCCCACATACCGTGCAAGGATATGGTCTCTCTCCCGTATGAATCCTCTGGTGTACCGTAACAGAGCTTAAAAAAGTGAACCTTTTCCCACAATATGTACATTTGTAAGGCTTTTCTCCAGTGTGGACTCTTTGGTGCAATTTCAATCTAGTCCCATTACAAAAGTCTTTCCCACAATCTGAGCAGCGGTAAGATGGATCTCTGATATGGACTTTCTGATGACGAGTGAGTAACGATGACATGGGGAAACCTTTCCCACACTGCAGGCATATATAAGGTTTCTCTCCTGTGTGGATTCTCTGGTGTTCTATGATTTTATTCAATTTAAGAAACGTTTCCCCACAATCTGAGCAGTGGTAACGTTTCACTTCGACGTGCGTTTTTTGATGGCGAGCGAGGTTTGATGCATTGGAGAAACGTTTCCCGCACTGCAAGCACAGACAAGGTTTTTCTCCTGTATGAGTTTTCTGATGGCGATTGAGGTGCGATGCACTGGAGAAACTTTTCCCACACAGTGAACAGTCATAGCGCCCCCCTTTCTGTATTCCCTGATCTGTTTTTGGGGATCCCGAGTTGATCCTCTTTGAACAACGTCTGTGCTTTTCTTCTCCATCTGGTCCTCTCCTGTGAGTCGAGGTCTTGACACACTTATTGTCATCCTCCATCTTTCATCAAGTGTAAGCAGCTGGGACAAAAGACAGAGGAAAAAATATTCTTAGCCATAGTATAACAATTACACTGAAAGTACACACAAAGTTAGCCTTACCATAGACTTAAACAAACGTTCTTTTATGTTGAAAACACGATGGAAAAATTGTCAGGAAGAAAACGGGAGAGAGATGGGGGGTGGGATTGGGAAATTACTGAAGGGGCCTTACTAAAACGAGTCCCCAGCCACCACCCCTCGGTTATAGTGCACTAGGGTGAGAATCACCCTCACAGCTAAATTAAGTGTTTGTGACGTGCCACAATGATTGACGCACGTCACATTCCCTCACCAAGGGCATAGAACACAGTACCACATGACAATAATTGGTTTTGAATGGCAGGCCCTCCATGTGAACACCCAAATGGAGATGTCTCTTAATATGGAGGGGCCTCAATGTGAACACCCAAATGGAGATGTCTCTTAATATGGCGGGGCCTCTATATGAACACCCAAATGGAGATGTCAATTTATATGGCGGGGCCTCTATATGAACACCCAAATGGAGATGTCTCTTAATATGGCGGGGCCTCTATATGAACACCCAAATGGAGCAAAAGAATGAGTGGACGCTGTTTTATTACTCTATGTTGATCTGCATTGTGGTGAAAACACTAGAAAACTAGAAATGTGCATGTCCGAGGACCTGCAAGAGTGGGCTTGAAAAAATGCTAACTATGCTAACAATGCGAACCAGGTTGATTAGCTAACTTAGCTGATGATTTCTTGCATTTATGCTAAACATTTTAATTATGATAACCATGCTAACTATGCTAACAATGCTAACCAGGTTTATTATCTAACTTAGAATAGAAGTCATTAGCTATGTCAACAATGCTTAGAAAAACAGGCTGGGAAAAAATTATAATAATAATAATAATAATAATAATAATAATAAATAATAATTCCCCCATTCATTTCAATGGGACCGAAAACAGGATTACCGGAAAAACGAGAACCGGCAGCCATCCAGGCCTGATTTTTTAGTGTTTGAACCGCGTCGATAGCTCAAATGCTCTAGGAGAAGAGGCATCTTAAAAAAACGGCTGACGGAAAACAATAGATGGGCTTGCCTTGCAGGCATATTAGAAGTTGTCATCATGTCATGTGTACCTGGATTTCTTTACTTCCAATAGGCTATTGATCTTCAATTTAATCAGACAAAGAGAAGAAAATCAAATCCAGCACAATACACTGCATAAAATGTTGTTTTTATTGTTTCTGAATTAGTCATCTTAAAGCAACAGACGTATTCCTTTATGTATTCATTTGTTAAATCATAATTTTATTTGTTTCGGAACTTCACATTCATTTTCAAGAGTTTCATTCAAGATTTTCAAATGATTACTAATCATTTTGACTCCATAAAATAATCTGAATCAGAAATAAAGTCTTTGTATCATTGTTCATGTGAGTTATGAAGGTGACTTGATCAGCACTCCAAGCTGACTTAAAGTTGGTGGCGATTACTGAACACCATGCATCAATGAAAGACAGGCATGATGATCAGCTTTTTGGAACACGCAGATAGAAAATAAAATACATATTTTAAAAAAAATATTCTAACTATTAAGGTTTTATTTTTTTTTTTATTTTTATTTTTTTTTATTGATTGATTTTGTGATTCCAAATTTTGCATTAGATGTGTTTGTGCTTATATGAATACTGAGGACACACGTGGCTTACACAGTCTATCGAACAAAATAAATCTATAGATAAGCAATACAAATATTTCAGGGGGTGATGATGCATTCAAAATCTTGTATCTTTGCCACTGACTACACACATATTCAACTAAGACAGCTTAAGTAGGCAGGGTAAATCATAAGACATAAGACAAATTAGATTAAAAAAAAAAAAAAAAAAAGAATTTCCAAAGAATTTAATAAATGAACAGCACATTAGAACCTGCATGGTATTCTGACTAAATTCAAAATCATTCTCTCTTCACAGAATATGTTGTCGTAAAACAAGAAGGAATACACAGAGTGGCCACTGGGTTGAAGAGTCCATCAGCATTTCCCATGTATTTTGAGATGTCTTTGAAGGCTATCGGGAGTTACTACAGTTCTTTTTTCGTTGGTGAATGTTACGTTCACTGCACTGGGAAAAGCACTTTCCACATTCAGAGCAGGGATACGGTTTCTCTCCAGTGTGGACTCTCAGGTGACACTTAAGAGTACTTGTTAAGGCAAAAGACTTTTCACAATGAGGGCACTGGTGGGGCTTTTCTCCAGTGTGTATGCGGAGATGAACCTTCAGATGACTACTCTGGGAAAAGTATTTGTTGCAATGTGTGCAGTGAAAGCGCTTCTCTCCAGCGTGCATCCTCAAATGAGTCTTCAGATGGGTAGGCTGAGAAAACTGTTTGTCACACTGAGTGCAATGATAAGGTTTCTCTCCAGTGTGAAGCCTGTTATGGGTTTTCCATTCATTTAATCTCGCAAATGTACTTCCACACTGTGTGCAGACATAGGGTTTGTCTTTACTATGCACTTTGAGATGGCTTTTTATAGCACTTGCGGTAGTAAATCTCTTTCCACACACTGTGCACGGATATGGTTTCTCTCCAGTATGAATCCTCTGGTGTACAGTAAGACCATTCAAAAAGGGGAACCTTTTCCCACAATATGTACATTCATAAGGCTTCTCCCCAGTGTGGACTTTTTGGTGAGATCTCAATCTAGTCCCATTATAAAAGTCTTTAACACAATCTGAGCAGCGGTAAGATTTATCTTCAGTATGACTCTTCTGATGACTAGAGAGAAACGATGGCTTTGAAAAACCTTTCCCACACTGTAGGCACACATAAGGCTTCTCTCCGGTGTGGATTCTCTGGTGTTCTTCCATTTTACTCAACTTAGAAAAGGCTTTCCCACAAGCTGAGCAGCAATAAGGCTTCTCTTCATTATGATTTCTCTGATGGCGAGTGAGATTTGATGCATTGGAGAAACTTTTCCCACACTGCAGGCACATATAATGTTTATCTCCAGTGTGGGTTTTCTGGTGACGAATGAGGTTGGACGGGTTGGAAAAACATTTCCCACATTGTGGGCATGTAACGTTATGAGATTTTTTATCTCCAGAGTGAACTCTTCGGTGTTCTTCCATTTCCCTTAACTCAATAAACACTTTCCCGCAATCTGAGCAGAGGTAAGGTTTCTCTTCGGAATTAGTTTTCTGATGGCAACTGAGGTGCGAAGAATTGGAGTCACTTGTCCCACACCGAAAGCAGTCATACGACCTTATTTCCTGAGCTCCCTGATGTTTTGTAGGGGATCCGGAGTCAGCCAAACTCCTGTTTGAGCAGAGTCTTAGCTCCTCCCCTCCGTCTTGTCGTCCCCAGTGTGTCGAGGTCTCATTGTCCACCTCCATCCTTCAAGTGTAGGCAGCTGACAACACAAAACCGAAGGAAAAAAAGATCAAAGCTAATATCTTTAACCATGGTGAACTTATTGCTGGGATGTATGTAAATGAAGAGTAACAGTAGTCAGATTGGGTTAGATACCAGGGTCCTGCCATTTCAATTCTGTTGAGGGGTACGGTCACAAATATGTGATTAGAATGTTCGGTGAACTGAGAGTTCCGCATTATGATGAGACAATTACCCTCCGAGATTTTCCCCACAGACTGTACACAGAACACTGAAACTATAGATTGTTTGCATTGAATTCTAGAAGGAACTTGGAAAATAATTCACTCCTCAACAGGTTAAAAAATGGCTATTGGCCAATACCTCGGATACATAACGTAAACTCAGGAACTCCCACCCCCAACCTCTTTGTGACGGTCCTTCTCTTCCTTTCATCAAAGCACATTTGAAGACCTTTTTGTTTAATCACCACTTCTCCTCCACAGCCAACACATAGCCCTGCACACTGAGCTTCTCTTTGTTGGTCCACAGTCATGTTGGAACAGGAGGGTGCCATCTCCGAGCTTGGCTTGGTCCCTTAGTTCCAGTGAAAGGAACTCTGAATGCTTCAGCATTAACCAAGAGATTTTGGACAATTCCATGCTCCCAAGTTTGTGGGAAGATTGGGGATGGCCCCTTCCTCTTCCAACATGACTGTGCACCACTGCACAAAGCAAGGTCCATAAAAACATGGATGACAGTTTGATGTGGATGAACTTGACTGGCCTGCACCTCTGGCTTGAGTCCTGACCTCAACCAAACAGAACACCTTTGGGATGAATTAGACCGCAGACTGAGAGCCAATTTCCTCGTCCAACATCAGTGTGTGACCTCACAAATATGCTTCTGAAAGAATGGTCAAAATCTCATAAACACACTCCTAGACCTTGTGGAAAGTCTTCCCAGAAAAGTTGAAGCTGTTATAGCTACAAAGAGTGGACTGACGTTATATTAAACCCTATGGACTAAGGATGGGATGTGACTGAAGATCATATGCGAGTCAGGTGAGCAAATACTTTTGGCAATATAGTGTATGTTCTTACAACCTGTTGCCATAAGTAAGGGATAATTTATCGGACGCTGGTCATTATCAGGAAGATAAGTACCAACAGGGCGAACCGGCCCCCAGCGCCCTGAAAGCACTTATTTTCCCGATAATGACCAGCGTTCGCCTCAGATAGAACTTGACAGTTTCAGATGTTGCATGGCAACTAGCTGTCTTTCACTTCCAATGAAATAGAGGTCCTCTAGCAGAAAAAGAATGATCAGTAGAACTTTGGGAAATCCCATTCAAGTCAGTCGAGTGTTCTACTTGCATTGGGAAGAGCCGTAATTACTTGTTTTAAATCACCACTTCTCTCCACTGTACTGAATCAGTACAAAAAATCAGATGTAAAGAATAGCAATGCAGATATTTGAGGGCGATTTGACAATCCAAAATATCTTGCATCTTTGGTGTCGAGTATACATATTCAGCTCGTAGGCAAAAATGGCTGTAGACACAGGTAAAGTACAGGGGCATCAATAGGGCAGATTAGGGCTGCACGATAATGGCCAAAATGATCATCACGATTATTTTGAGCAATATTGATAGCACGATTAATAATCACGATTATTTGTTGATTTCAACCAAAACGAATGTTATTGTCATAGGCTTATTATAACGGTGTTTGGATTTTTAAAACATTTTTTTTTTAATTAAATAACATTTATATAGCCTACCTTGGAACACCAGAGTATTATATTATATCTATATAATATTATATATAATAAGATATATAAAAAGAGAAAATCCTTAATGTCTGATATTCATAACGGCACACTTTATGCCGATTATAGCCTATAGCCTATAGCCTATTATAGCCTGTTCATATACAACTCCACCTCTTTAATTCAGCTGTCTGGCTGAAGCCTCAAACAATTGTAAACAAAATAGGCTAGTTGGCTAGCTTAGTCTACTGGTTGGACTGTAGAGATGCGCGGATAGCGGTTACAGCCGCGGACTCCGCGGTTAAACCGCGGATCGGGCGGATGACTCGGGCGGGTGGCGGTTGAACCGATCAAATGAAAAAAATATATATAAGCTACATGCCACCACTACGATATGCTTCCATTTAGACATGCCTCTATTTCGACATGCTGCCATTTCGACATGCTGCCAATCCGACACATTTTAGTAGCCTATACCCCATTCCTACAGTTTACAAATCCTATTTTTTTCCAAGTCAATTTAACGGACCCAGCCCGACGGACGCAAAGTGCGTCAAAAAACACACCCATTCTTCTCTGTTACATTGCTCCGCGATTATCAGTCACAGCGAGATGAGACCTATATTGCATGAAAGAGCAGAACCGGGGCTTTCCAACGAGACTAGACACGTGTCTGTACGATCAAGTATGAAAATAAAAATAAAATCATGAATTTAAATCATATCTATTGCTCTGCGTTCACCCACGCAGCCACTGCTCTCGCTTGAATTACTCCGGGACCAGGTATTGCGCAGACATAACACGCATATCAAATGAAAGAGGAGAAACAGAGCTTTCCATTGATAGGCCTACCAAACACATCGATCCTTTTGTGTTATAAAAACAGACGAAGTGATAAACAAATAAGAATGTCATATAGCTTCGGCTACCGCTTTCGTTTGATTTACTCGTGAAACCGTGGTCAAAAAGATATGGCTTGCATGTCAGATAAAATAGGAGAGCTAGAGCTATCCACAGATACCAAATACAACCTTCTAGGCCATAAAACAGACGAAGTGACAGCAAAATAATAACTTAATTTAGCTCCACCTAGTCCGCGAATAATGAGACAGAGAAAAAAACTTGCCATGTCTATAGAACTGCTTTCACTTCCCCGAGTCGCGCACGCAACAGACACATATCAAGAAGTCTTCACAATGACATTTTAAATGTGAATATTTATTATTTTACACAATTGGATATAGTTATGACATTAATAGCCTATTAATGACCTCATGTCGGAATGGCACTTTGTTTGAAAAAAAAAAGTTAAATACCGCCACTGCGACCATGAAAAAAAAACAATGTCGGAGTGGTGGGACTTTTTCCCTGCTGATATGGATTGCACTGTCTGCCTGGAAAAGACGTGCACTCGTGCAATCAAAATTAACGGGAGTCTTCAGAACAGGCTCGTCCTAGTAGTCACCCTGACAAGCTGCATAGAGTTAATTGGCCTGTAATCGAATGGCTTGTTATTCTATTCGGACTTTCTTTCTTTTTGTATAAAGAATAACGTGTAATTGCCATTAATTAGACTAAATAGCTGCATCTTTCTAGAACAAGAGCTTTCTCGCGTCGCATCAGCGTCTTGGATCACAGACCTTTAAACAAATAGCGGATGGCGGGCGGGGTTCTGAAAAAAACATAAAAAACGTATACGCGGATGGATGGCGGACGGACGATGAGTTGTATGATGCGGTTGCGGATAAATAATAGTCCATCCGCGCATCTCTATTGGACTGCTCAGTTTCCCCACGTGTCTTTAAGTTTCAAGGTAGGCTAACACCGTGTCCTAACCGGATCCAAGCGAGCGACTGTTAATATTGTCTGTCTACACTGAATCCGTTAAATATGCCATTGTGTTGCGTCACGGGATTCCATATTTCTCATTCAGAATAGTAGAGCAATGCGAGCGACAAAAAGAAAATAGAAACAGGGCGTCCGACAAAAGTTCTCTTAAAAACGTTGCGCTGCTCGCGTCGCTTCAGTCTGGACACTCCAATTGAAAACAATGGAATTAAATGGATTTTATCGCTAATGTTCGCTCGCATCGCGTTCGGTTAGGACAAGGTGTAACACTTGTTCTCCTTGGGACAGTTTTTGAGTTGGAAAACATTGGCATTGACATGCAGGAGTTTTAATCAAATCTGTGCAGCATGCTAATTATTTATGCTAAACGGATTTTAAAAATGATTTAGCTAGTCTTCTATGTGTCATTGCTTTCACAATTGTGAATGTTTTATTTGGATTAAATGTGCATGTCGAGGGGCGGGTGTCCATTGAGTGCGCACGAGAGGGAGAGGGAGAGCGAGAGAAAGCGGGCCAAGGCGAGGGGGTTTACTTTAATAGGCCTACTGTTTGGTAAAGTTGCACGCATAGTCTTCAATGAAAACTTGCGAAAGATATAGCCTATGATTTCACTCGAGCAGCGTCAGGTGCAACATTGCGACATAGATTTTTTTTCAGTCGCACTCTCTAAAAGTTGGTCCCTGAGTAGGCAGGGATGATCTCGTTTAAATGGAGACGCGGTGAGCACGGAGGGGGTGTGGGCGTGTGAGAGAGAGACGTGTGAGTGACAAGAGAAAGGAGGAAAGGTAAATACGGATTTCAATGAAACCCATGAATAAGACTTCCTGCTTTCAATGATGCAAAATTATGATTTTTACATCATGGAAAGCAGGAAGTCCAACATTGCAATTCGTACTTCTCCCATCTCAAGGCAAACTGAGGGAATGATGCACAACCATTCAAAAACATGACTGGTTTTCTAAAGATACAAAGCTTAATGCTAATCGGTGAAATGTCCCTTTAAGTATGACCATAAGCTACGGTCTTGGACAATGGCAATATGGCAATATATTCTAAGACAACTACACCTCCTAAACATCACTGACACTATTGCGGTGAAATGTCACTTTAACATACTGTATCTAAAAGCCATTCAACACCAGATTTCCCCTTTAAACAAAGCCACCATCTAACGCCACCAGTGTTTCCATAAGCTACCATACTTACTGCATTTTTTCTTTCGTTGGTGAGTGTTCCGTTGACTGCACTGGGAAAAGCACTTTCCACATTCAGAGCAGGGGTAAGGTTTCTCTCCAGTGTGAACCCTGAGGTGACCCTTAAGAGTACTCAATGTAGAGAAGGACTTCTCACACTGAGGGCACCGATAGGGCCTTTCTCCAGTATGGGTCCTGAGGTGCACCGTAAGATGGCTGCCCTGAGAGAAGTCTTTGCCACAATGTGAACAGTGGAACGGCTTCTCTCCAGTATGTGTCCGCAAGTGAGTTTTTAGATGAGGATGCTGAGAAAAGCGCTTGTCGCACAGTGTGCAGACATACGGCTTCTCGCCGGTGTGAAGCCTTTCATGGGTTTTCCATTCACCTAATCTCGCAAACCTACTTCCACACTTTGTGCAGTGATACGGTTTGTCTCCATTGTGCACTTTAAGATGACTTTCAAGGCAACTTAAAGTAACAAATCTCTTCCCACACACGGAGCAAGAATGTGGTCTCTCGCCAGTGTGAGTCCTCTCGTGTACCCTAAGATTATCCAAAAAGTTGAAACTTTTCCCACACTGTAAACATTTATAAGGCTTCTCACCAGTGTGGATTCTCTGGTGTAAATTCAATCCGGTCACATTGCGAAAGGCTTTTCCACAATCTGAACAGCAGTGCGGCTTTTCCTTTGTATGACACTCCTGATGACGAGCGAGAGCCGGTGGCTTTGAGAAGCCTTTGCCACACTGAGGGCATGTATACGGCTTCGGTACAGGATGCATTCTCTGGTGTTCTTTGATTTTACTCAACTCCGTATAGATTTCCCCACAATCTGAGCAGCTGTAAGGTTCCTCTACGAAATGAGTCTTCTGATGGCGGCTGAGGGACGATGAGAGAGAGAAACCTTTCCCACAATGCGGGCATGTATAAGGCCTCTCTACGGTGTGGTTTCTTTGGTGTTCTTTCAGTTTACTCAATTTAGGAAAAGCTTTCCCACAATCTGAGCAATGGTATCGCTTCTCTACCTTATGAGTCTTCTGATGGCTAGTGAGAATTGATGCATTGGGAAAACTTTTCCCACACCGCAGGCATGTAAAACGTTTATGTCCGGTATGACTTTTCTGATGGCGAGTAAGTGACGACAGATAGGAAAAACTTTTCCCACACTGCAAGCAGTCATACAACCTCCTTTTCTGTTCAAACTCATCTGCCAAACGCTTTCTGCTTGAGAGTCTGTGTTTACCCCCTCCATCTGGCCCCCTCTCCTGTGCCAAGGCGTAGTCGCACTCAGTGTTGGCCTCCATCGCTCAAGTATAGGCAGCTGACAACAAAACCGAACAAAAAAGGAAACATATTCTTAACCAGAACCACTCTTAAAACAGTTACACTGAAAGCACACACCAGGGAAACCTGACTAAGTTGTAATATGTTTAAAAATTGAACATTTTCACTACATACATTCATTACATAATAGCCTGGAGGCCAACTGAATTTAGCCCCGCCCACAATAATTGAGGTCGGGAAGATTGGTCTGAACTTGGTCCATTGTGGAGAAACTATGGTGCAGACAGCTCTGGTTTGGTCAATCAAATTGGGCTTTGTACGATAATGGACAGATGAGCAACAGTGCCTCGTCATATCGAGTCATCTGAGCACGCTTAGGTTGATTTTGTTTGCAACAAAAACGCTGTGGCTAAAAAATTCACATTACTTCCATGTGGTTCGACCCTTCATTGACACAAAAACGGAGGTTTTATCACCTAAAAGTATTTCTGAAAACTTCTGTCAAAGTGGATATACTGTATGGGAAAGCTCTGATTTCACTTTCAACCAGGGAAAAACAGTGTTTGCGGGACATGTCAGTCCCTCATTTGTTTGAAATATCTGATTGCACTGTTCGAGGGGTTGGCGACACCCTTCCCCAGCCGTTTATAGAATTAGTGTGAACAGAATTATTTTTAAAAACAAAGGAGGAAACATCTGTTTTTCCAAATAGCCTACCCTGCTACATACAGTATTTGGTCGTATTAGATTTCACTACCAGATGTTGTACAAGACATTGACAGCGCAGTAGAACAACGTTAAGCCAATTGTGGAGAAGATAGATGGTTCTGACGTTCTCCCTAGAGCTCACAGTAAACTATTTTGTTGGTCTGGCCTCTAGAAATAGAAATAGAACCACTGGCCTAGCAGCAGGCATGCCAACAAAGTAGAGATCTTAAAGACCAAACCTACTGAACATTGAGCATTCTATATTGAGACGGCCAATATTGCTCTAGGGCAAACTTTAACAAGACTGACATTCAGATAGGTTTTCTGGGTTTAGTCTAGTTCATACAGTGCTCAAAGCATGGTCCATAAAGACACGTTAAAGTTGTTAGGGCTTACAGTAAACAGGGCGCTCTACACCATCCACCAACACCTTTGAGCATAAACTAAATTGGAACAGATATTGCAAGCCAAGCCTTCTCCTCCAACCTCAGTGTCAGACCTCACACTGAACACTGAGCACTCTCTTCTGAATAAATTAGCATTTCCACATTTCAATAGGAACTATACAATGTTGTGGACATTGAAAGAGAGTCCAAAAGAGTGGAGGTTGATAACAGCTGTAAAGGTGCAAACACTGCATGCATTTGGACTCTGTACATGTAATAGTCCTTCCGCGTGTTGGGTAAGGGAGGACGACGGACATCAAGTTGAGTTAACAAAATACGGTTTACTGGTTACAAGACAGAATTACAGCAATCACAATGGGTTGCTGGGGAAGTTCCTCCAGCTCACAGCTTCAGCTTAGGTTTTATCCTTGGCTGTTATCAGTTACTGGCCTATAGGGGCCCTTGCATACATTGTTGCTACCTGGGCTGATTCCCAGAGTTTCAGAGTTAGTGACATTCTGTTAGAGCACAATGTTAAAGAACTGCTCTAAGACATATTCCTACAACTCCCTCCGTACATATTATTGTGTGAGGCGCAAAAGTGTAGGCCTGTCGGGCCGTGCGTGCCATAAAAGTGCACAGTTCTATGCAAAGTGGCCATCATAATGCTGTGCTGTACTGAATTTTATCTTTAACCGAAAGATTTCATATTGAGGCATATACCATTTGTAACCTATACAAATGCCATATGAACTGCAATGCAAACATGAGTGAGCGGTTAGGCTTCCTTCTTTATAAGAACCAGACTTGAATTCAGGATGCATCCTGTGTGTAGATTGAATTCGGTCTACTTTTTGTTTCTTTTATTACTTATTTGTTTTCACATTTTTACTCTGTAGACTGACTTGGACTAGACTTGACTGAACATTGTGGGGGAGGCACTATTTTTAGAGAGATGTCTGTAACTTGGTGTGTGGGTGTGTGTGGATGTGTGGGTGTGTGTGTTGGGGAGGTGTGTGGAGACACTTTAGGGTGTCGTCAGTGAGGGATGGGTGCTACTTTGTGGCTTATGAGCTATGACAAGATTGCCTCTTAACGTGACATACACCATCATCAGTACATCAGTACATCATCTAGTTGAATGTCGAAAGCGAAGTGCACCGCACTCATATCGGCGCCGGTGTACACAAGCCTTTTTATTCACAAATTTGTTCTTTCTTGTTCTTTGTTCTTTAGAAGGACAAAGTATTAAAGTTTGAAAGTATGAAAATGTATGGTCAAATTGAATTGCGACAATACCTACGCAGATGGACATGGCAGCCCTTTCACAAAGCTGAAACTTTAAAAGAATGTGTTACATTGGCATTTAACAAATGCTTTTATCCAGATGCTTTCATCCTTTTACCTTATTATGTCTATTATATTACAAGGGCCATAGCATAGTCCCAATACCAATTCGGGTAAGTGCCTTGCTGAACGGTACAATGATGGAGGCTGGGTATTGAGCCCACCATTTTTAAGGCTACTGCATGCTAGCCCTGCTTTAGCCACTACACATCACTTATCCACCAACAACACAGCACACAGCTGACTCTTCTTTTGAAAATGTATGAGCTGGCTAATATGTCACTGCGGAAGTAATCAAGTCTATTTCCATGCACAAACCCAGTTCTCTCTCTCCCCATTCATAGCTGAACAGCCTGACGATAAGCACATTGCATCTCAACATGCACCTGCAGACACCCCTATGTAGGCATACTTAAAAAGGTATAGGCCTAGTGCAAATCGTTTTAAACTATTTATTTCATTAGAAGAGTTATTTTGCCATTTTTTGAGTATGCAAAGGCATGCACTCAGTGAAGGTACATAATTGATCATTGCAGTATACTAAAAAGGGACACCGCAAAGGTAGTGTAGCCTACGCGCCTACAATAATTGTTTGTAGCATGACGTTGTTCGTATCAATTTCACAAAACGACCAGTCATTTTTTTTCCACGACTGATATTTCCCGCGTAACCTAAATGACGATTGTTACATAGCTCTGGTAGAAACATGACATGGGCAGCGTAGCACATAATAATATAAGTCATCCATATAGCTAAGTCAGTCTCTAAGGTGCCATCTCACCTAACTTATCTCAACTTACTTTTAATGTAGCCTACAGCTCGACATGGAAACATTTTCCTTAGGCTACCCTGGGTTTAGCACATTCCTGCAGCGTGTAATTTTGGAATTCCAATCCCATTCCTCAAACACATAATGTTAACGTCATCTAAACCCGTCCGATTGGCCTGGATTCACCAAGTCAAACTTAGCAAATATATAATAAGGCTTACCGTTTCTCTGTTTAGACGAATCTTGTAACGTGCATAGCAGTAGATTCAAAAATGTGGATTCAGTAATTAAATCGGAGCTCTCCGAGTCGAGGCACCCACTGAAGTTCTATTGGAGAGTGACTTCCTCTGGTGACTTTATTGGCAGTTTGCAATCTTGTGCATCACTGCCGTCTACTGGGCTGAAGTGAGAACACATGTGGAGATGCTAAACCAGAGACACTTTATGAAAAAACTTTGGCTAAACTTTAAGTATCTTTGGCTAAACTAAGCTTTACTCCAACAATTCTTGGGTTGACTAAAACATGATCTGCCCAGCTGTGTCCAGTGCTAGCGACGTTATGGGTCCCTGCTTTCATGCGGCTTGCCGGCTTGGAAGTGGTTCCCACTTCTTCTAAACTCCCTTGTGAGAGCATTCACTGAGTAACGTCAAATCATTCTCCTTTTCTCCCAAAGCCCCCACAAACTGCAAGTTCCCAGTTCAGGTGTGACGTGCACCCTCTAAACTCTAGAAATCTTTCACTTCTGAGTTGCTCATGAATACACCACTGTGCCTAGCCTATGTCAGAATCAGAGTCAGAATCAGTTTTATTGGCCAGGTTTGCATTAACAAACAAGGAGTTTGACTCCGGCTAATCTTTGCTCTCAAAGTACAACATTCAACAATAAATAACATAAAAAGAATAAAAATACAGAACAGTAACAATAGAACAAAGGGTAGTAGAATAAGGCTATACGAATAAATACATAATTTGCAATAAATAAATAGACAGTGTGGGTAGGAATGCAATTGTCCGGAGAGGGAGTGTGGCTGGGAAATGCCTTTCTTGTTGTCCCTGCAGGTTGCCGGTCGTGGACACCAACAGGCACAAGCAAGATAACATTACACAAGCAAGCAAGATACATAGGCTACAATTGACAAGAGGGTGAGAGTATAGACTGAGGTTCAGGATTAAATATAAATATAGTGCAAGGCAGTTCAGTGCATAATGTACTAATAGCAATACTGTAAATAAGAATGAAGAGTGTATGAGGGAAGGAGAGAGCAAAGCAGAGCGAAGGAGGTTGAACAGTTTGATATAGCCTAACAGTTGGTTACAGTATGTGCCCTCTCAATCACATTCCCTTTGTGGCAAAAAAGAAAAGTGAACTATTTTCACAGCTATAATTGAAATTGAAATTAAATTGTCTTTGATAAACTAATTTAGATTCCAGGTTGGATGACTCATTTTCCAAAGTGAAACTAAGATAAAATGCTGGCCCTGTTCTGTACACACTCACTTCAACATCACCCATTTGCAACAGCAATAGTGCTAGAATGTTGTCTATGTTATGTCTGATCGATTTTAGGTTATTTTAAAGGGGATCAAATGTATTCAATCTGATCTAAATATATTTCAAAACCTGTGAATGTTTACAGAGTAGAGAAACTGGATATAAAACAAGGTATTTCCTCACTTCATCATAGATGAAGATGAGCAGTGAATAAGGCGTAGCACAGAGCCGCCATAGTGGTCTGAACACACAGACGTACTGTACACACGTAAAGCCAAAGCCAAACATTTATTGCACTTTTTGTATTATTTAATAATGACCATGCACTCACTTGAGGGAGTACAGTAGGCCTACATTTTGAAATCTTTTCAAGGCCTGACCATAATCTAACAGAAACATCCTTAAAACACCCCAAATGTCTAAACGAACCGACCACAATTCAGTTTGAATGAAGTGTTTCATTACAGTGAACCATATATGGGTAAAGAATCATTTCATGGCATGATGCCACCATAGGTTTGTAGAGAAGTGACATTATCATGACATTGGTCCACGTGGCCAAGTGACGAAGAGCATGGAATTGTCTCAAATCTAAAATCTCTTGGTTAATGCTGAAGCATTCAGAGTTCCTTTCACTGGAACTAATCAGCCAAGCCCAGCACGGGGATGGCCCCTTCCTGTTCCAACATGACAGTGCACCAGTGCACAAAGCAAGGTCCATAAAGACATGGATGACAGAGTTTGGTGTGGATGAACTTGACTGGCATGGCCTGCAGAGTCCTGACCTAAACCCAACAGAACACCTTTGAGACATGCTTATTTGAGCTTTTTAACCACGTTAGGTGAAAATATGCCTACTCAAAGGAAGCAACCATCTGACAGTATAACAATTTTCGATGGAGCAAGTGTTATTTGTGAAAATGGTATATGTTTCTCTTTAATTCATGAATCAACCATAGACTGACTGAACCAGGCAGAGAATGTAGACGGCCTCTGGAACCAGGGAAGTGTTGAAGCGATTGACCATCGTGGCTATCCGTAGAGCGCTTGCCTTCCGCCCACAAAGCGCGTCACAACAATAAATCGCATGAATGAGGCATGTGCAGCCTGCTTGGATGGTAGTAGTCCTCTGTAACACCAGACTTTGGTAACGCTACCCGCTACACTTTCTCCCACCATACAGACACGTGTCGCAGATTCAGGTTGGTTGGTTGGTTGGCTGTCTTTGAAAACAAGCTGTAGTTTTATTGCGCTTTAATTGCGGCCATACCTATGTAAACGAGTTGAACGCTAAACAGGTCAGCTTAGCTAATGCGGTCTGGTTGCAAACAACATAGCATAACGTTAGTTCTTTTACTAGGCTGTTACCCATATCGCGTTCCTTCCTTCAGCGAAATAATACGTCTTTACATCTGTCCACGCATCTATTGCAGTTCTGTGTAGCAAAACAGCGGGTTTGCTAAACCAAGTTTGAACGGCCGCAGCTGTATCAAGACCACGTTTGTGAAACGACTCTATTCCATCCACTTAATATTAAAGCTCTAGCTTCGCTGCAGAGTTCGGTGTCAAAATGTCAGAAGCTGTCGACAAGAAAAGGAACAGAAAACACTACGGTGGTCAGCGGAGTAAGAGACAGAGAGTTTCACGGGAACTTGACGTGGGAATGCAGGGTATCCTCATCACCTGTAACATGAACGAGCGGAAATGCACATCAGAAGCCTACAACCTTCTCAACGAGTATGCAGACGAACTCTACGGGCCGGAGAAAGTAAGAACTAAGTGTCATTTCTATTCTATTTGTCTTGTGTCATATTATTCACCTCTTACAAAACATATTTGCACCGTTTCAAATGGTAAAACTGCAGTCTCAGAGGAATTGTTTGCAGGTCATGTACATATTTGCACCGTTTCAAATGGTAAAACTGCAGTCTCAGAGGAATTGTTTGCAGGTCATGTAGTACATTTTGTAGGCTACTGTATTTTACCACAGAAGCAATATATTGAGCGTGAAAAATGTGATTGTACTTCACTGTACTTCAGATTGCAATATAGTTTTTTTTTGTTTCATAACTGCGGGTGTTTTTGTAAGGGGAGGGGGCTACAAAATGCTTACAATTAATCGCAATGCGCTTAAAATAATCTGTTTCGCTGAAAACATGCGAAACAGTGATAGAATAGAAGACACGTTGTTGGGACTTCAGAATCAAACTTTTACTTGCTTAACACACAATCTGGAATATTCCAAATTCCAATAATCCAATTGGTGCTTTAAGCAGGTTGCACTCTGCACAATGATAAAACTCACTAGACAGTAAAATAATATGTCTAAATGACCCATGATGTTCTTTTCGTTTTGCAGTTTGCGGACGGACAGGACAGCGGCAGCGAAGAAGATGGCAACGAGGATGAGGATGACGCCGAGGCCGCCCTGAAGAAGGAGGTGACGCAGATGCGGGAGTCGTCGGCGAAGGGCCGGAGACGCTTCCAGGCCATGGGCAGCGGCGCCAACAACGTGGTGTTCATCCGCACACAGAACCTAGGTGAGGCAGCGGCCCAGAAGAGGGGTCAAAGGTTGAATTGGTTCGTTTTTGGAAAGGAATGATCAAGAACCTCTTGTTAGTACTCACTCACTCACTCACTCACTCACTCTCTCTCTCTCTCTCTCTCTCTCTCTCTCTCTCTCTCTCTCTGTCTCTCTCTCTCTCTCCCCCCCTTTCTTCAACTCTGGGCACCAGAACAATGTTGCTTCTCTCCAAACACATTGTAGTGCCCAAAGTAGGAGAATCACCCGTTTATGTTTCTGCCTCACAATTTTTGCCTATTGCCTAATTTTCTTGGTAGAAGTGTCATTGTAGTGACTTATACTTCTGTGCATTAAGATCCTAATTAATTTATTTGTGTGTTATTGCCTAATTTCCCTGGTAAAAGCGGTGTGCCCAATTCTGTGCCCAAAGATCCTTAATTCATTTATTAAGTGAGTGCGGCACAGTTGCCAGGCACTTTATGACAGAACAACAGACACCTCACACAAACAAGTAGTCCATACATCAGACACTGAGACATAACATGAAGAACATGTTATGTTTATTTGTTCTCCTGTCCCGAAGATCATTAATCCATTTATGTGTGTGTCTTGGACTATTGCCTCATTTTCTTTGGTAGAAACCGTGTCCATTGTAAAGGGGACTTAAAAAAAAGTCTGTGCCCCCAACTAGATCCATAATTTATTTGTTTGTCTGTTTATTTATGTTTGTTTACGTTTATTTGTTCTCTCCGTGTCAGAGCCCGACCAGCTGGTGCACCACATCCTGCAGGAGCTGCACACCACCAAGAAGAAGAAGTCGCGCGTCATCCTGCGCATGCTGCCCGTGTGCGGCACCTGCAAGGCCTTCCCCGAGGACATGGACAAGTACCTCAGCAGCTTCCTGGAGCCCTTCTTCAAGGCCCCCGCCCAGGCCTCCTACCAGATCGCCTTCAAGGCCCGCAACAGCAGCCACAACAAGAGGGACGACGTCATCAAGACCCTGGCAGGTGAGCTGGACGGAGAGAGAGAGAGTGTGTCTATGGGTGCCTCTCAACATCTCTCCTCGACCCTCGAGAGGCGTTCCCACTGATCTATAACTAACACTGGATAGACTATCCCATTGTTTTCGCCCCATCATTCTTTATGTTGATCACAGGGTGCCTCTCAACATCTCTCCTCGATCCTCGATCCTCGAGAGGCGTTCCCACTGATCTATAACTAACACTGGATAGACTATCCCATTGTTTTCGCCCCATCATTCTTTATGTAGATCAGTGAGGATCGTGGGCCAGAGGAGCGAGGGAGGACGTATAAAAGCCCAAATGAGAGGCACCCTATGCATCTACTTTGCACTATATTGCCAAACGTATTGGGTCACCTGCCTTGACCCCCCATATGAGCTTCAGTTACATCCTATTGTGTGTGTGTGTGTGTGTGTGTACATCCTATTCTTAGTGGTCATCCCAGTCGCACCGTCCAACATCAGTGTGTGTGACATCACAGATGTGCTTCCGGAAGAATGGTCAAAAATTCCCACAAACACACTCCTAAACCTTGTGGAAAGTCTTGCCAGAAGAGTTGAAGCTTTTATAGCTCCAAAGAGTGGACCGGCGTCATATTAAACCCGATGGATTAAGAATGGGATGCAACCAAAGTTCATATGTGGGTCAAGGCAGGTGACCCAATACTTTTCGGCAATATAGTTTATGTGTACGTACGCGTAACTGAGCTTTGGCAATAATGTTATTAAAAACATTCATGCTGCCAATAAAGCTTAATTGAATAGAAACGGAGACCGAGACAGACAAAGAGACCGAGACAGAGAGAGGGAGAGAGAGAGACAGAAGGGTTGCAACATGCTAGAGAGAAAGTGATGTAGAGAGATGGAGGGATGGATGGAGGAGGAAGGTTTTGAAGGTAAGGGGCAATGCTGAGTGGGAGGGAGGGAGGAAGGAAGGAAGGAGTGTGTGTGTGTGTGAAGAGTTGGTCTGAGGTTAATATGGGTGCCTCTCATGTAAAGTTTATACGTCCTCCCTCGCTCCTCGGGCCTCGATCCTCACTGATCTACATAAAGAAAGATCGACGAAGGGATAGACTATCGTTGTTGCCGCTCCATCATTCTTTAGGTAGATCAGTGAGGATCGAGGCCCGAGGAGCGAGGTAGGACGTATAAACTTTACATGAGAGGCACCTTATGTATGTGTTCAGGGGTTAGCTACAGGGGCGGCCTAGGACATCTAAACGGTTACGCAACGCAAGTGCATCAAGCAGTGCAAGGAGGGGTTGGAGCGTACCTGCGAAAATGCAAACAGAAACTGTGCAACGTGACGACACAAGTGCTGTGTGTTTCCTACGTGTCGGCGCATCATCTACCGTATGTCGCTTGCATAAAACGAGAAGGCTCTTCAAAATGTGTGTGAGCTCTGCGTTGTCAACAGTGCGACTGTGCTGCTCGTGCAGACTATGGCTGTGTCCAAAAGTCAAGCGTGCACGCTGGATAGTACCTTCTTTCCAGTAGCGTCTCAGTTAGCTTGCTCCGCAGTATGCGTCCCTACCTACATTTGGACGGCACTAACTAGTTGCCGTCACCTGACTCGGGGAGGGGGGTGTGTTGACGATTTGCATGACGTGTGGAGCTTGACCTGCGCTGCGCAATGGATTGTGGGATATCTGAGGCCAAAAAAGATGCATGGATGCACGCTTGGAAATCACGCCAAACGAAGTACCCATCTAGTAAGAGCGCTTGACTTTGACGTAACTTCCGGAAAATGCACACTGCCCAGCGTGCGTACTGATGTTTCAGACACAGCCTATGACCCGAACATCAACTGCCAAGAGCGGTCACAAACTTTCTACAGTAAACTGACATTTGGTACTCGGGCTTTCTTGTCGATTGTGATCTGGCTCGGTTTTGAGACTTCCTTTTTCTTTTCTTTTTTTTTAATTTCTTTTTTTTTAATTATTATTTTGTATTTTTTTTAAGATTTTTTGTTTGGGCTTTTATGCCTTTAATCAGACAGGACAGTGTAGGGTGACAGGAAACGAGTGGGAGAGAGAGTAGGGTGGGATCCGGAAAGGACCACGGGGCGGGAATCGAACTCGGGTCGCCGGCGTGCGGTGCAGGTGCCCCAGCCAGTCGCGCCACGACTGGGGCCAACTTCCTTTTTCTTGTGACTTTGAGTTAATTTAATTCATCTGATGGGCATGTTGATTATGATTTATTATTTTCTGCAGCTCTGGTAGGGAAGTTGAACCCCAAGAACAAGGTGGACCTCACCAATCCAGAGCTAACGATCATCATCGAGGTAAAGTCACGTTCATTCATCTGAGATGGTTCCCACTGTAGAAGTTCAGGATTTTGTGTTTTGTTAAGGCTTGGACTTGCATCTCTTTGCGTAGTTTCCACAATACCCAGTCTATCTTTTCTCATGTAAAGACCATTACAAACAGTGACATTGCAAACAGTGACACTAAGCTGTATTTATTGGTGAAGTCAATAACATGGAAATCGATGGTAGTGATGCTCTGTCTCCTTACTACAAAATCACTTGATGCCTGCCTGCCTGTGTGTGTGTGTGTGTGTGTGTGTGTGTGTGTGTGTGTGTGTGTGTGTGTGTGTGTGTGTAACAGGTGATCAAGAGTGTGTGCTGTGTGAGTGTCGTCAAGGACTACATCCTCTTCAGGAAGTTCAACCTGCAGGAGGTGGCGAAGAACGACAGCGCCCCCTCCCAGGAGCCTAAAACGACCCCCGCAGCCTCCTCCTCCTCCTCCGACAAACCTCCACAGGCCGACCAGGAGCAGCCGGAGCAGAAGAAAGGCGAGTGTGCTGAGGCGGCCGAGCCCCAGACGACAGAAGCTACCGGAAACGGAAGCGCCGAGCAGTGCCGGACGAACGCAACCCCGGCCGAGGGAGCGGAGTGAGGGGTACAGGACGGACTGGGCCTTGAGTGTACTGTACTATACTGTACTGTACTGTACTGTACTGTACTGTGCTGTGCTGTGCTTTGCTGGGGTGGGCTTCCCAAAAAGCATCATGTTGCGCGGCCGCTGAGGCGTGGCAGGTTGTGGCACCATCACCAACGCTTTGAGGGAAATCCACCTCTGTGTGGCGCATACAGTATGGTAGATACAAGTGCCCTGTCGTGGTCAAGGTTGTTCTCTCTTTTGTTGCTGTTTCTTGTTTTTTTTTTTTTTAAATTCCGTTTGACATATTTCGGGGTTTTTTTTAGTTAATTTTATTTCCCATCTGCTTTTTTTTTTTTTTTTTTTTACAGTATTGTTTTAATGTACCTGCTGAATACAGCTACTGACCACAACAGGAGTGTGGTACGTTAACAGGTGTGCTTTTGTTTTCTAAGGTTTTTAGTGCTTTAAAAACTGTGACCGGCTTTGGATTTTGATTTACATAACAAAAGCCCTGAGAGAGGCTGAGTAATTTAAATCGTTTTACCTTTACTGTTGTTTTGTTTTGTTTTTTAAACTTTGAGGAAACATTTCCTTGTATTTTAAATGTTAAACTTGAGGTAAATAACTCAACATTGATGAATTGTAACTAAGTTGTTATAGAATTTTTGTGTGTTGTGTGGATCTCTTAACAATCAATTAGCGACTCCATACAATGTGTAAACACATTATACAAGTTTAATAACAGGACTAAAATGCAGATTTTTCCCCTGAACAAATCAGTTTTGAAAATAAATAGAAATATTCTTCAGAGACTTATTTCCTTTCCTTTCTTTCAAGTGTGCTAGTTTGCACCAGCAGGGGGAGTTCTCTGGCAATGTTTAACTGCCCATGGTATGCAGCGTTCAGAACAACTCAAGTCAATATGTTAAACAAATTTGTACGCTTTTCAGGACTGTCAAATCTGCATCTTTTTGACACTTTGTGTTGATTTTGGGGAAAAACAGCTTTAAATCCAGTGATGTTTCTGGTTCATACTGTATGTACGCATGGTTTCTTAACCATGTTAACCAGTATTTATGGATGGAGTGTCGAACGGTGTTCATAGACGGCCTTCCCTGAGGCCAAGATGAATTTCATGACCGAATATTTTTTAATGCAGTAGGCAACTTGAGATCCATCCAATAATATTTTCAACACTGTCCTTTGCGTATAATTTCATCGCAATTGTGTTGTTTGTAAAAATATCATTTTTAAAAAGTGATAATTGTTTGATTCTCTGAATATTTTTGTTTGAGGCAGCCGTGGCCTACTGGTTAGGGTTTCGGGCTTGTGACTGGAGGATTGCTGGTTCGATCCCCGACCAGTCCACGGCTGAAGTGAGCAAGGCACATCAAAAAAGTACATATTCTATTCTATTCTTTACATATTTCACAGCGTCCCATCGTTTTCGGAAACGGAATTGTAATAATGTTGGTCATTATGTTCTGTGAGGGCCCTTGGAACCCCCCCTCCCCTATGTGACTAGCGCTAGGCTACGCTACATTCAGAAGACCGGGAACACTTGGAGATGTCCTTGTTTCCATCTCTCCTGTGTCACTCCTGTGTCTCTCCTGTGTCACATGGAGAACCGGTGGAAAAACCGTGGCGATTTCTGACAGCGCCGGGGTGTATTTTTAGTGGGCCCCTTGACGGGAGGTGTTAGCATTTACGCTATTGGTCTGTCGTCAAATGTCGGGAGTAAAGCTTCTCGGTTAACGCCTCGCCCAGCCTACCTCATTTATTGCTTGGCCTCAGAGGTTTTGTTTCCCCATCAGTTTTCAGCAAGCTAAGCTACTAACTTACTACTGATTTTGTAGAGCCGCAGTGCTTGTGTAAGTGCACTACACTCTCCCCCCGTCTGTCTGGGGATTTAACATTGTCTTTTTTCAGGTCCTCGTTATACAGTTAATTAGCTGGGAATGGAGGCGTACACTATGCCATAACCTGTCCATCG
>NC_084994.1:25503379-25520879 GCF_963854185.1 Sardina pilchardus | reverse complement strand
AAAGGTTTGGTTACACTTTGAAGGTATCTACAAAGTGACATGACACAGTCATGAATGTGTCATAAACATTTATAAAAGAACGCTTCTATTCATTCGGTTTTTGTCTTGAGAAGTTAGGGTTTATGTGTCATGACAGTGTCATGTGTTCATGGCATAAAGAGAAGACAAAAGACTTCCTTCAGATACAAATAGAGAAAAATAAATCGTAATGAATCAAAACATCATTATTAGGACAACTGGACTATATGTGAAGCTGAAACGTGTCTTCATTGTAAGGGCCTAACTGTTCTACATGATAGGCTGAAACGTGTCTTCAATATTAGGGCCTAACTGTTCTACATGTTAGGCTGAAACGTGTCTTCAATATTAGGGCCTAACTGTTCTACATGATGGGCTGAAACTTGGGCTATTAATGTCTTCATTTTCTGTGCTACATGATAGGCTGCTATGTTGCGACATGATCTGAAACTTGTCTTCATTATTAGGGCCTAACTGTTCTACATGATCTGAAACTCGTCTTCATTATGAGGGCCTAACTGTTCTACATGATCTGAAACTCGTCTTCATTATGAGGGCCTAACTGTTCTACATGATCTGAAACTCGTCTTCATTATGAGGGCCTAACTGTTCTACATGATCTGAAACTTGTCTTCATTATTAGGGCCTAACTGTTCTACATGATCTGAAACTCGTCTTCATTATGAGGGCCTAACTGTGCGTGAGGCTGAAACTCGTCTTCATTATGAGGGCCTAACTGTTCTACATGATCTGAAACTCGTCTTCATTATGAGGGCCTAACTGTGCGTGAGGCTGAAACTTGTCTTCATTATTACGGTTTAACTGTGCTACATGATCTGAAACTTGTCTTCATTATTAGGGTTTAACTGTGCTACATGATCTGAAACTTGTCTTCATTATTAGGGTTTAACTGTGCTACATGATCTGAAACTTGTCTTCATTATTAGGGTTTAACTGTGCTACATGGTCTGAAACTTGTCTTCATTATTAGGGTTTAACTGTGCTACATGATCTGAAACTTGTCTTCATTATTAGGGTTTAACTGTGCTACATGATAGACTGTTGTTCCTCCTCCTCGCCTTGTGTTTATGTTTATCAAGAAATCTTTTTGAATCAGAACTTGTCTTCATTATTAGGGCTCTGAACATTTGATCTGAAATGTGTCCTCATTATCAGGGCCACTGTTGTCTTCATTATCTGTGCTAGGGTTTTGTGTTTGCTATGTTGTTTATATATGGGCTGTATGTTGCGTTCACGGTTACAGGTCAAATGTTACATGGTTACAGGCCTTAATGCAGACATTAAACCACATATTAGAATATTAATGAATTAACTTAATGATCAATTCCATTTTCTCTCGTGACCAAACATGTTTCTCGTGTTGTGGAGACTGGAGAGTAATAATACAATGTGATATACACAACACCTCCACTTATTTTGATACACGGTGTGTGTTGTGTAAATGGAGAAATCAGTGTGAATCAAACAACCGTTTCACTGAATGGAAATAAATTGAAACAGCATGAAATAATACAAATATTTGGGAACACAAGTGCTTGAAAAGGTCTCTATTAAGTACACATTTACTAGGCCTTTATTCAACCTTTTTTTATCCTTACTGAAAAGGTGATTTAATTTGTAAATCCTTGATGGACAACTATAGTCTCAAAAGGAACTTTATCGCCATCATTGCCTTAATATGTCACTATTTTATGCCACATCTTCAGACAGATGTCAATAAGTCTCTATTTTGATCCATACTTAATACCAGTGACCTAAGATCCAGACTAACATGCTTATCAAGTGCCTTTCTATCTCTCTGCTTTGCGGTTTGTCACAGGTGAATCTTCAAGAAAACATCACTGTATATTGTATGAAAAGGTTCAATGGACTTCATTGCATTTAAGAAGAACAATTCATATTGTAATCTTTATAGCAAAGACATTAATGGGCAAACTTCCCTGTTACATGTGCAGTCTTTTGTCATTTAGTCCTACTACATGCAGCACCCGTTCTTCAAACAAGCTCCTCCTACAGTCTTCAGCACCACAGACAAAACTGGGGAAATCTGCCTTTTCATCCTTTGCACCACATGCCTGAAATGAGCTTCAACACGCGCCCCACTTGGACTCCTCCCTTATTTATTTAATTTTTTAGGGTATTTTTTAAAGCAGTTTAGACTTCACTGACTATGGTGTGCTGTTTTATTTCAATGAATTATTTTAGCCCTTGTTGCCACTGTCTCTGTGTCTGTGTGTTCTGTGTTTGTGAGTTATCGGTGCCTTTGGTCTGTATCCATGTCTCATGATGTTGTCCATTCACTGTCTCTCTAAATTAAATAAATGCTGCCGTCTTGTTTTGACCAGGACTGTCTGGGACCTTCCTGGCAAAATAAAGGTTAGATTAAATAAAAATGAAAATAATAAAATGAAATAAAATTGATCAAGGATTTACCAAGAATAGAGTAAGCACAGGAAATGGTTCGATAAAGACCCAATAAACAATTATGCTTGTATAATCCACATATTAGTCATAGCTATGCAAACCAATACACGTGAAAACAACTATATTTAACAGCCATGCAGACTATCAGTTTCTCCAATCAATGCAAAAAAAAAGACAAACAAAAATATTTTCAACTTGGGTGAGTTAAGAGTCAAGCCACAGGCATCTTCTCCAAGCACTGAGTAGGGTTGCCATGGATACAACAGAGCTCTCTCCTCAGCACCCTCCTCTGGTCACTTCCTCTTTCTTAGCCAATCAGCTTTCAGAAACCCTCAAAAACAGCAACACCATCAGAGGAGGATGCTTGGGATGCTGGTGGACCAGGACTCCCAGAACCAGAACCTTCAGGAATCCCAGCCCAAAATGGCCGAGCAAACACTGACGGTATAATTGGTACCGATAGCGCCGCGGTTAGCCACTAGAGCTTTGGAGGAGACGTATTGTTCTCATCAAAATGGCCGTAATCTCACGCGCCGCCAATGCTAGGTGTGGCGCGTGCTATTGTGAGTCGTTTCGCCGTTGTGATGCCGCCGCCGCCGCCTCGCTTCGTCGTCGTCTCCGAGACATCTGTGATCCGCGCCATAGAAACGAACGGCAAAACCTTCAAACAGGATTAGCGCAGACGCTAGCTCTGAAACTCTGCGGCGGCAGCGTCGCAGACAAACAAACGCCGAGACGAAGAGGAGGGAGCGTGACGACGAAGGGTTGGAGGCCGCCAGGACCTGTGTGTCGGTGCAAGGGGATAGCAGTAGGGGGGAGAGATCATGTAAGAATGACCCCCCCCCACACTCCCCCCACTCCGATCCCCCCCAACACACACACTCAGCCAGTCTGTTGTCCACTTGACGCACAAAGGCGGCCGCACCACTAAGAGGACGTCCAGCTGTGATGCTGCCACCCGCCCGTGGTTGCCGTGGTCGCGTTGGGATTCTGATATTCTTCTTTTCTTCTCCACCGGATGAGAACTTGGTCATGGGTTCTGCGGGGTCTTTTGTTGTTGTTTTGTTGTTGTTGTTGTTGTAGTTCCTTCTCTTCTCCCGTTTTTTTGTTGTTGGGTATAGTCAGTTCGGGCGTTTTTGTTTGTTCGTGCCTGCACTTGTGCATTAGCGTAAATGTGTGTGCGTATTGGTTTTGTACCTTCGCGCTCCACACACACACACACAAAAAGCATCTGGGCTAAAATGAATCAAGCCCAGCTAAATCCTATTAATCGGACCGTAAGGAGCAGAAGGGATGGGGGACAGCACACAACATATCTGTGACCCCCCAACCACACACCACACACACACACATCATTTGATGTGTCATTCTTCACACACCCCTCCTCATGTCGCGATCTGGAGGTGGGGGGGGGGTCTACTTTTTGGGGGGTTGTTCGTCGCGCTAGCATCGATGCGCTGTCAGTCAGTCCGACTCGAGGATGAATGAACAGAAGGTTTGGGCAAGGCGCGTGATGCAAAAGAAGTGGAGGAAAAGAAGACGGATGAAAAGAGAGAAAGAGTGAGAGAGATGGAGAAAGACAGCGAGAAAGAGAGAGAGAGAGAGAGAGACAGGAGGAGGCCCCTTTGGACGATCAAAGATGGCCGCCGAGTCCAGTTGGGGGAAACGCGGTTCCGCGGTCTTTGAAGAACCAGGCGAGGAGCCGGATCACACGAGTTCGGTAGGTACGTCGTCCTCAAAGCCGCGTTAGCGTTCTCTTTGCGGGGACTCAGAACACTGCAAAGGGTGTCTGTTCAGACCTCCCCTCTCCCCCCTGGTTTATTTCGTTCCTCTCTTTCATGATAGGCCTGGGCAACGGCTACCCTCTTTTGATTTCAAAGGCGCCACATCAATTGCTTTGACTGCATAGCAAAAAGAGATGGAGATACTGTGGGCTTGTGAGTCTGTGTGTGTGTGTGTGTGTGGGTGTGTGTGTGAGTGCGTGTGAGTGAGAAAGAGAGAGAGGGATAGAGAATGACAGAGACAGATGGAGAGGGAGAGAGAGAGGAGGCTTAATATCTCAAAGAAAATTGCGCTCTTTTTTTTTTTTTTTTCGTTTCGTGTTCAGTTTTGTGTCAATGGGCGAACTTGCCGCCTTGAACTTTTGATTCTATGCCCGCGAAGAACTGAGCCTCCCATTAACAGCCTCCTGTCCTCATCCTGAGCCTCTTTTCTTGTGGCCCGGAGAGAATCGAGCGAGAGAATCTCTGGGTTTTACAGAAAAAAAAGAGTGTTTGAGTGTATGGAGGTGGTGGTGGGGGTGGGGGTGGGGGGCATTTAGAAATAGTCTGGGTGAACAGCTTCAGAGAGAGAAAGAGAAAGACAGGGAGAGAGAGAGTGAAAGAGAGCAGTTTTATAACAATAACAGCAAAACAATATTTGAATAACCAGCAGGAGGTAAACCTCTTAATCCACTGAGACTAATCCACTGAGTTTGCTGGGAATATTAGCCGGGCAGATATTCAGACGACTCAAAGGACGTCAGCAGGACCCCAGCGCACGTTTTGTGACAGTCTTTTATTTGGCCCGAGCAAAAAAAGACAGCAGCCTTTTTTGCCTTCACTTTGAATCAAATAATTCTATTATGATAGCCCAATATCCCTTGGTTTCAGAAAGGGTTTTCCCCCCCTTTAAACTACAAAAACGGGTACGAAAACCAGATCTCTCAATAGACAGATCATTGCTCTGAAGCAAAGAACAGCCATAAGGCCTCTTGGTTTTCACCATATTAACACTGTTGGTAAATATTTGCTTTTGTAAATGTGTTTGCTAATAACCATGAATTAGCCATAAACAAACACCTCTTCTCCCAAAACTAGCCAAAACAATTCTGAAAACAGCTTTTTGTAGTTTTTGTAGAATTTCTTTTTTTCATGCGTTTCTACTAGAGATAAAATGGTGCCATTGTTTTTTGTCTTATCTTTTTTTTTAGAGGTTTTTAATGAAGATTTCAGGTCCCTATTCACATGCGGCAGGCGTTTAAACAGGCCCCTTTTGTTGCTACGGACGCCACCACCGTGGCAGAGCGCTAAGCCTATTTCAGGGGCAGGAGCCCAGAGCGGAGACCAAACCAGTGTTGGCAGGTGTGACAGACGAGCCGCCACAGTGCCGCGACGCGCCGCCCGCTTGACAAGATGTCCACCTCTGTGTGTTTTGAGAGAGCAGCTCTGCGTAGTGAGGCTGCTACATTCTTTTTTTTTTTTTTTTTAAAAGGGTTCTTGAGGTGCTATATAGAACCTTACAGACTTTTAAAGAACCCTTTTAGGGGGTTAAAGAACCATTTAGGGGTGCCATATATGAAGCATGGTTTTTGGTTCTATATAGCACATTTTCTTTCTAAGAGAAATGCAGAACTGAGAGAGGAGGTACACACAAGACCAGTTTGGAGAGGGGAGTGGACATCTCTGCCAGGCTCGTTGGACCAGAAGCACTATACTGTACTTCACGAAACTGTGGACAGTGTGTTGAAAACACTCTCATAGGTACGCCTAACTATTTTAGCTAAAGATCCTCAGTACTCTCTTCGAGCCCTGTCTTCAGTTTCAGGTGCATTTAATGCTGGGGTTGGTCCCCATCATCCATATTTTACCATACAGTTGAATACACAGTAGGCTGTGTATAATTTACCGTTTTGTTATTTATACCAAGTCCTACACATCTGATTATGGGAAACTATTCCATCTCCTGAGTCCTGCTTATTGTTTATTGTGCCCAATCTTTCCCCCTCCCCTCTCACCACCTTCTCTTTCCATAACCTCTCTCTCTTTCTCTCCCTCTCTCTTCCCTCTTTCTCTCCCTCTCTCTCTCTCTCTCTCTGCCCTACCTATCTACACTTTGACAGTCTCATGTCTTCAAAATGTCATCTTCTCTCCCATCGCGCAGTCTCTCCATCTCACAGATTCCTGTTTTTCACACCTGTCTACCGTGACACCCATTCTGCATGACTTATCTCACTCTAGGTATACCTGCTCTGTAATCTATCTGCTTGTCTTTCTGTCTGCCTGCTTTGCCATCTATTGACTTGTCTGTCTGTGTGTCTATACCTGCTCTAGTTTCCTTTCTGCCTGTCTGTCTGCTATATCTATCTACATCTTCCTGTCTGTCTCCTCTGCTGTCAATTTGCCTGTCTTTCTGTCTGCCTGCCTGCTTGCTTTGCCATCTATTTACTTGTCTGTCTGTCTGTCTGTCTGTGTGTCTACCTGTTCTATTTTCCTTTCTGCCTGTCCGTCTGCCTGCCTGTATACTCTATCTACCCGTCTTTCTGTCTGTCTGACATGCTGTCTGTCTGCCTGCCTGTATACTCTATCTACCCGTCTTTCTGTCTGTCTGACATGCTGTCTGTCTGCCTGCCTGTATACTCTATCTACCCGTCTTTCTGTCTGTCTGACATGCTGTCTGTCTGCCTGCCTGTATACTCTATCTACCCGTCTTTCTGTCTGTCTGACATGCTGTCTGTCTGATATGCTGTCTGTCTGCTCTATCTATCTATCCGTCTCTCTGTCTGTCTGATATGCGGTCTGTCTGCTCTATCTATCTATCTATCTATCTATCTATCTGTCTCTCTGTCTGTCTGCTCTGCTGTCTATCTGCCTGACTGCTCTGCTCTATCTATCCATTCTCTGGGTAAATTGAATGCGGTGCACTGGACTGAGGCAGTGCTGCAGTGTGGTTGTGAGTCCTATCTGACGTGTGTAATGAGTCCTGGGCGTCTGCGCTGGTGTCACTGTGGAGGGTCATCGGTGCATCTTGCATCTTGCAGCCCGCTGCCTCTGCTTATTTCACTATTCCACTATTTCCCCAGTCTCTCCTTTCTCTCGCCTCACCTGTGTGTGTGTGTGTGTGTGTGTGTGTGTGTGTGTGTGTGTGTGTGTGTGTGTGTGTGTGTGTGTGTGAGAGAGAGAGAGAGAGAGAAAGAGTATGAGAGTAAGAGAGTGTTCCCATATGCATATGTTGGCACACTTTTGTATGCATGTATAAGTATATTGCTGGCTGTGTATGTGTGTGTGTATCCGAGAGTACAGTACATGTGTGAGACGTAAGGCTGCAGTTTTGTTGAATACGACTGTGAGGTTGTGAGCGAATGTGCTTTTAGGTGTGTGTGTGTGTGTGTGTGTGTGTGTGTGTGTGTGTGTGTGTGTGTGTGTGTGTGTGTGTGTGTGTGTGTGTGTGTGTGTGTGCGCGTGTGTGTGTGTGTGTTGCTCTGCGGCATCTTAACACCTCAGGATGGTGTGGGACGAACAGAGACGTGGGGATGGAGGGAGAGAAGAACACAATGAAGAGTCGACAAGTGAGGGAGAGAGAGAGAGAAATAGAGGGATATACAGATAGGGAGAGAGAGAGAGAGAAATAGAGGGATATACAGATAAAGAGGGAGAGAGAGAGAGAGAAATAGAGGGATATACAGATAAAGAGGGAGAGAGAGAGAGAGAAATAGAGGGATATACAGATAAAGAGGGAGAGAGAGAGAGAGAAATAGAGGGATATACAGATAGAGGATGAACAAGATTCAAATTCAGTCAGAGAGAGCAAAATGAGAGCGAGAAAAAGAGAGCATGAAAAACGAAAGAGAGAAAGAGACTGATGCAAAGAAAGACATTTAAGAAATGAAGGAGAGATAAAGAGAAGAACGTGTGAAGAGTAAGTGAAGGAGAGAGATGGAAGGAGATTAAGATGGAGAGAGAGAGAAAGCTAAGGAGAGAGAGACAGAGAGAGAGAGAGACAGACAGAGAGAGAGAGAAAGCTAAGGAGAGAGAGGGAGAGAGAGAGAGAGAGAAAGCTAAGGAGAGAGATGGAAGGAGATTAAGATGGAGAGAGAGAGCTAAGGAGAGAGAGGGAGAGAGGGAGAGGGAGAGAGAGAGAGAGAGGGGCTTTGGCAGCCCTCCTGGGGGGTTGACCTTTAGCTCCTCCCAGGGTCTGGGGGCCACGTAACCCCCCCTCCAGCTCCCTACCCTTCACCTCTCCTCCCCAAAGAGCTGCTGAGACGCACCCCCCCACACACACACATACACAACATACTGCACACACACACACACACACTATACACACACTATACAAACACACACACCGTACACACACACATACACTGCATACACACCACACACACACACACACACACACACACCGCATACACACCATATACACACCACACACACACCGCATACACACACACACAATATACACACACTGCATACACACCACACACACACACACACACACACACCATATACACTCCACACACACTCTTAACACACACACATTCGTCAGCGCCACCAATAACAATCACATCACATCACATTCTCTTTCCCTCTTTCTCTGTCTTCCCTGTTCCCTCTTCTCGTCTCTCAACTTTCATTCCATCTCTCTCTCTCTTAAACCGTTCTTCCCTTGCTCAGTCTCTCCCTCCCCATCTCTCTCTCTCCATCTCTCTCTCCCTCTCTCCATCTTTCTCTCTTTTTCCATCTTTCTCTCTGCCCATTATCTCTTTCCCTCCCTCTTCCTCTATCTCCCCACCCACTTCTCTTTCTCCGACCCCCACCCCTTCTCTCTCCTTCTCTCTGTCTCTCCATTCTCCATTCCCCACTCCCTCTCTCTCTCTCTCTCTCTCCATCTCTCTCCCTCTCTCCCTCCCTCTATCTCTCCATCTCTCTACTCCCTCTCTCCCTCACTCTCCCTCTCTCCCTCACTCCCTCTCTCTCTCTCTCTGCCAGACGGACAGCTCCCCCTATAACCACCATCATATTTCATTCATGAGGGTGAAGTTGGTGGATCTCCCTGCTGGTGTGGCAAAGGTCACCCTCATTGTTTTACTGGTACGACTCAGGCATGAGGATATCGCTGGAATTTCAATAGCTTGTTAGTTTGTTTGTGTGTGGATGTGGAAGTGGCGGAATTGGGGATTTTTTTTTTGCACACAAACAAAAACACGTATAGCCTACAGTGTATTCAGCCTAATGTTTTCGAAAAAACATTCTCAGCATCATTAGAGTTCATTCAAAGCTCACTCCCATTCCCATTATCTTTATCACATCACATTTCCGCGAGAATTTGATTCACTTTCTCATGGAATGTCTTTTTCTGTTTCCTATTACGCACAGAACGGAAGCATGCCTCAGGAGTTGACGACGCACTACTGGGGGGGCAGCAGTCGGCTCATGACCGCGAAAGCCGACCGCTAATAATGTCACAGAGAAGCGTCCCTCAACTCCGGGGGGGTCAGGGGACACACGCAGCATAATGAAGTGGCGGGTGTGGGCAATAACGTCACTTGGCAACCGGCTGCAGGTAAGACATGTTTGGTCGAAATGCATGTTTGTGTGTCTTGTGTAAACTAGTCGACGGTGTTATTAACTTGTAAACTATACAGTATATGTGACTTGGTTAGTTTAAGATATTTCACGGGAAATTGGTTAGAGGTATATGGTATATGTGACCTTTAAATGTTGCTCTTTTTTTTGGCCACATTAAAAGGGTGTCAATTAGTATCCTGCTGGAACCTGCTGCGATTCCTCAATAAGTTACATTAATTTTCTGTCATTGTTGTCACCAATGCAAACAGTCAGAGGACTTTGTCTCCACCTTGACCTTTTGTCCTCATGGGACTTCTGAGAGAGAGAGAGAGAGAGAGAGAGAGAGAGAGAGAGAGAGAGAGAGAGAGAGAGAGAGAGAGAGAGAGAGAGACTTGGGCTAAATTGTGTTTTAGACTCGGATATCGCCCAGGAAATTGTCAATAAATATTTGGAATATATACCCAGCCTCTATAAAAATGTGCAGACTATAGGAAAGGCTATACGTCATGAATATGTATTACTGAAAAGAGAAAAAAAAGACACCCACGTCGCCCTTGCCTGACCCCACGAGGATTAGGATATCATTAGTTTTCCCTTCCAGTGCTCTGCTGTGTCGTTCCGTTGTCCGCACCGTTCCTAGGCTACCTAGCCTGTTCACCTGACTCGTTTTCATCGAACCTTGGCTAGGCTGCTTGGAAAGCTGTAGCCTAACTTAACGTCGTCGACACACCAGACATTCTTTACAGCGTTAATTAGCAAACAAGATTTGGCGTCATATGACTTTTGACATTTTGTCTCATTGTCTTTCTTTTATATATAGCATCAGGTAATTAAAAAAAAAACTATTTCCTCGGCAATATAATTTGTTCATGCGATTAAATCCCAGTCTGCAGCGAATGTTTACTAGATTTTGGAGATGCAAGGGCGTATTGCACAGTATGCAGTTTTGTGGAATATTTCACTGTTATGACTGAAGAATTCAACGTCGCAGGTAGAACTTAACTTTTTATTATGAAGCCTAATTTGTTGACTTTTCAGCTATTGCAACTGAATTTGATTTCGATGACTATGTTGGGTAAGTGTGGGTATTACTTAATACCTTCTCTGGGTAGGTGAGGGTAGGTATGGTTTAGGCTTCTCTTCTTTATTTCCGTTGTCTCCCCAAGATTGCAGCTTGTTTTACACCGTTTTGTTAATTTGGTGAATCTCTGGATGGCAATAAAATAAGATAGAAATAGGCTTAACCCTGCGTAAAGTGGTATGGGGATCATGACATCGCGTTATCATGATTACAACTAATTCTCGCATCGGTCCCATGCACGTGCCCAAGCTAAAATAGGCTAATGCAATTAACAGTCTTAAATTAGCCTAATTTAATTCATAATATAGGCTTTGGGTAAATAGTTTTGCCAATTGCCATATTATAAAAATGTAGAAACTGTCCTTACATTTGAAGTTTGTCGAACTTTGATTCCTTTTTAGACTCCTCCTCGCACATGAATGAATTGTCTGGTCACTGCAACCCACAGTGATGGCGCTGTCCTCTGAAGCTTTCCCCCGCGACTAAATTTACCAGGACTTGTCTCCATTCGCCATTCATGACATTCTTGCGGTGCTGAGATTTACAAGCTGCAGTTTGATGTAGTGAACATAGGGGGCGCTGCGTCGCCATTTTTTGTGCCCCACTCTCACACGCACAGCATGCATTTTCGGCTAGACCAGTGAGTGAGTGTACAAGTGTTTGAAGACAACCATGGAGAGGTGGAGGCAGACGTCGGGTTTTCTTTGTTGTTTTGAACTAAAGTAAACGCAACTATGACGAGATTCTCCGCGAACGGTTTAAACCAGTATCCCCAATGCACTCGGAAAAAGGAAGAGACCTTCTTCAGGTACGGTAGGAAACTTTTAGCAACAGGAGAGTGTTTGATTGCGCGTCTCGCTTGCATGCTAGCGAGCAACACTATGCATTAATGTGGTTTTCGTTCCCTCTGTTTAACTCAAACCATCGACACGATGCCTATGTGTGTGTTTTACTTCATGGCCTACTCAGTCCGAAACCGTCGGTATTTTCTGTTGTTGCTCTGAACACAGCCCTCGTTGGCTCATGTGTGCTGCCCGGATCATCCGAAATCAATCATCAAAAGTTATGAAGCTAATGTTGGTTAGCTAGCTAACGAATAGTCCTCGTTTCGGCACAGGAAAGGCCCGTCTTGAGTTTGTTGTTGCTCCCCTCCCCCATTCGTCTTCGCAAGAGGCCAAGATGAATGAGCAAGGATCACTTCAAAGCATTTGGGGTGGGTAACTCGGGGGGGGATCCGTAACACTTGGCCCACTCGGGTACGATTGAGCTACGCGGATTTGATGTTAATGTTAGTTCCCCGCCGCCTGTAAACAATGTAAGAAGCTTTGCAATCACATTAGCGATATGGCGATATGGATACGGGGATTGTTTATCAAATCAGTTATCAGAAATTGGCGTGTTTCGATCGGCCTGCGAAGTTCCTTTGGTGATAAACCAGTGGCTAGCAAGGTAATGTTGAAACTATGGTATTAGCAAAATAATGTTAGTATCATTACGAAACGCTGATCAGTCAACTTAATAGAAAATGTAGCACAAGTTTTGCATAACACTCAAACATTCCTTAGTGTTCTCATGAAACGATCATTTTTACAACGCGAGGAGAGTACTATTTGCATCACAAACATCTAGCTAACGTTAGCTTGCTATGAGTAGCATGCTAACTAGATAATGTTGCAATTATCATGTTAACCCATTCATTCAACATTCACGTTTACAACCAGTCGGTAGTTTGTCCCAGTAATCATCCCTTGCAAACGATGTATTTCACCCTATTTTATACTTTTCCTCTCCAACGCACCATGGTCTAAAGATTACAGTTTCTCATTGGGCATAGACCCATTATATACCCCGTTGTTCTGCCTAACAGACCAAGTCAGTATTCCTTTTTCTTTTATCACGTAAGTTCAGTCCAGTCCAGTGGTATATTTTTTATAAGCAATAAGTTGTGGTTACCAAGTGGACCTGTGCGTTGTGATCTAGTAAGTGGGTGTATTTGTCGTTAGAGTAATTGTAAAATAGGAGTCACAAAATACAAACTCTCATCAGCAAAAACATGAAGATAGAATCTAAAATAATCTGTTAGAGAATCTAAAAAAAAAAATTGTATCACAACTCTGTCTCATTTCACTTCCCTCTCAGGATGACTTGCCCGACTGCCCGATTCTGAGCCCTGCGTCGTCGCACAAGTGTCCGGCCGCAGGGGAGAATGAGCGTCAGGATCCGCAGTCGCCATGCCGACCTGGGAGGCCACTTCAATGAGGACGCCCCGCGCCCGCCCGTGCCGGGCATGGAGGGCGACACCATGGCGTCGCCCCTGGCCACCCATGGCCGCCCGCTGTGCCACCACAGCTTCTACCCGACCAAAGGAGGAAGCGGCGGCGGCGGCAATGGCGGCAGCAGTAGCGGCGGTGGCAGCAGCTTTGGCGGAGACTCTTACCGCGGACTTCACGACGGCTCGGTGTCGGTGGCGACGCCGAGGCGCTCGGACCTGGACCTGGGCTACGAGCCCGAGGGCAGCGCCTCGCCCACGCCGCCGTACCTCCGCTGGGCCGAGTCGCTCCACTCGCTGCTGGACGACGAGGACGGCATCCAGCTCTTCCGCGCCTTCCTCTGCCAGGAGGGCTGCGGCGACCTGCTGGACTTCTGGTTCGCCTGCAGCGGCTTCCGGAAACTTCCGGGCGGCAGCAGCCAGCCCGCCAGCGGCACGGCGGATATCGGCGGCGGCGGCGGCGGCGTGGAAAGCGGCAAGCGGCTAAAGCTGGCCAAGGCCATCTACCGGAAGTACATCGCCGACGGCAGCGTGAGCGTGGCGGCGCGGCAGATCAAGCCGGCCACGCGGACGTTCATCCGGGACTGCGTGTCGCGGGCGCGCCTGGACGCGGCGCTCTTCGACCAGGCGCAGACGGAGGTGCAGGCGTGGATGGAGGAGAACACGTACCCGCTCTTCCTCAAGTCCGACGTCTACCTCAAGCACGCCCGCGAGCACGGCAGCTGGGGCGGTAACGGCGGTAACGGCGCGGCCAGCCGCGGGGAGAGCAGCCCCTTGACGTGCGGCGGCGAGGACACGATCCAAGCCAACGGGAAGGCGGTCGCCGCGTCGCTGTCGCTGGCGCTGCTGCCGGAGGATTCCGCGGCGATGGCGGCGGCGGCGGCCTCCGCGCCGAGTCCTCTGTTGCCGGGATACCTGCCCACGCTGATGGAGGACAAGGAGTGGGAGCGGACGGAGCGCGAGGCGGAGGAGGAGGCGGCCGACCAGGCGCCCGTCAACAGGCTGACGCGGGAGCTGCTCATGGAGACGGCGCCGCACCGCGCCACCGGCAGGAAACCGCAGGACGGCAGGGAGTTCAGGTGGGACACCGACACACACACACACACACACACTAAACACCGGCAGGGAGTTCAGGTGGGACACCGACACACACACACACACACACACTAAACACCGGCAGGGAGTTCAGGTGGGACACCCACACACACACTAAACACTGGCAGGGAGTTCAGGTGGGACACACACACACACACACACACACACTAAACACTGGCAGGGAGTTCAGGTAGGACACGGACACACACACACACACACACACACACACACACACTAAACACCGGCAGGGAATTCAGGTAGGACACGGACACACACACACACACACACACACACACACACACACACACACACACACACTAAACACCGGCAGGGAATTCAGGTGTGCACACACACACACACACACACACACACACTAAACACCGGCAGGGAATTCAGGTGTGCACACACACACACACACACACACACACACACACTCACACTCACACACACACTCACACTCACACTCAGATACGCTTACTTACAGAGTTAGACATACAGACAGACACACACACACACGCACACTCTCACTTACACAGTTAGACGCACACACATAGACACCCACACAGACATACACACACACACAGAAAGAATATAGAGATTCCTTAATGCTTCTCCCACCTCAGTTGTCCATATGCACTGTGCACCTGCACACAGTCTACTCTGCTACTTTCACTGTTTTCTCTACACACAAATGTAACTCCTAACACTTCCAATTGCATCCTACCAGATGCATGATATCAAGACCAGCAGGTTGCCTCACACGGTTCAGGTGTGAACTGAAGGGCTCCTCATAGTTACCTCATAGTTACCATAGTTACGTTTTCACCGGGGTTTGTTTGTTTGTTTCTCTGTTTGTCTGTCTGTCTGTCTGTTAGCAAGATAACTCAATAAGTGGTTAATGGGTGGATTTCGATGACATTGTTTAGGGAAGGTCAGAAATGACCCAAGGAAGAAACGATTACATTTTGGGAGTGATCCGGAACAACACCGTCGGGATTCAGGAGCCGTTTATGTTTTTCGCTTAGTGGTGTAATCTGAATAGACTTTTTTGATCCCGTGAGGCATGGTATGGCCACGAAGTGGTGGCGATCGGAATAGTTTAAGTTCATATGTATGACAACCTAGAAGAACAACACAGCCGGAGTTGCTGCTCTCTGAGTGCTTTTCTAGTTGTTCTGTGTGACTAGTGTCGATATTATGTGGAATATATACTGTAACCTACAACCAGGAAATACTAGCATAATTCATCCTTACTTTTACTCATATCATATGTCAGTATTGATTCGATTTTTGCAATAGGCCTATGATGCTGCAATTGTCTTGGGACACGGAGGTGTGTCTGTGAACCTGGAAAGCAGTTTATGCCCATTTTGTTGAGGTGAACACAAATCCTGTTAGCCACAGCCTATACCACTCAATAAGCTAGCAACAGAATGCAGTTGCTTTTGTATTGCCCAGCTGAAGGTGCTCTGGTTTGCAGTGGTTTGTCTTTTATGTGCTCTGTATGGAGAGCATAGAGTTCATATGTGAGCATTTTTTTGAGTGTTGCTCAATCGTCAAGCCAAGAGCATTTGTTCTGGGGTGTCAAAATATCTTCCAGATGTCTAGATGTGGTTTTAGGGTGTGTGTGTGTGTGTGTGCGTAAGTGAGTGTGTGTGTGTGTGTGTGTGTGTGTGTGTGTGTGTGTGTGTGTGTGCGTGCGTGCATATGCATGCAAGTATGCTAGGCTGTGCATATGAGACCGATTGAATGTGTATGGTATGCATGTGTATAGGATATGCGTGTGTGTGTGTATGGTATGATTTTCTGTGTGTGTGTGTGTGTGTGTTATCAGCTCTGGATTTCTCAGAATTATAAATCCTTCATAGCTTTAGGCTAACTGCACGCACACAGCTTCTCAACATCCGTGACTGATTTGGCCCAGACCCACATCACTGTGTGGTGGTCATTTAAAGGCCAGGTCAGTGATTACATAGTGGTCATTTAAAGGCCAGGTCAGTGATTACATAGTGGTCATTTAAAGGCCAGGTCAGTGATTATATAGTGGTCATTTAAAGGTGTGGTGGGTGATTATATAGTGGTCATTTAAAGGTGTGGTGGGTGATTACGTAGTGGTCATTTAACTGTGTGTAGTCAGCATCCATCCATCCGTTGATCCTAATTGTCGATTGACCATTGAGATGCAGAGACGTGTCTTCCTGTCCAATGCATATTGATTGTGGGTGAGCAGATCTGTTAAAGAAGCAAAAACGTTGTAGCCAAGTTGACACATTTTTGTGTGAATGCTTTTGCTCAGTTCTGCTGGTTCGGTTAGTAAAGAATAATTCGACAGAGGATAGAATAGATTCTAGAATATTGAGAATCTTTTCTGTTGATCAAGTGAAATAAAACAAACAGAAGTTACAGAACAAATCTTTGTGAAGTATTTGAAAACAGCTAAGGAAGTTATAGGGCTTTGTGAGTTGGGGATGACTGGTTGCCCTGTTGGTTGCACAATGGTGTCTGGCACTGACTGTATTTGTTTGTGAGACTAAAATAAAAGCCTCCTTATATCTCTTTAAAATCTTTGTCTTACACAACAATTAATTTCTCAAACAGACAGTGAAATAGTTACACATGATCCATGTGTTGATTCTCTGGTGATCAGCCACTTTTTTAACAAATAAAAGCTTAGCGTTAATTTGGTAGATGCTGTGCTAAAGTATCCCATAGGTCTCAGCTGGGAGATGTTATTTCGGTTTGAGACTGGCCCTGGGTGTGATTCTGGGTGGCTTGAGGTTGCTGAGGCTGGTTTTGGGGTTTGTTTTGAGGTTGGTGTGTGAGTGAGATTTGAGGCCAACTTCAAGTTACTCATAGGTTTGTCTGCGGTTGTTACAGGTTAGTGTGATAGGGCCCGCCAGCCGAGGTTTGAAGTGGAGAGAGCGCTAGGTGTGTGAGTGGCCGGTTTGTAGGTCTGTTTTGAGCTTTTAGAGTGCTGTTTTGGAGGTTCTGTGTGGTTAGTTTAGAGGTCTGTTTGTGAGGTTGTGGTAGGTTTAGACTAGACTTTGTGTTTGAGGTTGTGTGATTTTGGTTTAGAGAAGAAGTTTGTGTTTGTTAGGTTGTTGTGTAAGTTTGGTTTAGACGAGACTTTTGTGTTTGAGGTTGTGTGAGTTTGATTTAGACGAGACTTTTGTATTTGAGGTTGTGTTGGGAGGTCTTTTCTGTGTGTGAGGTCAGTTGTGTGTTTGAGGTGCTCATCTGCCGGTGGTTGTGTGTGTGAGATGGTTG
>NC_084994.1:25473379-25500879 GCF_963854185.1 Sardina pilchardus | reverse complement strand
TGTGTTTGTGTGTGTGTGTCCGTATTTGTCGGTGTCATGTGCATGTGGACTGTGTGTGTGTGTGTGTGTGTCTAGATATGTACCTGTCTTTGTTACCTGTCCACTGGTTTGTGTACACCCTCATCTGTGTGTGTACGTCTGTGTTTCTCACCCTCTTGGTGTTTCCAGACATCCTAATTAGCCTGCACCTGTCATTATGTGCGGCTGGAATCGTTTTACTCAAAGGTCTGTGTGTGTGTGTGTGTGTGTCTGTGTGTGTGTGTCGGAGTGGTCCAAGTCCGATCTATTCCTGTTAATTAAGCATCAGTCCAAACTTCTTGCCGGGTCTGTAGAGATGCCCCAAACACACAGACACACACACATACACACGTTTCTCATTGACTGGGTGAGAAGCGCACACACACGCACACGCACACACACACACACACACACACACACACACACACACACTGCTCATTGACTGGGTGAGAAGCGCACACACACACACACACACACACACACACACACACACACACACACACACACGCACACGCTGCTCATTGACTGGGTGAGCGACAGCGAGTCTTTTCCCCTCGTGGCTAACGCGGCGGAGAAGAACAAGCCAATTAAGATCATGGATTAGGGAGAATTTACACTTGACACACACACACACACACACACACACTCCCCCTCTCACATCTAGATTAAAACACGTGTTCTTTCTTGATGGATGCATTTATCCACTGCGCTCAGTGCTACTCACATACATCCCTTTTCATCAGCCGAGCAGAGTTAATGCACACACACACACACACACACACACACACACACACACACACACACACACAGATGCACAGGCAGACACACACACACACACACACACAGGTACAGATACAGATGTTCAAACAAATGAAAGCAATGAGAACACACACATTCACACACTCTCTTACTTAGTCCATCAGGAGCTTTTTGACTCAATCTAGCCAGCTGGGGGCAGCTTGTATTGAGTGTGTGTGTGTGTGAGAAAGAGGGAGAGAAAGAGAGAGAGAGAGAGAGGAGGAGAGAAAGAGAAGGAGAAGGAGAGGGGGATGAAAAACAGCAGAGAGAGAGATAGAGAGAGAGAGGACTGTTGTTTATTTTTCTGCTGAATCTCCGTTTCTCTTCCCGCCCTCCTGTCTCGTTGTGAGAGCGAACGCTCGGTTCTCCTTCGCCACGCACGGCTCTGGTGGCCAATTAAGCCGCCGCGTTCCCCCCGAGCAGCTGAGGGCCGGCGCGCCGCGCCGCGCTCCGTTCCGTTCTGCCACGACAGCACTACCGCTGGCTGGACGTCCATCTGTCCGTCGTCTGGACACTGCCGTCGCTCTGCTGCCCTCGGTGGCGTTGCCTTTGCCCATCAGGATTTGGCGAAGAATGAATCCGGCGAGCAGAAACTACGGCAGGGAAGAAAAAAGAGACATCGACTGCAGTGTTGTGATCTGCTGGTCCAAATAGTGTTTCTAATTGGCTTCAGTCTGATTCGAAACATCTAAAGTTAACTTGCGTCGCGGTTCCTCAGAGCCACAGAGAGACAGATGGACAGGTTTTGGCCCAGCGCCATTTTCAGCCTCTGTAGATACACATTATTAATATTAGACCAGTTTTAATTTTGTTTTGTTTCTTACTACTTTGTTTTGTTTCTTATTAAGGATGAACGATATCGAAGGATTTTGTTGTCTTGGTCTTCCCACTTTGTCACGGTTTCTCATGCTCTGACATCCTAAAGGTTGAGCAGTCTGTCCTCTAAAAGCCTTTTCAATTGGCCTGTCCGCGTGTCAGTCATGCGTTCCCTCCCAGTTGTGACCAATGGCGGCGTGTCTACTCTCTCCCCTCCCCCTGCAGCGCACACACTGGCTGTCAAAAGACTCGCACATGGAGCCAGAGATTTTAATAATTCTCTTTTTGTTTATTATTATCATTTGTGTTTTGTTCTGTTATAAACGATATCGTAGGATTTTTATTGTCTTTGTCTTCACACTTTCTTTTTCACCGTTTCTCATGCTTTGACTTTGCCTAAACAGTCTGTCCTCAAAAGCGGTTTCAGTTGGCCTGTCCGCCTGTCAGTCATGCGTTTTCCTCCCTGTTGTGACCAATGGCGGCGTGTCTTCTCTCTCCCCCTCTCCCCTCCCCCCCGCCCGCAGCGCACGCACCGGCTGCCTAAAGACGTGCACGTGGAGCCGCAGAAGTTCGCCCTGGAGCTCATCAGCCGGCTGGAGACGGTGCAGCGCGAGCGCGAGGCCCAGGACCGACTCGAGGAGCGGCTGCGCAGAGTCCGCATGGTGAGGAGGGGCTGTGTGTGTGTGTGAGAGGAGTGTGTGTGTGTGAGAGGAGTGTGTGTGTCTTCGTGTGTGTAGGGGCAAGGTCACAAAAGAGGCAGTCGAGAGTGTGAATGTGAATGTGACTATGTGAGCGAGTGTGTGTGTGTGAATGTGAGTGTCTTTGTGTGTGTGAGAATGTGTGTGTGTGCGTGTGAGTGTGTGACTGAGTGAGAGATACTTCAAACTAATATAAAAGTTTCAACATTCATCCTCTTAACAGCATAGAATATGATCTATAAAACATTATAAAAACAGTCCTGAATAAGGATTTGGAATTGTTCTCACTTGCAGACATTTTAATTATTTTAATTATTATTTGTGTCAAAAACTAAAAGGAATGGAACCTAGAGACACACCATCATTAATTAATATGAATGTACTTTCATCACAGAAGTGCAATATATTGCAGTTGCAGTGTTTTGTTAGCGTTCAGTTTGTCGTTGTTGACGGAGGACATCAAGCTGACGCGAGTGTGTGTGTACATGTGCAGGAGGAGGAGGGCGACGACGCAGACGTCTCCGTGGTGACCTCCGTCCCCTCGTACGGCGGCGGAGTCGGAGTCGGCGTCGGTGTCGCCGAGGACGACGCCGAGCGCATCCTGGACGAGCACGTGCAGCGCGTCATGAAGACGCCGGGCTGCCACTCCCCGCGCTCCCCTCCGCACGCCCACGCCCACGGCCACGCCCACCCGCACGTGTACCCGCCGGCCCCGACGCACGCGCACAAGCACCCGTACCACCTGGCGGAGCACGAGGCCGGCTGGAACGGAGACACGCACCACTACGGCAGCAGCCGCGGCCGCAGCTATGGCGACGGGGTCGGCGCGGGGCCACCGGAGCTGATGGGCTATGGGTGAGTAATGTGTTTGAGTGTGTGTGTTTGAGTGTGTTTGAGTGTGTGTGTGTTTGAGTGTGTGTGTTTGAGTGTGTGTGTTTGAGTGTGTGTGTGTGTGTGTGCGCGTGTGCGCGCTCCCTCCTTAAGAGGTCTGCATTTAATCTGTCTGTTATACTTCTGTGTGTGTGAGAATGCATTTTTTTCACCCATTTGACTAATTCTCCCTCTCTCTCTCTCTTTCTTTGTATCTTTTTCTTTCTCTCTCTCTTTATCGCTTTCTCTCTTTCTTTCTTTTTCTGTCTCTTTGTATCTCTTTCTTTCTTTTTCTCTCTCTCTCTGTATATCTCTCTCTCTGTATCTCTTTATCTCTATTTCTTTCTCTCTCTGTATCTCTCTCTCTCTCTTTCTTTCTTTGTCTCTCTGTCTTTCTTTCTATCTATCTCTTTCTTCCCCCCCTCTCTCCTCTCTCTCTCTCTCTCTCTCTCTCTCTGTATCTCTTTATCTCTATTTCTTTCTCTCTCTGTATCTCTCTCTCTCTTTCTCTCTCTCTGTCTTTCTTTCTCTCTATCTCTTTCTTCCCCCCCTCTCTCCTCTCTCCCTCTGTATCTCTCTCTCTCTCTTTCTTTCTTTGTCTCCCTCTGTCTTTCTTTCTCCCTCCCTCTCTTTCTCTCTCTCTCCTCCCTCCCTCCTCTCTGTCTTTCTTTCTCTCTATCTCTTTCTTCCCCCCCTCTCTCCTCTCTCTCTCTGTATCTCTCTCTCTATTTCTTTCTTTGTCTCTCTCTGTCTTTCTTTCTCTCTCCCTCTCTCTCTCTCTCTCTCCTCCCTCTCTCTCTCTCCTCCCTCTCTCCTCTCTCTCTCTCCCTCCCTCCCTCTCTCTCTCTCCCTCCCTCTCTCCCCCCCTCTCTCTCCCCCCCTCTCTCCCTCCCTCTCCCCCCCCTCCCTCCCCCTCTCCCCCCCCCCCTCTCTCCCCCTCTCTCTCCTCTGCAGGAGTAAGGGCAGCAGCCTGTCTCGGCGGGGGCTGAAGCCCAAGGCGGAGGTGCTGAAGGGGGAGGAGGGCCGCGGGCTGGACGGCCGCAGTGTGGAGCCGCCGGTGCCCGTGGAGGAGAAGATCATGCAGTGGATGATGGAGGGGGAGAGCAGCCGCCACAAGAAGAGCTCCTACAGGTACACGCTCACACTACACACACACACACACACACACACACACACACACACACACACACACACACACACACACACAAGGAGAGCTCCTACAGGTATGCGCTCACACTAAACACACACACACACACACACACACAAGGAGAGCTCCTACAGGTATGCGCTCATACATACCGCCATACCCCACACACACACACACACACACACACACACACACACACACACAAGAAGAGCTCCTACAGGTATGCGCTCACACACACACACACACACACACACACACACACACACACACACACACACACACACACACAAGGAGAGCTCCTACAGGTATGCGCTCACACTAAACACACACACACACACACACACACACACACACACACACACACACAAGGAGAGCTCCTACAGGTATGCGCTCATACATACCGCCATACCCCACACACACACACACACACACAAGAAGAGCTCCTACAGGTATGCGCTCACACTACACACACACACACACACACACACACACACACACACACACAAGAAGAGCTCCTACAGGTACGCGCGCTCACACTAAACACACACACACACACACACAGAAACACACACACACACAAGAAGAGCTCCTACAGGTATGCGCTCATACCGCCATGCCACACACACACACACACACACACTCAGAGAGCTCCTACAGGTATGCGCTCATACCGCCATACCACACACACACACACACAGAAGAGCTCCTACAGGTACCGCCATATGATCATACTTCACACACACTCACACACACACACACACACACACACAGGCATGTGCATACATGATCCTATAAAACACGTGCTCATACACACATTTGTGAGTATACAAATTTAAATCGGCATAGCTTCATATTGTATGTATGTATGCCGTATGTTGCAATACACATACACATATAGTATATTATGACGTATTGTTCTAATGACTAAATATGCTTCATTCTCCTCCTCCCCTCCTGCTCCAGTGGTTCCGGAAGCTTCAAGCGCTCCCAGGCCGTGGACTTGTGCCGGCCGGGCCCCGGTCCACCTCTGGACCGCTCCGCCGTGGTCGGCATCGTCGGCCTCGGAGCCGGCGGAGTCCCGATGGTGCCTCACGGCTGGTCGGGCGGCGGCGGGGGGGTCGGCGGCGGCGGCGGGGGGGTCATGGGCGGGGTCATGGGTATGGGCGTGGGCGTGGCGGGAGCCCTGAGGGGGGTGCAGCCCTCGCACCCCTTCATCCAGGACCCCACCATGCCGCCCAACCCGGCGCCCAACCCCCTCACCCAGCTGGAGGAGGCGCGCCGACGCCTGGAGGAGGAGCGCCGGAGGAACGCCGCCCTGCAGGCCAAGCAGAGGTGGGTGTGTGTGTGTGTGTGTGTGTGGTTTATACAGAGGAGTGTGTGTGTGTGTGTGTGTGTGTGTGGTTTATACAGAGGTGTGTGTGTGTACGGTTTATGTAGAGGAGTATGTGTGTGTGTGTGTGATTTAAGCAGAGGAGTGCGTGTGGTTTAAGCAGAGGTGTGTGTGTGTGTGTGTGTGTGTCTGTGTGTGTGTGTGTCTGTGTGTGTGTGTGTGTGTGTGTGTGTGTGTGTGTGTGGTTTATACAGAGGAGTGTGTGTGTGTGGTTTATACAGAGGTGTGTGTGTGGTTTATACAGAGGTGTGTGTGTGTGTGGTTTATGTAGAGGTGTGTGTGTGTGTGTGTGGTTTATGTAGAGGAGTGTGTGTGATTTAAGCAGAGGAGTGCGTGTGGTTTAAGCAAAGGTGTGTGTGTGTGTGTGTGTTTGTGTGCTTGTTTGAGTGAGCTATTAAGCAGAGTGGTTTGTGTGTGTTTCTAAAACGGATAGTTCCGGTCCTTGATTATGATTGGCTGAAATCGCGTTCGATGCCATTGTATATAGCACGATAAACACACTCCTTGACTGCATTTCGTTCTATAGTAATGCGCTAGCACAAAACTAGCCGTGGCTGCGTCTTGTTGTTGCTTGGCAACCATTCATATGGAGGGAATATATTTCTTGGCGGAAGAATGATTATCTATGAATACATTGTTACTTTTTCGTTGCTATGCCTTTGTTTCATGAAATCTTGCTAGATCGACGTGGTAACCGTTTTAGAAAAGCAATAAGCCACTCGAGTCTGTGCGTTATACTGTATAACAACGCCCCTTAGCTGTTCGATTATACAGTATAACGCACGGCCTCTCGGGGCTTATTGCTTAAGTGTGTGTGCTTGTTTGAGTGAGTTATTAAGCAGAGGAGTGTGTGTGTGTGTGTGTGTCCAAAAGCGCACGCAACATTGCATAGGGACAAATGAATTAAGAATAGAGAGTTGTTGATGAGGAGAAGAATCGGATCCTTCAGGGCGTGACGAGAGAGTAGGAGCTGATGAAGCTTAAAATGTCTAGTATGTAGTGTCCCACTCTGCCCCTGGTATGTGTTACAGCACTGGGGTGGGTGGGTGGGTGGATGTGTGTGTGTGTGTGTGTGTGTCTTAGTTTTGAATAGAAACCATATGTGTGAAAAGTTCCATATGTTAAAATCCTGTATGAGTGTGTGTCAGTGATTGGGCGTCATGTTTCTGGGTGTACGGTATGGACACGACGAGCGGCTGTGATTGAGGACACACACTCACTCTGCTGCGCGTCTCTGAGTCTGCACCTGTGATTGAGGACACACACTCGCTCTCCTGCGCGTCTGTCTGAGTCTGCATCTGTGATTGAGGACACACACTCGCTCTGCTGCGCGTCTGTCTGAGTCTGCATCTGTGATTGAGGACACACACTCACTCTGCTGTCTGAGTCTGCATCTGTGATTGAGGACACACACTCACTCTGCTGCGCGTCTGTCTGAGTCTGCATCTGTGATTGAGGACACACACTCACTCTGCTGCGCGTCTGTCTGAGTCTGCGTCTGTGATCGAGGACACACACTCACTCTCCTGCGCGTCTGTCTTGAGTCTGCATCTGTGATTGAGGACAGACACTCACTCTGCTGTCTGAGTCTGCATCTGTGATTGAGGAGATGAGGACACACACTCACTCTCCTGCGCGTCTGTCTGAGTCTGCACCTGTGATTGAGGACACACACACACTCTGCTGTCTGAGTCTGCACCTGTGATTGAGGACACACTCTCGCTCTGCTGCTGCGTGTCTCTCTGAGTCTGCATCTGTCTTTGCTTTGAACGGTCTGTGTGGGTGTGCATGTGCGCTGTTCAAAAGAGTGCCTGCGGTTGCGCGGGCCTTCTCCAAATGAGTGTGCTGCAGCAGGGCAGTGCTGTGAAGCTCTCAGGGATGCGCCTTGCACGAGGGCTCACTCACCAACTCTCTTTTTAGAAAACCGTTTTAAAAAACTTGAACTGAATTGAACTGAAATTGTGTGAAAACCACAATTTTTTTTTTCTTTCTTCTTCTCAGTCTCAAGGTAGATTGCGATCACCAACCAAGTTGTCAAAAAATTGCATCGGATTGTGAATATTATGATTTATTCACCCTGAAGAACTCTTGCCTTAGAGTTTTATTTATTTCATTTTTATACAGTTTGTGATGACTAGTGTCGCAGGCATAAGTCTTGATGACCTTGAATAGTTTGCGTAGGGAGGCTACACGGGATATGTAACTGCGTTTCGTTGTCTTTGTACTTTGTATTCTGCACAATGACGATATAAATTAATCTAATCGAATGTAACTGAAGCGTTCCGTTCCTGCGGCAACAATCTGCTTCCATTGTAATCGATGCAACTGGCTACACTACACATGATAGTGGAGCATGCGTTAAAAAAGAAAAAAAAAACAATTAAAATAAATTGACCAGTCTTCTGAAGCTATTTTTACACTCTGCGACCAGGGCACTTCAGTTGTGGACCTGCTGTAGCCAGGTTTCTCTCTCTCTTTCTTTCTCTCTGACACACATTTTTTTTCTTGTACATAATAATGGTGGACAACATAGATATATATATCTTTTTTTAATTTTACCTGATTTGTTTCTGTGGCATAGAAACCTTTTCTGCCTGATCACATAAAACATCATGACCATAACTAATTAGCCTGTTATTGTTTGTTTGTTTGTTTGTTTGTTTGTTTGTTGATGTCCTCCCAGGCACAAATCCGCCAAGAGGCCCCTGTGTGAGAACGTGACGGTGGCGTACTACTTCTGTGGCGAGCCCATTCCGTACCGGACGTCCGTCAAGGGCAGAGTGGTCACTCTGGGCCAGTTTAAAGAGCTGCTGACCAAGAAAGGGGCCTACAGGTGAGACCTAGAGATACAATTTAATTTCTTACCAAGAAAGGGGCCTACAGGTGAGACCTAGAGATACAATTTAATTTCTTACCAAGAAAGGGGTCTACAGGTGAGACCTAGAGATATACAATGTACTATCTTACCAAGAAAGGGGCCTACAGGTGAGACCTAGAGATATACAATGTACTATCTGACCAAGAAAGGGGCCTACAGGTGAGACCTAGAGATACAATTTAATTTCTTACCAAGAAAGGGGTCTACAGGTGAGACCTAGAGATATACAATGTACTATCTTACCAAGAAAGGGGCCTACAGGTGAGACCTAGAGATATACAATGTACTATCTGACCAAGAAAGGGGCCTACAGGTGAGACCTAGAGATACAATTTAATTTCTTACCAAGAAAGGGGCCTACAGGTGAGACCTAGAGATATACAATTTAATTTCTTACCAAGAAAGGGGTCTACAGGTGAGACCTAGAGATACAATTTACTTTCTTTCCAAGAAAGGGGTGAGATAAACAATTTACTTTCTTACTTGAGATTGCTATATGTATATCATTTCATTTAAAGAGCTGCTGACCAAGAAAGGGGCCTACAGATGAGACCTGTAGATAAACAATTTAATTTATTAAGCCTAAAAGATTCTTGAAAGATTGTAGTCTTTTGAGTAAAGCTTGAATGAGGGGCATTAGTTTAAAAAAAAACTACAATCTTTCCCAAATCTTGTCAGTGTAAGCTAGGCTTTACTTGAGATTGCTATATGTATATAATTTAATTTCCTATGCCTGGTCTGATATCAGGTCTTTCTCAGGCGAAGGAAGCGAGCAGCTTTCACCTTTGTTTTTGTTTATCTATGATGCATGTTTTTTTTTTATGTTTCCCAGTAGAGCCACAGAAACGGTGAAATTCGAATGAAATGGAGCAGAAGTGGACTTAATAGGATCTGATTTTTTGTAAATGGATCCAGTTGACTCCTTTGGTTTACTCTCTTTATACACACCTCCCAAAGGAGTCGATTGGATCCATTTGCAAAATTCAGATCCTCACTCACCTTTCACCATTTCGTGGCTCCACTGGGAAACATTTTAATGTCACTTTAACTTTCCTTGACTATCATTTTAGTAAATATATAATAAATCTCTCACCTTAGCTTGACTAATGTGTTAGTAAATAGATATATAATAAATCTGTCACTTTAGCTTGAGGGTCATTCCACCTCAATTCAACAAATCAACAAATCTGAGATGGTCAAGCAGAAAGTTTCTCTAAAATCCGCTGAATTGAGGTGGAATGACTCTTGACCAATGTGTTAGTAAATGGATAAATAATAAATCTGTCACTTTGGCCTGACCCTTTGCCTGTTTGTGTGCGCGCGACAGGTTCTACTTCAAGAAGGTGAGCGACGAGTTTGACTGCGGGGTGGTGTTCGAGGAGGTGCGGGAGGACGACGCCATCTTGCCCATCTTCGAGGAGCGCATCATCGGCAAGGTGGAGAAGATCGACTGAGAGGAGTGAGGGAGGGCATGGAAGACGGACAGACACAGGAAAAGAGAGAAAGGAGAGAATCTGAACTGCCCAGTGGGAGGAAAGAAGGTGTGAGAGAGTGTGTGTGAGTGTGTGATGGAGAGAGAGTGTGTGTGTGAGAATGTGTGTGTGTGAGCGTGAATATGTATCCGTCACAAGCCTTACCCCGGAGAGACAGACGGATAATTCATTTGAATGTCGGGGGCGGGATCTGACAACACAGCCACCAGTTTTAAGACACACGACTGCAGAGGCACTCGTGTCGCCCCAAACCAGAGACTTCGATCACTTCATCCAGCCGTCTTCCACCGCGTACCCCACCCCCACCCTCACCCTCCGCCCCCACCCTCCGCCCCCACCCTCCCCTTCTGCAGTGTCCCTCACTCCAGTGGTGTGTGTGCGGCTGGTACACCTCACTGTATCCCGTGGTGCTCCTTCCCTCGTGTTCCCCCTGGAAACACGGAATATGGTGGAAAGAGAGAAGTTCCGCTTCTCTGAACTCTTCTCTGTTTTTTTTTTTTTTACTGTAACCTCAGTTGGGGGGGGGGGGGGGGGGGGGGGGGGGGTTATTCAAAGTGAATTAAAAACACACACCCACACGCACACACACTCACAACAAAGGACTGCTCTTAAACCTATGTTTACCTAAGCTGGTATTTTTGATACAGTTCCATAGAGACATATAGAAAAATCCCCATGACCGGTAATATTTGAAACTTTTGTTTTCCCTTTTCTTGTTGAAAGGGGTGAAGATGCCTTGTACAGGTACCAGTGAATAGGCTCTGTTTTTATATCAAATGCTTCAAGGCTGAAAGTACTTGGCCAGAACAGTGTACCAATCGCTATGTGTGTATATGTGTATGAGCGCGTGATTGATGGTGAGAGTGTGTGTCTGATAGTGTTCCTCTTTGTCTGGTCATCTTTGGCTTCCTGTTTTGGCCAAATTGTCTACTTCCAACTCAATTAAGTTAAACATGATAAGAACAGTGTCACTGACAACAGATAGCCAAACTTTCTGGACATTTCTTTCCCGAGGTTCTAAGGGGTGGGGGGTATGTCTTCCATTTCCCAGAAGACGTCAGCCACCGTGACTGAAATCAGTCGGTTCTCAAGTCAGTTTTGTTCCCAGTCTTTGTTGCGAGTCACCTCCAGGAATTAACGATATGAGGACTTTTATATTGAAGTGTATTCGGCAAAAGGGAAATGATTGAACAACTCTGGGTCCATAAGGAGTGAAGATGAACGAGGACGGACAGATAGATAGGATTCACCAGACTGTGTTTGCTGCATCTACCTGTCCAGTGCAAGTCCGGTCGAGAAAGTTTGCATTTGACTTAACCACCGTTTTTTTTTTTTTTTTTCTCTCTCTCTCTCTCTCTCTTTCTCATAACCAAAGATCACCAGATGTTACAGAATGTACCTGTTGTCATTGCTGTTTTGTGTTTGTTTTGTTTTTCACAGTCTTGTGTTTTGTTCAGCACATTACTGCACGGACATCTGAATGAACGATGTTTCAATTTGCCTGGAGGTGAGCTCAGAATAGGTTTCTCGACAAGCGGACGAGAAAAGCCAACACACTGTGGATTGTATGGAAGCGGCGTTTCAATTTGTCACTCGGGTCGTGGTGGTGCGAATAATTTATTTTACAACATGCCCAAGACCTATTTCAGAAGCCCTACTTTAAAACCACTCGGACAGAGGAGCTAGGATGATTACCGCGATTGCATTATGACATAATTATCATTGTGACCGCAATTGCATTATGATGTAATTATCATTTTGAACGCGATTGCATTATGACGTAATCATCATTATAATTATCAACGTGACCGCGATTGAATTATGATTATAAATATCATAATTGCGATTGCATTTCTGGAATAAACTTCAGATGTACCATCCCTATCTAATCAATTTGATGTTGTGTATAGCCCCCAAAAATGTGGAGCCACACAGCAGTGTTTTTTTTAATATAAGTTCTTATAAGTTCATTTTAACATAAATTGATTTTTTTTTTTTTAAAGAGATCTTATCAGATAGCTCGGTAAAGAGTGCCTTGACCTAAATAAAGAGAAACGTGTCAAACATCAACTGGTAGACTAGGCTACGTTTGGCAAATGCAGCAGTTCTGCATCCCACTGAGGTTGTTTTATGTAATTCAGTGTATCCATTTTTTTTCTCGATAATGTTATGTGTGTAATCTCAAATGTATATGCATCAGACTGTAAATATGTACAAACTTAATCTTACTCCTGTATTCCCGTGACCTGTGTAAGTTTTTTTTTTTTTTTTTTTCATACATTTCAGTCAGAATCTCACCATGAGGTGCTGTCTGTTGTACAGGGCTTTTTTTTTTTTTTTTTTTAATAAAAAGGTACTTTGGTCAATAAAGAAATAAAACTAAATCATGTTTTCTGTGATTATTGAGGTGTACGTCCAAGTTATTGTAGTGAGGTATTGCAGCTTACCCTTATGAATGTTCTTCTAAGGCAGCAGTGCTGTCAGTACTGGTAGATTTTTGATAACAATGCAAATCTTTTTTCCCTCTTAATGTTTTCAATATGGAAATTGCCTGTAATAGAAAAAAAATATTCCATACTAATACAAAAAATAATTTGTAAAAAACATTCTCTGACATTAATTTGTTTGGACTAGAAACCCAACCCTGCATATTGCGCCTTTAAAATCTGTTGGCAATCCGGACGCTGGATTTCTGCAGTCCCGTGTGAGACGTCCACCCCCTACTGGTAAAGTAAAGGCAGGGCAGGAACATCACGGTTTGGATGTTTGGGCATGGGACATTTTTACTCAGGGCCATTATATTACAAGTTTAGTTAAATGTATAATGGTGGTGGCAGTAATTTTAAACATTGACCCGCAAAAGCAATGCGTACCTCTGTAGATGAAGGGAGTGTTTCTGACAGAGTACATTATCAGTTGGTTGTGCAATGTGATTATCACTTGCATGCAAAAAGAATATGCTATCACACTGATGATTCGTAAATATCGCCATCTTAACATAATTGAATCCTGAATAAAAATGTGTCAAACCTTTTTGGAAGTAGCCTAGAGGGTAGAGTTTGATAGTGGTCAAACTAGACTGATTCACTTTGAGGTGGGGGGTAGAGAGTAGAATACATTCTAGGCCTACATGCAGTTGTTAATAGTGAGTGTGTGGGAGTAAATGAAGCTTCCCGTTATTTTATCTCACAAGTACAGAAAAACTACGTCCTACCCCAGCAAATTGTGGGGCCTGCCTGTGGGGCAAGTGTGGACAGAAATTCAGGTTGATCAACAGTAGTACCACTCCTAAAGTGTAGGCGGCAGTCTCGCGCTTTAAATTGTAAAACTTCGGTGGTTTCTGAGCTGCAAGGGTCAAAGTTGAAGCTGCATGCCTAGATTAGTTACCCAGCTGTAAGTGTCTGTAAAGTCATTTAATCGTAAATAATTTAACTGTATATGTTATGGTAACTCAGAACCACAATGAAAATACTCTAATGTCAGTGCCCGCGAATGGTATGATACGTTAGAAAAGATGGACGCCTTGGAGAGTGTTCTTGATGAAGTTGCACTTGAGGGTTTGGATGGGATCAGTGTAAACGCGCTATGGACGAGGCTGGAAAACAGAATTCCCCAATTTAGCCTCACCTTAGATCCACCCACCAAGGAATACCTGTGGAGGTGCCTGGTCTGCAACCCAGAGATCAGTTTCTATGAACTTCCTCAAGCCAGGAAACCGATCGTGTTGACGGACCGGTGAGGTTGCACTGACAGTTGGGTAGCTAACAAGAGAGTTGAACAAGTTTATGGCTCTTATTTTGTTATGTTAAATTAAACGTAACAGCTTAATTGCAAAACAAATTTCGCTACGTCTTAGTTAAACTATATATATACATTTGTGAGTAGGTTGAAACATTAATATATCAGTCTTTGTGTAGGTTCGCAGAGATTGATCCGGAGACTGGCATTCAAGAAATACGGCGGCTAACTCTAGACGCAGACGACGCAGTATATCCTGTTCACATCATCCAAGACAACAAAGATGGAATTCAGGGCTCTTGCCTGTATTTCAAGGAGCGGAAGGTCATCACAAAGCAAATACGGCAGGACAACTTCACTCCCATCCTCACGCTTGAGCAAACGGTTTCAAAGTAAGAGGCAGTACTGCCAGTCTTATAGCAGTCACTTTGTTCAGCATGAACAGCCGGACAGGTAGACACAGGCTTTAGGATTAGGCTTTGACAACCTTTATGAATTACAGTTTATTTGAAATATATTTTTCCTTTCTGTATGTGCACTCTAAAGGTTAACTTTAAATTAAGGTGAGAGGGCTCCACAGACAGACTACATTAATACCAGAAATGATGCTTTCTTGACCATATCACCGGTCTCTCGACGAGAACCTCTGGTGTTCTCTCTAGTTGGTTCTCCAGCAAGCATCTGGTACTGCCATGTTTTTAGGTGGGGCGAGAAGCTGGTTGCCGTGGCATCACAGGCCGTCCGGTACCGTACTCTGATTGGTCCGGAGGGGGACCCCGAGCTGAAGCTCACGGACACGTCCTACTGCATCCTGGAGCGGCTCGGAAGAGCGCGGTGGCAGGGGGAGCTGCAGAGAGACCTGCACTCCAACACGTTCAAGTGAGTCGCTTCATCTTCCTCTTCTTCTCCTTCTTCTTCCTCTTCTTCATCATCTGTATGCTCTTCTCCTGTATGTTTTTCTTCTTCATCATCTTCCACTTTGTCTTCTTCTTCTTCTTCTTCTTCTTCTTCATCTTCCTCTTCTTCTCCTTCTTCCTCATCTTCTTCTTCATCAGCATCTTCCACTTTGTCTTCTCCTTCTTCTTCGTCTTCCTCTTTTTCTCCTTCTTCATCTTCTTCTTCTCTATGTTCTTCTTCTTCTTCATCATCTTCCACTTTGTCTTCTCCTTCTTCCTCATCTTCTGCTTCTTCTTCTTCCACTTCATGAAACTTGAAACTTGAACTTGTTTGAGGGAGCTGTTTGACTTTTTTGTCCTATTCCCATTAGTAGTTGTTGAATATGTATGAGATAGCTCTTGATGTGGAATACCTATGTAATGTTGTGTATGATGATGAGGTCAGTCATGCTTGCACTACAGTCTGTCACTCTGGCTGATCTTTTGCATTCGTTCTCTTGCTCTCTTTCTCTCTGTCTCTCTCTCTGTCTCTTTGTCTCTCTCTCTCTCTCTCTCTCTCTCTCTTGCTCTCTTGCTCTCTCACTCTTTCTCTGTCTCTTTCTCTCTCTTGCTCTCTCTTTTTCTCTCTCTCTCTCTCTCTCTCTCTCACTCTCTCCCCCTCTCTCTCTCTCCACAGGGTGGACGCGAGGAAGATGCACTACCTGCGCCGCTCGCTGGACAGGAACAAGATGATCACCATGCAGACGCACGTGATCCGCATGGCCAACGGGGGGCAGCAGTGCTCCATCCTGCTGCTGCTCAACCGCTTCCACGTGGACAGGTGAGTCAGTCAGGACAGGTGAGGGGTAGGAGGGGATTCCACGTGGACAGGTGAGGGGTAGGAGAGGGTTCCACGTGGACAGGTGAGTCAGGAGAGGGGTAGGGTGGGGGGGGGGGGTTCCACGTGGACAGGTGAGGGATAGGGGGGTTCTACGTGGACAGGTGAGACGGGAGAGGGGTAGGAGGGGGTTCCACGTGGACAGGTGAGAGGTGGGGGGGTTCTACGTGGACAGGTGAAGGGTAGGGGGGGTTCTATGTGGACAGACGATCGTGGACAGATGAGGAGTAGAGGGGTTCCATGTGTACAGGTGAGGGGTAGGGGGTTCTATGTGTACAGGAGAGGGGTAGGGGGGTTCCACGTTTACAGGTGAAGGGTAGGGGGTTCTATGTGGACAGGTGATCTATGGTTAGGGGGTTCCACGTGGACAGGTGATCTAAGGCAAGTGTACGTAATGATTAGTGCTGTGTGTTGTTGTCCATTGTCCGTAGGAGGGGCAAGTACGACATCCTCATGGAGTGCACTTCCAACATCCTCTCCACCCAGCCCAACAATATTGGCATCATGCTCAAACTCCGACACCAACTGGTGAGAGACATTAACGTTCAGCCTTTTTTTTTAACCGGCATTTTCTCTGAGTGACTGTGTGTGTGTGTGTGTGTGTGTGTGTGTGTGTGTGTGTGTGTGTGTGTGTGTGTGTGTGTGTGAGAGAGTGACTGACTGTGTGTTAGATTCCAAGATGTTAGATTGGTAATAGATATGACCCTAAACCTTCCATCATGTTTCTATTTTCTCTGACCTTTATTCCGTCTCTTTCTCATGAACATACTCTTTGTTTATCTTCACCCATCCATCCATCCATCCATCCATCCACATATCCATCCATCCATCCTCCACCTGCCGGCCCCACCCCTCCCTCCGCGGGGCAGCATGTGTCGGAGCGCACCTTCAAGCGTGTGTACCACTACATGGTGGCGGCTAAGCTGGTGGAGGTCATCAGCCTGCCGCTGCACCAGATCACCCCCGGCGCCGGGCCACTCAAGTCCAAGAAGGGTGCGTGGAACTGACCACTGACATACTACAACACGTTTACACTACTGACATACTACAGCATGTTTACTCTGACTACTGACATACTACAGCACGTTTACCAGTGATGCGCGGGCTGATCCAAATCGAGCGGGCGACCGCGGTCACCCGCGGTCACCCGCGGTTATGGGTCAAGAAAAAATATTTTTAATGATATGCGGGTCATGTTTGGTCGGGTCGGTAAAAAAAATAAATTGTCATTTATATCGTACATAATTGTCTTTAGAAGAAAAAGACATAAGTTGCAGCATTCCCACTGAAACGCGATTCTATCCCCCACATTTTGTCACGAACATGTAGAAATGCACTTGTTGTTTCTGCGTAGACAGACCCTCGGCTACACTTGACATGCAGTTGTGTTCTGTTCTCAGAGCATATGCTTTCTCTGTCTATGATCTGCAGCTTTTATCTCGAACTGCTGGCCTCTACAGAAAGTGGCAGAATCGTCTACTGAGCAGCGAAGTTGCCGATGCAATGCGTGTTTCTCAAGTCTGATCATTTCCAGCAAGATCGAATGGTATTATGGAAAGAAAAATAAACTAAAAGTTTCCCAAATCAGGAAATATTTCTTAATTTAATGTCATCAAGGCATATAGCCTACAATTGGTATGAGCATGCAATATGTGCGTCCTTGCGCAACTTATAGGCCTAGTGGCTCGTTGGAAAGCCCCACGTTTGCTCTTCCCCACGTCGTGCAATAAAGGTTTCATCTCGCTGTAATTTATAATCGCGGAGCAATGGACTTTTGGTCCATTGATGAAGACGTTAATAAAGAGTTTCTTAATAATATTCTATGCCTGCATTTCATGCTTGGGAGAGCTTCAAGGCATTCATGTGAGGAACGGCTGAAACAGAATTTGTATAGGAAAATCCTAGGCTAATTATGTTCAATGTTGAGTCAAACAGCCACATTTTTGGATGAATGCTGACACGGAACAAAAAAAAGGTAGACTAAATGCATGTTTCCCAAATTCTGAGCAATTATAGGCTATATATAATTAGGCAATATAGGCTATATTATTGTTTTACATGCATATGAGATACCAATTTTGCATAGCTCAATGACGCTACGACTAAGTTAGACTAGGCTACTTTTTACAATAAGCGGGTCGGGAAGCGGGTCGGGTCCTGTATTTCAATATTTTTTTTTTGCGGTCCGAGTTGCGGTCGGGTTAGTTGTAAACGGCGGGGCGGGGCGGGGCGTTCAGACACGTACCCGCGCATCACTGACGTTTACACTACTGACATACTACAACACGTTTACTCTGACTACTGACATACTACAGCATGTTTACTCTGACTACTGACATATTACAGCACGTTTACTCTGACTTCTGACATACTACAGCACGTTTACTCTGACTACTGACATTACAGCATGTTTACTCTGACTACTGACATACTACAGCACGTTTACGCTGACTACTGACATACTACAGCACGTCTACTCTGACTACTGACATACTACAGCACGTTTACTCTGACCACTGACATACTACAGCACGTTTACTCTGACCACTGACATACTACAGCACGTTTACTCTGACTACTGACATACTACAACACGTTTACTCTGACTACTGACATACTACAGCACGTTTACTCTGACTACTGACATACTACAACACGTTTACTCTGACTACTGACATAGCAACACGTTTACTCTGACTACTGACATACTACAACACGTCTACTCTGACTACTGACATATTACAACACGTTTACTCTGACTACTGACATAATACAGCACGTGGAACTGACCACTGACATATTACAGCATGTTTATTCTGACCACTGACATAGCAACACGTTTACTCTGACCGAAGACGGCAACGTTCACCAAGTTCCCTCTGCTACTTATCTGATGTGACATAATGCAAGCACTATGTAAAGTGATTTGCTTCATGATTCTAATTTTATATAGCCCATTTGATGAAATTAAGAGGGTGTATGTTCCCACAAGCATCATAGCTTCCTTTAATATCCTGCTGTAAATAAGTTACATTGTGTCCTAACTGCAAGCGACGCGACCGAATGCGTGCAACAAATTCAGTTCCATCGCTGTATTTTCATCAATTGGAATGTCCTGACTGAATGCAAGTTGCTTTGCTACGCGACTTCTTCAACTCTGTTTTGTCGCGCTGTCTGTTTCTATTTTAGTCGTGTCGCGCCGCCTTGACATTAACTTCTTCACGACGTAACAAAGGTTCATTAAAGAATGTTAACGGATGCAATGTGGACACAAACTATCCGGCGCAACACGACAGTCGCGCAGTCGCTTACAATTAGGACACGGTGTTATTGTGTCTGTGGTAGGCAACAGTGATTATGTTTGTGAGAAATTCTTATGTTTGTATAATTACTAGATTTATAAGTGCATGATGTTGTGTTATGTTTGTGGTTAATAATCACATCTGTGAGAGTAACATTTGCATTTCTGTAAGAAGGGTGTCACAGGATCAGAGAAGCTGGCTGGGTTACTTCAAAGAGACTAAACCCAGAGATGACTGGGGCACTCAGATTACTCAAGAACTTATTTTATTGTGGTGCACATTAACCATGTGCATTGGTTAATCACATCTGTGAGAGTAACAGTTGCATTTCTGTGTTGGCCAGTCTCATTGACATTCCTTTCTTGTGGGTCATTTTGCTGTTGACCTGTATTCTCATTAAGTAGTTTTTTTTTCCCTCATTTCCTGCTGAACGCATAACATCTGATTGGTGGGTTTGACAGGAAATGACATAATGGTGCGTTGCCTCAAGCTCCTCAAGGCTTATGGGAAGAAGAAGGAGGACGACGATGATGAAGACAACGACGATGACGATAACGACGGACGGAACTTTCTAGCTGAGGGGCGGGATGTGGAGAGGGACGTGGCGTCTCATGCTTACGAGATTGGTCAGTCTGCACACTATGGGTGCCTCTCAACATCTCTCCTCGATCCTCGAGGGGCGTTCGCACTGATCTATAACTAACACTGGATAGACTATCCCACTGGATAGACTATCCCAATTGGTCAGTCTGCACACTATGGGTGCCTCTCAACATCTCTCCTCGATCCTCGATGCTCGATCCTTGAGGGGCGTTCCCACTGATCTATAACTAACACTGGATAGACTATCCCATTGTTGCCGCCCAATCATTCTATATCTAGATCAGTGAGGACGAGGATCGAGGAAGGAAGGGAGGATAGATTAAAGACCAAATGAGAGGCACCCATTGTCTTTTTCAGCCAGGTCTACGGGTCCCTAGTATCTAATGTTGTATATTATATTGTTCAGTTTTGTTACATTATCTGCTCTCATCTGGTTACATGTATGCTAGACTCAAGGCCAACAAAACAGAGAGAGACATTTATGGTGAACAGGGGTTTTGAAGGTGCCACAGAAAAAGTGTATGTTTGAGATCATGTACAGGCTGTGGACCGAGGTGTAAAATTCCAGATTCAGAAAGTAAAAGTTCAACCATGCATTGGATCTACACAGGTGATCTCACCAATGAGCTGCTCTACCTGGCTGAAGAGTTTTGCTAATTAGATTCAGCTATTTTAAGTGAATGGTTGGCACAGATATGTATGGTAGGACTTTTACTTTCTGAAGCTGGACTTTTCCACCTCTGGTTATAGACATTTGCAGGTGACTTGGCCTCATGTCTTCAGAGCAGAATTCTGGCAACTTGGATCTGAGGCAACACTCCTTGTTTTCATTAGTCAACATTATGCTAGTTACAATTGGTTTGGTTTGATCCGTTTTTTAGCTATGGTCCTCAAGTGCTAGATATTTCTGTGACTGACAAGTTCTTGACCAATCATATTCTGTGGATGGTGTTCTGATGTCGCTGTCTCCTGTGCTGTGATTGGCCGATACAGTGGTGAATGCCGGTACCAAAGGCATCTCTCAGAGTGAGCTCCGGAAGCGTCTGAACATCGGCAAGCTGGAGGCTCGCATGATCTGCAGACTGCTGGACAGGAACGACATGATCAAAGTAGGTGCTGTAGGGGCCGGCGGTCTAGAGGGTCTGGGAATGAGGGGACCAAGAGAACACATCCAGACATGAAAATGATATGAAGGAAATGCATACACACGCACACACACACAGGCACAATAAAGCCTTTATCCCCAAAATGAATCCCCTCCTCTTCCCCCACTTCCTCCCCCACCTCTTCCTCCTCCTCCTCCTCTGCTTCTTCCTCCTCCTCTGCTTCCTCCTCCTCCTCCTCTTCCTTCTCCTCTTCCTCCACCTCCCCCTCCTCCTCCCCCTCTTCCTCCTCTTCCTCCTCCTCCTCTTCCTCCTCCTCCTCCTCATCCTCTTCCTCCTCCTCCCCCTCTTCCTCCTCTTCCTCCTCCTCCTCTTCCTCCTCCTCCTCCTCCTCCCCTTCCTCCTCTTCCTCCTCCTCCTCCTCTTCCTCCTCCTCCTCTTCCTCTTCCTCGCAGGGCTTCATGGAGGACGAGGGCCGCCAGCGCACCACCAAGTACATCAGCAAGCAGTTTGTGGAGCAGAGCGAGCTGAAGAAGCAGTACACCAAGGAGAAGGAGCGCAGCGAGCAGCTCTACGGCGGCACCGCAGGACACGCCCACGCCCACGCGCCCGCCGCGGCCAAATCCGCCGCTCCCAGGCCCGCCGCCGCCGCGGCCAGACAGGCCACGCCCAAATCCGCCGCTCCCAAAGCCGCCGCGGCCAAACGCAAGAAGGTGGCAGCAGAGAAGGAGGTGGCGACGCAGGAGGAGAAGGAGGATGAGGAGGAGGAGGAGGAGGAGGAGCTCGACGCGCTAGACGCAGAGCGGGAACGAGAAGAACCGCGCAAGGTTCCGGAACCAGAACCGGAGTCTCGTGAGAGCCAAGAGGAGGAGACGGGGACAGGGGCGGGGGCGGTGGAGGAGGAGGAGGATGAGCCGGCGGGCGGGAAGAAGGGACGGAAGAAGGCGAAGGGCAAGGGGCCGGCGAAGGCCAAGGGCAAGGGCCAAGGGAAAGGGAAAAAGGCGCGGCAGGAGGACCAGGCTGTGGGGGGCACAGAGGGGACGCCATGCCGCCAGACCAAACTCAGCTTCGCTCGCGCCAGCTGCTCTACCCCACAGAGCGGTGAGTAGACTACATCGCACTCTCTCTCTCACTCTCTCTCTCTCTCTCTCTCTCTCTCTCTCTCTCTCTCACTCTCTCACTTTCACTCTCTCTCACTCTCTCACACTCTACCCCACAGAGGGGTGAGTAGACGACATCGCACTCTCTCTCTCTCACTCTCTCACTTTCACTCTCTCTCACTCTCTCACACTCTACCACACAGAGGGGTGAGTAGACGACATCACACTCTCTCTCTCTCTCTCTCTCTCTCACTCTCTCTCACTCTCACTCACTCTATCTCTCTCTCTCACACACTCTCACACTCTCACACTCTCACACTCTTTCACTCTCTCACTCTCTTTCACTCACTCTCACTCTCACTATCACTATCACTCTGTCTTGCTCTCACTCTAGTGTTTCCCCGCTGCTAGAATTTGAGCGTCACTCCAAAAATTCATGTGATCAGTAGCCTAATAATCGTAATATTAATAATAATCTTTTAAAAAAAAAAAACAATGCAAGTGAACTGCGGGAATAGCCGCTGTTTGTTTCTCTTCAGGTTTCATGTCAGCAAATAATACCTTTCGCTCTCTCTTTCTCTCACTCGCACACACACACACACACACACACACACACACACACACACACACACACATACACACACACACACTCAAACATAAGCACAAATATAATGTTTACTCATCCACGTCTGTTATCTTCCAGATAAGACTCTGTCCCCCTCTATCAATCTGGTTGGTGACGAAACCCTGGCGTACTTGGAGCAAGAAGTAGGGGCCGAGGAGCTTGACCAATCAGACCTCACTATGGACACCTCTGCTGCCCCTGTTCCCACCCCCGGCCATAGCTTCAGCCAATCACCATCTCCGGGCGAGAGCGTCACACTTGTGGAGGAGGTGCTTGAGCCTAAACTGGTTGGTGTCAGATTGAGGAACCTCTTTGTTGGTCGCATTGTCAAAGTACAGTCATTTCCTGTTTATTAGATGCATTGTGTATAAGCTGCTGGACAGTTATGCAAATTAAAAGAAACAAAACCATATTAATACCATATACTTACTGCCCACGCGTATTCACCTCATAGTTGAAAAAATCACTGTCAAAATCAGTGGATAAGCCGCTGCTAATAATTGGGAAATTACAGTTCACACTGGAAAATGCAGTGACCATGAAACATGATTTTATATTCTGCACAGTCTATGTGCAGAATATAAAATGCTTTATTATTCAAGCATACTATTTATGGTTATGGTTATACTTGCTTGGCACACACTTTGTATACAAAGCGTTAAAGCGCTGTAGCGTTGTAAAACACAATATAGCGATATGCAATACACATTATCGTACGTTTTAAACATAAGCACCATTTAATATTCCTACATGGTAATATATTACTATTTAATATAATATGTCGTGTATTGTGTTGGGAACAGAAACATTTAATATTCCTACATGGTAAGCTATTACTATTTAATATCGTATGTCGTGTATTGTGTTGGGAAGAGAAACACCATTTAATATTCATACATGGTAATATATTGCTATTTAATATCGTATGTCGTGTATTGTGTTGGGGACATAAACACCATTTAATAATCTTATATGGTAATATATCGCTATCGCTATTTGATATTGTATGTTGTGTATTGTGTTGAGAACATAAACACCATTTAATATTCCTACATGGTAATATATCACTATTTAATATCGTATGTCGTGTATTGTGTTGGGAACAGAAACTGCCAGACAAGGGCAGTCGTGCGAAAGAGAAAAAGAATGTGACGTACCGACTCCTCAAACGCAAGAACATCATCATCGAGACTGTCCGCAGCCTCAAGATCATCGAGAATATCTTCACGTGAGCCACACGCGCGCGCGCACACACGCACACACACACACACACACACACACACAGACACATACACACTCTCTCTCAACACACACACACACACACACACACACAGACATATACACACTCTCTCTCACACACACACACACACACACACACAGACATATACACACTCTCTCACACACACACACACACACACACACACACACAGACACATACACACTCTCTCTCACACACACACACACACACACACACACACACACAGACATATACACACTCTCTCACACACACACACACACACACACACACACACAAATACAAATATCTCTCTGAAAGCACCAGTTTAACGCTTTACATTCTTAACTGTGAGTTGTTTATATTTTGTTTGTTTGTTTATTTGTGTTTGCTTACTTGTTTGTATCGTGTTGGTGTATTTGTGTGTATTTGTGTGTGTGTGTGTGTGTGTGTGTGTGTGTGTGTGTGTGTGTGTGTTAGGCTGCAGAAGATGCTGATTGAGTCGGAGAGGGCGGACGGCGTGAGCACCAAGGTGTGCAAGAAGAGCATCGTGAGGCTCGTCAGGAGTCTGTCCCGAGAGGGGCAACTCCGCCTCTACAGGACCACCGTTATACAGGACGGCATCAGCAAACGGGTACACACACACGCACACACACACACACACACACACACACCTCTACAGGACCACCGTTATACAGGACGGCATCAGCAAACGGGTACACACACACACACACACACGCACACACACACACCTCTACAGGACCACCGTTATACAGGACGGCATCAGCAAACGGGTACACACACACACACGCACGCACGCACGCACGCACGCACGCACGCACGCACGCACGCACGCACGCACGCACGCACGCACGCACGCACGCACGCACGCACGCACGCACGCACGCACGCACGCACGCACGCACGCACATACGCACACACACATACACATACACACACACTATACACACTGCTCCTTTCATTTCATTTTTTTCTCTTTCTACTTTTTGCCTCCTCTCCCTCTCTCTCTTTGTCTCCTCTCTCCCTCTCTCTCTGTCTCCCCCTCCTCTCCCTCTCTCTCTCTCCCTCTCCCTCTCCCCTTTCTCTCCCTCTCTCTCCCTCTCTCTATCTCTCTCTATCTCTCTGTCTCAGGTGGAGTTTGTGGTCCATCCCTCCATTACCCCAGATGACCCACTGATCAAGAGTGCCATAGAACAGGTCCGCTTCCGCATCTCTGGGTCCTACTCTGCCCTCAGGTGAGACACACACACACACACACACACACACACACAAAGGTCTGGTCTCACATCTCTGGGTCCTACTCTGTCCTCAGGTCACACACACACACACACACACACACACACACACACAGTATATAGTCTCACACTCATGAAGATGACACCATAACTAGATTCCCACCAATGGCAGAAAAAGGTATCACAGAGCTCCTGTGCACAGTGTTGCCTGAACGTTCACTCCCCTTCCTCCTCCTCCCCCTCCTCCTCCTCCTCCTCCTCCTCCTCCTCCTCTTCCTCCTCTTCCTCCTCCTGCTGTGTTCCAGGCTGCGTGCCCTCGACGAGAAGCAGGAGAAGAAGGAGGAGAAGCCCAAGCCGCCGTCCAAGCCGCCCCACAAGCTGGACCAGAAGATGGGCATCATGCCGCTCAAGGACTTCCGGCCCGCCGTAGGTCAGGCAGCTGGACCACTGGGTCTATACTCCTCTCTCTTTTTTCTTTTTTTCCCTTTCTCTTCCTTTCTTTCTCTTACTGTGTGTTCACACCGCGGGCGACTTGAGCTTCCAAAGATTCCGGAAGTCATTCATTTTCAATGGAAGCCGGCTTCTCTCAGCTGCCAGCAGCGACCAATCCGTCAGCGTCGCGTTTTGGGCGTCTTGAGCGACTAGAGAAAGTTGAAAGTGGTTTAGCTTTATGGTAATGAGCTATGACGCGGTTCAGCGACCAAACGACCAGCAACGAACATAGAATGCTACTATGTCAGAGCGGCCAAAGCATCCAAGCTTCCCACGGCGTCCCACGGCGTCCTTGACAGGGCGTCCAGAGCGATTTTGGAAGCTCAAGTCGCTCTTGGTCTGAGCGCACAGTTAGTCTGCCTTCTGCCTTTTTTTCTCTCTTTAGCAACAATTTTAACTTGACTGAAGACCTCTGTTCTCCATTGAAAGCAGACTAAATGTGACCCTGCACAGCAAAATCAGTCGCTTGTCGTGCGATTGTCTGCGCTGCGGTATATTCGCAGGTTTTCTCCAGCCAAAATGTTATCTGTGCCTCTAGACTCCATGTATTGTTCCTGTAACTAAATATTTAAGGACACAACGATCAGGCCTTTTACAAGCGTATAACGACATACTCCTTGACTCCTCGCGTGTTTGTTTCTATCCTAGTCCCCGGCTACGGCCGAGCTCTCGGGTTCCAGCCCAAGATGCCGCGCTTGAGGATGGTGCACACCTTCATCTGGTACGTGGTGTACGGACACCCGCTCAGCCCGCTCCGCAGTGCCGAGGCCTGCGAGCCCGACCCGGAAGTGAACAAAAGCGTACAGGAAGCGATGGCTGGGCCGTCAGGGCTGGGACAGGGAGTGGAGGCAGACGCGCAGGAGCCGGTTACGGGCGCTCAAGAAGCTGCGCCGTCGAGCACGGCACAGGATGTGACATCAAACGAACAGGAAGCAGCAAGTGAGGACATGCGTGGTAAGCATAGACCTAAAAGAAATGGACAAACAGACTTGTTGTTCTCAATGGAAGGGGGCTGAAACAAAATTCCGTTTACTTTCCATCGTACTGCGCAGACTCGCACTCACTTTGTGACGTTAGCCATCCTGCACATTGCTGTAACTCGGCTGATAGATGGGATTATTATTATGTTTACTTGCCTCTAGATAATGCTTTACCCTATCATACAGTAGGCTACCACAGGCTACAAGCTTTTTCACTGATCTCGCGAATGACTTTCCGTCATGGTTTTCGTGCAGGCTGGACTGAACTCTAACAGCCAATTCACTGAGCTTCTTATCCAAACATTACGGGAAATGTGACGTTGAACGTTAGCTTCCCTCCAACCGACATGCTAACTATACTTCTTTACGGGAAACCAACGTTGTATACGGGGAAGACGTGAATAAGTTTTGCCTTCGATACCCTATATAGAATATACAGAAGCTATAAGGGCGACACAGGGCACATGTTGCATGAAGTTATGGGATCGCAAAAAAATCTGCAATCTATGGCCGTCCATGGGAGTTAGCAGAGCGTTGATCACCAGCTCAATTCGTGTTTCTACTTCCGGGAACATTCCTGCCCCCTTGGTGGTAAGTGCCGAAGCTAGCCCTTACAAAAATGTTTGGGCCCCCGGACTTCAGCATTTTATTCGTTTTAAGAGAAATATAATGTGTTGAAAACAACACAGCTTGGATTGTTAACACATCTCTGTGTCCAGATAGGGACAATAGGGACATACGGACCGTTGTCTTGTTTCTTTTGACTTTATGTATTGCAAATAACTTGCGATAAAATAACACGTCTTGCATTGCTTTTTAACACATGTCTGTGTCCAGATAGGGACAACACAGTCGTTTTACATTCGTGCTTTTGTTTTACTTTAAGGGTCAAATGTAATCCCCCGTTCCATCTCTCTCCTCCTCTACTTCCCTCCCTCCCTCTCTCTCTCTCTCCCTCTCTCTCTCTCTCTCTCTCTCTCTCCCTCTCCCCCCAGTCTATGTGGATGAGATCAACTGGAAGCGCTACGTCCCTCCTCTGCCGGTGCATAAGGAGTTTGGTCCTGGCTGGGCCCTGACCAGTGACATCCTCATCAGCCTACCGCTCTCCCTCCTCATCCAGATCATCCACATCAGCTTCAAGGTACACACACACACACACACACGCACACACGAGCACGCGCACACA
>NC_084994.1:25438379-25468379 GCF_963854185.1 Sardina pilchardus | reverse complement strand
TGAGGTTACGCAACCTTCTGAACAAACACCTGCTCTCCAAGAACGTCATTGCAGGTGTGTGTGTGTGTGTGTGTGTGTGTGTGTGTGTGTGTGTGTGTGTGTGTGTGTGTGTGTGTGTGTGTGTGTGTGTGTGTGTGTGTGTGTGTGTGTGTGTGTGTGTGTGTGTGTGTGTGTGTGTGTGTGTGTGTGTGTGTGTGTGTGTGTGTGTGTGTGTGTGTATTGTTTGTGTGTGTTCACATTTGATGTTTGGGTTGTGTGTGTGGTTGTGGGTGTAACTGTGTGTGTGTGTGTGTTTATTAGTCTTCATGTCTTCATCTCTTCTCCTCCTCCTCTTCCTCCTCCCGTAGTGAGTGACAGCAGCAGCCCAACTGTGTTTGTTTGTGTGTGTGTGTGTGTGTGTGTGTGTTTATTAATCTTCATCTTTTCTCCTCTTCCTCCTCCCGTAGTGAGTGACAGCAGCAGCCCAACTGTGTTTGTTTGTGTGTGTGTGTGTGTGTGTGTGTTTATTAATCTTCATCTTTTCTCCTCTTCCTCCTCCCGTAGTGAGTGTGTGTGTGTGTGTGTGTGTGTGTGTATGTGTATTAATCTTCATCTCTTCCCCTCCTCCTCCTCCTCTTCCTCTTCCTCCCCCCACGTAGTGAGCGACCGCAGCAGCCCCAACCGTGTCTGTATGTGTGTGTGTGTGTGCGTGTGTGTATTAATCTTCATCTCTTCCCCTCCTCTTCCTCTTCCTCTTCCTCCCCCCTCGTAGTGAGCGACCGCAACAGCCCCAACCGTGTCTGTGTGTGTGTGTGTGCGTGTGTGTATTAATCTTCATCTCTTCCCCTCCTCCTCTTCCTCCCCGCCCCCCCCCCCCCCCCCCCCCCTAAGTGAGCGACCGCAGCAGCCCCAACCACGCCAAGCTGCTGCTGCCGCAGGTGGTGGAGGAGGAGGTGCAGGTGGCGCTGGAGCCCAGCTCACGCAGCCTGCAGAACCGCGGCGGCCGTCAGCAGAAGCGCAAGCGCCTCCGCAAAACGCCCGCCGCCGCCGCCACCTCCTCCGCCAAGAAGAAGGAGAAGAAGGAGAAGAAGCCCAAAAAACGTGAGTGGGGAAGAGGAGGCGACGAGGAGGAGGAGGAGGAGGAGGAAGGTGATGGAGAGAGGACGGAAGGAGCAGAGGACGAGAGTGAGGAGGAAGAGGAGGAGAGGAAGAGGAGGAGGAGGAGGAGAAGGAGGAAGAGAGAGGGGGACAGACAGGAGGAGGAAGGTGATGGAGAGAAGATGGAAGGAGCAGAGGACGAGAGTGAGGAGGAGGAAGAGGAGGAGAGGATGAGGAGGAACTGGAGGAGGAGGAGGAAGAGAGAGGGGGACAGACAGGAGGAGGAAGGTGATGGAGAGAGGACGGAAGGAGCACAGGACGAGAGTGAGGAGGAGGAAGAGGAGGAGGAGAGGATGAGGAGGAACTGGAGGAGGAGGAGGAGAGAGAGGGACAGACAGCAGGAGGAGGAGGAGGAGGAGGAGAGAAGAGCAAAGAGGAGACAATGTGAGAGGAGAATGAAGGGATGAGAGAGAAAGAGGGAGGGAGAGATGCAAACAAAGGAATACATAATGGGAAAGTGAACAAAGTGGAAGAACACAAACAACTTTATTGACCAACAATATCAACACACACACACACACACACACACACACACACACACACACACACACACACATACATAAGAAGTTTGCTCCCTGCTGTTAGATAGATAGATAGATAGATAGATAGATAGAAAGATAGATACTTTATTGATCCCCACGGGGATATTCAAGGTATTAGACTCGTTCTCTGTCCGTCTCCATACCAACAATATCAACACACACACACACACACAATAAGTTTGCTCCCAGTTGTTAGATAGATAGCTAGACAGCTAGATAGACAGACAGAGGCTTTATTGATCCCCGTGGGGAAATTCAAGGTGTTAGACTCTGTGTCTGTGTGTCTGTCCGTCTCCGTAGCGATGGTGCGCCAGTTCCTGGACAAGACGGACCGTGACGCGCTGCAGAGGATGACCCGTAAACGCGTGGCCTGGTGCCAGCAGGAGGACAGCCTGCTCATGCTCTGCAGAGTCGCCTGCCACTTCCTCAACCGCAAGGTAGGTGTGTGTGTCTGTGTGTGTGTGTGTGTGTGTGTGTGTGTGTGTGTGTGTGTGTCTGTGTCTGTGTCTGTGTCTGTGTCTGTGTCTGTGTCTGTGTCTGTGTCTGTGTCTGTGTCTGTGTCTGTGTCTCTGTCTCTGTCTCTGTCTCTGTCTCTGTCTCTGTCTCTGTCTCTGTCTCTGTCTCTGTCTCTGTCTCTGTCTCTGTGTCTGTGTCTGTGTCTGTGTCTGTGTCTGTGTCTCTGTCTCTGTCTCTGTCTCTGTCTCTGTCTCTGTCTCTGTGTCTGTGTGTGTCTGTGTCTGTGTGTGTCTGTGTCTGTGTGTGTCTGTGTCTGTGTGTGTCTGTGTCTGTGTGTGTCTGTGTCTGTGTGTGTCTGTGTGTGTCTGTGTCTGTGTGTCTGTGTGTCTGTGTCTGTGTGTCTATGTCTGTGTGTCTGTGTGTGTGTGTGTGTGTGTGTAAGCGCGTGGCCTGGTGTCAGCAGGAGGACAGCCTGCTTATGCTCTGTAGAGTCGCCTGCCACTTCCTCAACCGCAAGGTGTGTGTGTGTGTGTGTGTAAACCTGCGGCCTGGAGTGTTTGTTTGTGTGTATCTCCCATGTACCTGTGTGTATGTAGTATGTACACAATAGGCTATATGCACGGAAGGCAGTTCAGGTATTTTATTTGTCTCCAGTGGAGCCAGTTGTGTTTGAACCCGCTGCTGTTGTTAACGTTCGCGTCTACACGGACCCGCTTGAAAGGATTTTATGCGTGTGTTGAAATTGTTATCATTGGGCCCCCCCTCCCTCCCTCCCTCTCTCCCCCCCTCTCTCCCTCCCCCTCTCTCCCTCCCCCTCTCTCCCCCTCCATCCCTCCCTCCCTCTCTCTGTAGATCAAGAAGGCGTTTGTGCCGTGGCAGGTGGTGAGGGATCTGCTGCACGCCGAGTTTGAGGCGTCTCTGGACAAGACCTCTCACGCGGTGGGCCGCCGCGCTCGCTACATCATGAAGAACCCGCAGACCTACCTCAACTTCAAGTGAGCTCGCACACACACACACACACACACACACACACACACACACACACACACACACACACACACACTACATTGTGAAGAACCCGTAGACCTACCTCAACACACATCAACACATCTCTCATCATGATCAACCGCCATCACCCCGAGTGACTCTGTTGTGTAATTGTTTGCTTCTTTGTTTTTGTTTGTTTGTTTGTTTGTTTGTTTGTGTGTGTGTAGGATCTGTCTGGCTGAGGTGTATCAGGACAAATCTCTTGTGGCCGAGTTCAACAACAGAACTGGGGACTATAACAACCCACAGGTGTGTGTGTGTGTGTGTGTGTGTGTGTGTGTGTGTGTGTGTGTGTGTGTGTGTCTGTGTCTGTGTCTCTGTGTATTTTTCTCCCAGGCTTGATTTGATGTGTTGTACAGCTCTTTACAATTATCTTGTTGTGTGCGTGTGCGTGTGCGTGTGCGTGTGCGTGTGCGTGTGCGTGTGTGTGTGTGTGTGTGTGTGTGTGTGTGTGTGCTGTAGGTGTGCACTGAAGAATTTAAGGAGTTTGTGGCAGTGTTAAGGAGGAAGTTCAGCAAAGCACCTGGGTGCAGGATTGAAATCCCAGACACAAAACAGGAGCTCTTCCAAAGGTACACACACACACGAGCACACTCACCACACACACAGACACACACAAACACAGACACACACACACACACGCACACAAACACCTTTTTTAGTCCATTTTTATTTGGGGGGGATTGAAATCCCAGACACAAAGCAGGAGCTCTTCCTAAGGTGCACACACACACACACACACACACACACACACACACACACACACACACACACACACACACACACACACATACACGCCACACACAGACACGCAGACACACACACACACACACACACACACACACACACACACACACGCACACATACATACACACCACACACCACACACACACACACACACACCTTTTTTAGTCCATTTTTATGTTGCGCCACAATCATTGTTCTCGTTAAGAGGGCTTTCTGTCAGTTTTGGTTTCTACTGGATGTCTGTAAGTGATGAACTCTTCACTCCACTCAGGTTTAAGGTGTACGCCATTGGAGATGAAAGCCCAGGGGAGTCCAAGGATGTTCTCAAAAGGTACACGTGTGGCGTGTGGCGCTGTGTGGCGTAGGCGATGCTTTGAATGTGAAAGTTGTATTTTCTCTGAGAACATTTGAATCCTTTCTGTATAAGAAATTTGATTGGTGGATTCAAATAAAGAAATCAAGTTGTGTGTGTGTGTGTGTGTGTGTGTCTGTGTGTGTGTGTGTGTGTGTGTGTGTGTGTGTGCGTGCGTGTGTGCGTGGGTATTTGTGAAAATTCAGATCACAACAAATGATGCTTTATCGTTATAAATGAATGAAGTTGGTATGACATATTAGTGTTCTAAATGAGCTCACAGTAGATCATTGGCATGTGTGATTTTGCAGTGAAGAGGACATCCATGCTCTAGTCCTGAATAACTTCATTCAGAGCACACTGGCGGTGTCTAACCATCAATTGAAGACCAAGCTGTCTTTCCAGGTAATGCACACACACACACACACACACACACACACACACACACACACAGGTGTTCGCTTTCACGGAAATTAAAGGGATAATCCGGAGTGAAATGCACTTTAGATCAATTTTTCGGACTATTGGGAGTACATACATTGAGTTGACACCAAAATCATGTCATTCGGATGTATTTTGAGAAAGTTCGAGTTCACCGTTTTTAGCCAAAACTCGTTAGCCTGGAAGTGACCGGGGCAGGTCCTTTCGCCACTACAAAACGTATGTACTCCCAATAGTCCGAAAAATTGATCTAAAGTGCATTTCACTCCGGATTATCCCTTTAAAGGGACACTTCACCGATTAGCATTAAGCTTTGTATCTTTAGAAAACCAGTCATGTTTTTAAATGGTCGTGTATCATTTCCTCAGTTTGAGATGGGAGAAATACGGATTTCAATGAAACCCATGAATAGGACTTCCTGCTTTCAATGATGTAAAATGATGATTTTTACACCATTGAAAGCAGGAAGTCCAACATTGAAATCCATATTTCTCCCATCTCAAGGCAAACTGAGGGAATGATGCACGACCATTCAAAAACATGACTGGTTTTCTAAAGATATAAAGCTTAATGCTAATCGGTGAAGCGCCCCTTTAACGTTCTGTTATATATATTTCTGAAATCTCTTCTCTTCAAATCCGTCAGACTAGAGGATCTTTCTCACATATACATTTACTCAAATGAAACTTTGCCCTCTCCCTTCTCTCTCTCTCTCTCTCTCTCTCCCTTCTCTCTCTCCCTCTCCCTTCTCTCTCTCTCTCTCTCTCTCCCTCTCTCTCTCTCTCCCTTCTCTCTCTCTCTCTCCCTTCTCTCTCTCTCTCTCTCTCTCCCTCTCCCTTCTCTCCCTTCTCTCTCCCTCTCCCTTCTCTCTCTCCCTCTCCCTTCTCTCTCTCTCTCTCTCCCTCTCCCTTCTCTCCCTTCTCTCTCTCCCTCTCCCTTCTCTCTCTCTCTCTCTCTCCCTCTCCCTTCTCTCCCTTCTCTCTCTCTCTCCCTCTCCCTTCTCTCTCTCTCTCTCTCTCTCCCTCTCCCTTCTCTCCCTTCTCTCTCCCTCTCCCTTCTCTCTCTCCCTTCTCTCTCTCCCTTCTCTCTCTCTCTCCCTTCTCTCTCTCTCTCTCCCTCAGACGTTCCACCTGTACAGCAGGTACAAGCACGAGATCCTGTACGAGGCGTTCCTCAAGTGCCAGCGGAACGGGCTGGTGAACCGGCGCAGGAACGAGCAGCGCTACGGCGTGAAGAAGGACCGCTCCCTCCCCATGATGCCCATGTCCTATCAGCTCTCGCAGAGCTACTACAAGTAAGACCCGCCAGCCAATCACCTGTCTCCCATCAACTGCGTTCGCTAACCGTTCATGAATAACGTGAAACCACCCGATGTTTAATTAAAATTATTAATGTCCTTGTAAGTCGCGACGAAAGCAAATTAATATTCAAGTGTGATAAGCCCAATTGACCAAGCAGTGGTATAAAGTACAGTGTTGTGTCCCTGTATGGATTTGATTGAATGTTTATCCTCCCCCCCCCCCCTTTAGAGTGTTCACTTGGCGCTTCCCTGCCGCCATGTTCACTGAGGCCTATGACCACCTGGAGAAACTAATCCAGGCCGGAGGGGTGGACCAGCCCAACGCCATCTACGTGCAGCCCAAAGAGAGCGAGCAAGAGAAGGAGCGGGCCGGAGAGGAGGAGGCGGCGGCGGCGGTGGCGGAGGTGAAGAAAAGAGCGGAGGAGGAGAAGGACAAACAGATGGAGACGGAGGAGGAGGACGAGATGAGGAAAGAAGGCGCTGGTAGGATGTTCATCCGTCTGTGTGTCACATTAATACTGATTAATCAGTTATATACAGTACTTACATTATTCCATAACATATATAATGTGTATGTGACATGGATATACTGCGATATTTGTGTACAGCTATCGTTCTAGTTATCGTTCTTGGTGTAAACGGCCCCTTTATTCCATACAAACACATTGTGTAACAGAATTCAACTGAATCTCTCTAGACCCTCCAGCTGACACTCAGGAGAAGGCGCCGTCGGAGACCCCAGGAGGGGCGAGCTTGACCCCGGGGCCAGAGTCGGGGTCGGGGTCGGGGTCGGGGGCACCCAGGCAGCCGCCGTCGGAGAACCCCAGCCAGCCGGACATGCTGCTGTCGGCGGAGAACCTGGAGGGCATGGCGCTGTTCCCGCTGGACGCACCAGGGGGCGCCTGCATGGCCTGCCTGAGCCTCATCACGCTGGGCCTGCTCGCCGTGGACGTGTCCATCCCGGAGCAGATCGTGGTGGTGGACAGCAACATGCTGGACAGCGAGGTGGTCAAGAGGTGAAACGGGCTCGGGGAACACACACACGCCTGCGTACACACACACGTAAACACACATGTAAACACACACACACACACACACACACACACACACACGTGTAAACACACACATGCACATGTACACACACACACACACATTGTAATTAATGCATTATCAAGTGTATCAAATACACAGCTTCAAAATGTTCTTGAAATGCACACATTCACAAGCATAGGAAAAAGCAGACACACAGACACACAGACACACAGACACACAGACACACAGACACACAGACACACAGACACACAGACACACAGACACAAAGACACACACTGATGATGGGTATGCCCTCTCTCCTTGTAGGCTGGCCAAAGAGGTGGAGGAGGAGGATGAGCTGGATGAAGAGGAGGAAGCTGGTCAGACATTACCACTGAGGTGAGCTGACCAAACATCACCAATGGTGACCAAACATCACCACTGAGGTGAGCTGACCAAACATCACCACTGAGGTGAGCTGACCAAACATCACCAATGGTGACCAAACATCACCACTGAGGTGAGCTGACCAAACATCACCAAGGGTGACCAAACATTACCAAGGGTGACCAAACATCACCTCTGAGGTGAGCTGACCAAACATCACCTCTGAGGTGAGCTGACCAAACATCACTGAGGGTGACCAAACATCACCAAGGGTGACCAAACATTACCAATGGTGACCGAATATTATGAAGTCAATCACATAACCATTGATGCACCCTTGGTCATGATAACTGCGGTGAAAGTGCCGTTATCATTGCCACTTCAGAAAGTGAAAGACCAACCACGTGTCTGTTCTACTCGTGCACTTAACACAGTTGATCTCACTACTGTAATTACAGTACATGTGTTAATTACAATAATCTGGTGTAAAGTGAACGGTTGGCCCATGTATGTGGTAAGAGTTTCTTCTGAAGCTGGACTTTTCCACCTCTGGTTCCTCTGGTGAATGGAGTAACGTGAAACCAGCCAATGTTTTTTTATTTTTTTATTATCGATGTCCTTGTAAGTCGCTTGGGACAAAAGTGTCTATTAAGAAATATAAACATCATCATAAATGTGAGTGAGTGTGTGTGTGTGTGTGTGTGTGTGTGTGTGTGTGTTGATTGTCTGATTGACTGTGTGTGTGTGTGTGGGTGTGTGTGTGTTTGATTGTCTGATTGACTGTGTGTGTGTGTGTGTGTGTGTGTGCGTGCGCGCTCCCCCTCTACAGGAAGCGTGTGGAGGTGAAGGCGTCGCAGGCGTCCCACACTAACTACTGTGTGTGTGTGTGTGTGTGTGTGTGTGTGTGTGTGTGTGTGTGTGTGTGTGTGTGTGTGTGTGTGTGTGCGTGCGTGCCCCCTCTACAGGAAGCGTGTGGAGGTGAAGGCGTCGCAGGCGTCCCACACTAACTACTGTGTGTGTGTGTGTGTGTGTGTGTGTGTGTGTGTGTGTGTGTGTGTGTGTGCGTGCGTGCCCCCTCTACAGGAAGCGTGTGGAGGTGAAGGCGTCGCAGGCGTCCCACACTAACTACCTGCTGATGAGGGGCTACTGCATGCCGGGGGTGCTCAGCAGCCGGCTCAAGGTCACCTCCGTGGACAGCGTGGTGGTCAACGCCTGCACCGTGCACGTGCGGCTCCGCAACACGCCCGCACACACACTCTTCAAGGAGAAGGGTGAGAAGTGCGCACACACACACACACACACACACACACACACACACACACTCACTCTTCAAGGAGAGGGGTGAGCACACAAACACACACACACTGAAAGGAGAGGGGTGAGCATGCACACGTACACACACACACACACACACACACTCTTCAAGGAGAGGGGTGAGCACACACACGCACACACACACTCTTCAAGGAGAGGGGTGAGCAGTGTGCACACACACACACACATACACACACACTCACTCTTCAAGGAGAGGGGTGAGCACACACACGTACATACACACTCTTCAAGGAGAGGGGTGAGTGCACACACACACAAACACACAGACACACTCTTCAAGGAGAGGGGTGAGCACACACACACACACACACACACACACTCTTCAAGGAGAGGGGTGAGCACACGCGTGCACACCCACACTCACAGAAACTAAGTTCCTCTCTTTCTCTCACTCTCTATCTATCCATTCCCTGCTCTCTGTGTCTCTGTGTCTTTCTTTCTTTGTCTCTCTATCTTTCTCTCTTTCTTTCTCTCTATCTATCCCTTCCCCTCTTTCTTTCTTTCTTTCTCTCTATCTATCCCTTCCCCTTTTTATTTATTTCTCTCTCTCTCTCTGTCTCTATCTATCCCTTTCTCTCTCTCTCTCTCTATCTTTCTCTCTTTCTTTCTCTCTATCTATCCCTTCCCCTCTTTCTTTCTTTCTTTCTTTCTTTCTTTCTTTCTCTCTATCTATCCCTTCCCCTTTTTATTTATTTCTCTCTCTCTCTCTCTCTCTCTGTCTCTATCTATCCCTTTCTCTCTCTCTCTCTCTCTCTCTATCTTTCTCTCTTTCTTTCTCTCTATCTATCCCTTCCCCTCTTTCTTTCTTTCTTTCTTTCTTTCTCTCTATCTATCCCTTCCCCTTTTTATTTATTTTTCTCTCTCTCTCTCTCTCTGTCTCTATCTATCCCTTTCTCTCTCTCTCTCTCTCTCTCTGTCTCTCTATCCCTTCTCCTCTCTTTCTCTCTCTCTCTCTATCTATCCCTTTCTCTCTCTCTCTCTCTCTCTATCCCTTCCCCTCTTTCTTTCTTTCTTTCTTTCTTTCTCTCTATCTATCCCTTCCCCTTTTTATTTATTTCTCTCTCTCTCTCTCTCTCTGTCTCTATCTATCCCTTTCTCTCTCTCTCTCTCTCTCTCTGTCTATATCTATCCCTTCTCCTCTCTTTCTCTCTCTCTCTCTATCTATCCCTTTCTCTCTCTCTCTCTCTCTCTATCCCTTCCCCTCTTTCTTTCTTTCTTTCTTTCTTTCTCTCTATCTATCCCTTCCCCTTTTTATTTATTTCTCTCTCTCTCTCTCTCTGTCTCTATCTATCCCTCTCTCTCTCTCTCTCTCTCTCTCTCTCTCTCTCTGTCTCTATCTATCCCTTCTCCTCTCTTTCTCTCTCTCTCTCTCTCTCTCTCTCTCTCTATCTCTCTCTCTCTCTCTCTCTCTCTCTCTCTCTCTCTCTCTCTCCCCCTCTCTCAGACTCGCCCATCCTGTCGGACTGCCTGAGGCCGGGCCTGCGCGAGGTCCCGGAGCGCTTCACGCGCGTGTACCGTGCGGAGGGCTCGGCGGCGCTGGCCCTGTCCCGGCGGCTGGAGGCGGAGCTGGGCTACGGCGCGGCGGACGTGAGCGCCGCCCTGGAGGTGTGGTGGCACGTGGACGAGGCCCAGAGCTACGGCGTGGACCGCCGCCACCTGCTCGCCAGCTACAGCCACCTGGTGCGGCCCGACCAGGAGCGCAAGGCGGGACTGCAGCAGTACATAGAGGTGTGTGTGTGTGTGTGTGGGTGTGTGTGGGCTATAGCAGTACATAGAGGTGTGTGTGGGTGTGTGGTATAGCAGTATCTAGAGGTGTTTGTGTGTGTGTGTGTGTGTGTGTGTGTGTGGACTGCAGCAGTTTCCATCACATTCTCTCTCTCCCTCTCTTTCACATTCTCTTTCACTCTCTCTCTCTCACTATACTTTCCCTCTCTCTCTCTCTCTCTCTCTCTCTCTTTCACTATACCCCCCTCTCTCTCTCTGTCTCTCTCTCTCTCTCTCTCTCTCTCTCTCTCTCTCTCTCTCACACACACACACTATATCCCCCTCTCTCCCCCTCTCTCTCTCTCTCTGCAGGACCTGGTGCTGCTGCAGGAGCTGGTGGAGGCGGGGGGGCGTGCGGTGCGGCTGGTGTCTCGGCGGGTGGCGCGCCCCTGGCTCCTGCACTCGGTGCGCGTGCGGCCGCAGCCCGGCCAGGCGTCCGCCCACGCGCTCCACGCCCTGCGCGCCCTCAGGCTGCCCGAGTGGCGCCAGGAGCAGCGCCAGAAGGAGCGCGAGAAGGAGCGACAGCGCCTCCGCCAGGAGGAGGTGCAGCAGCGGCAGCAAGGACGCCAAGGACGCCAAGGACGCCTCCGCAAGAGGGGAGAGGGGGAGGAGGAGGAGGAGCAGGAGGAGGAGGAGGAGACGGGGAAGGAGAAGGGTGGAGATGAAGATGGAGGAGGAGGAGGAGGAGGAGGGGTAGAGGGGGAACTGGAGAAGGAAAAGGATGGAGGAGGAGGAGGAGGGGCAGAGGGGGAACTGGAGAAGGAGAAGGATGGAGGAGGAGGAGGAGGGGCAGAGGGGGAACTGGAGAAGGAGAAGGAGAAGGATGGAGGAGGAGGAGGAGGAGTAGAGGAGCAGCTGGTGAAGGAGAAGATGGAGGAGATGGAGGAGATGGTTGGGGAGGAGGGTAGCGGGGGAGAGAGGAGGAGGAAGAGGAAAGAGGAAGAGGACAAGGAGAGAATGGGTCCGCCGCCGAGGAAGAGGATGGCGAAGGAGAAGGGGGTGAAGGTCAGCTGGCTGGAGGCTCTAGGGAAGGGCGTGGGGAGCGGCGGTGTTTCTATAGAAACGGAGATGCTGGAGGACGCCGGGATCGGGGAAGGAGGAGGCGGCCAGCAGAAGGAGGCCAGCTGGATGGAGCGAGTGGACAAGGGAGGGGTCTCGGACGGAGACCTGTCAGCGTGGGCGGGGCTAGAGAAGGAGGGGCTGGCGGGGACTATGGATGGTGGCGCATCATCAACGTGCGTCGACGATAAGCTACGGACAGAGCTTGAAGGTGTGTGTGTGTGTGTGTGTGTGTGTGTGTGTGTGTGTGTGTGTGTGTGTGTACTGTAGGTTGTAGAGTTGCTTTGTTTGGTTACATTACATGTTACTTCAAGGTATCTACTGCACATAAGAGTGACGTGACACTGTCAGGAACGGGTCCTACATATTATGACACAATGCCTCTGTCGTTAAGTGTCATTCGGTTTGTATTAAGTTAGGGTTAGGGTTAGGGTTCGGGCGTTGAAATTGGTTAGGGTTAGGAAGGTAGGATTAGAGTTAGGGTTCATGTGTCGTGACCACGTTATGTACAGTTTATACTGTAACTTCAAGTAAAGTGTCACCAATTTCTACATCTTATGACATTCACACATCAATTTGTAACAATTTCAAGTTTCTCTCTAGATGAGTTATTCAGATTTTTTGATGAGAGGTTACCTTTATTTTTGTCTAGCATGTATGATGATCAGATAGACATGATAATAGTAATGACACTTGTACTTTGTATTTTGTGTGTGTGTTCATATTGTGTTTGTTTATTTATTGTTTGTGTGTGTGTGTGTTTATTTGTCTTGTGTCCAGATGCTGCTGGTTGTCTCTCCCCTTCAGAGAAGCAGTAAGTGTCCCTGGTTCCCTGTGTGTTTTAGCATGTGTGTCTGTTGGGGGAGGGGGAGGGGGGGTGCAGCATAATGTGTATCTGTGGGTTTCCTATATGTTTGATGTATGTATCTCACCTGAATTCCCCCTCTTCTCTTTCTCTTATTCTTTTCTCTCTCTCTCATTTACTTCCTAACTATCCCTCATCTCCTCCCTCACACACTCTTTCCCTTTCATCCTCTGTCCTCCTCCCTCCCTCTCACTCTCTCCCCACCTCACTCTCTCTCTCTCTCTCTCCCTCCCTCCCTCCCTCCGTCAGGTCGATCGACCACATCAGTTTCCTGAGTCGGCCGTGGCGTGCGGTGGACGGCTCGGTGAACCGCTCGGTGTGTAAGGGCATCCTGGAGGGGCTGCTGCACCACGTCATGAGCCGGCCCGGCATCACCGAGCCCCAGCTCATCCAGCACTACACACGCGTACTGCAGCCTGTCACCATCATAGACCTCATGCAGGTGAGAGAGAGACACACACACACACACACACACACACACACACACACACACACACACACACACACAGCTCATCCAGCACTACACGCGCGTACTGCAGCCTGTCACCATCATAGACCTCATGCAGGTGAGAGAGAGAGACACACACACACACACACACACACACACACACACACACACACACACACACACACACACACACACACACACACACAGCTCATCATCCAGCACCATTTTGTTGCCACAATAGCAACACTAACATTTCCTCCCCGTGTCCCAGACGCTGGTGGAGTTGGGTTGTGTGTGTCGCCACGGCACTGGCGTAGGTTTAGGGGGGGACGCATGGGACTAGTCCCATTCAATATTTTAAGATGACAAAATTGCCCCCCCCAATATTTCCGCGAACTTATTTTTGCGTTCCGACGGCCAGCACGACAGTAGGCCTACAAGGCACGCCGCGATTTGATTGGCTGAAAACGTTACACGCACGGGACGCGAGAGTGTCAAAGCAGATTAGCAGAGTCTGACTGGCAGACAAACGTGCGTGCGGGTGTCGACGATAACGGTAAGTTACCGAGACTGTCTGCCAACACATACCCCATAAAGGCCAGAGTAAAACATTTTAACATTCCCTTTGCTCTTCAGCACGTATATGTTTGCCCGTTTTTGTACTTTGTAGATCATCTATGCCACCCAAGAGGAAACATACAAAGCTTTGCACATACAAAGGGGACATAAAGCTTTTTCACAAAGCAAATAACTAAAGCCACACAAACTAGCAGTGGTAACGTTAGTGACCAGACTTTCAAATTTAGATTGTACCGTGGAAAATATTATTAACTAGTGATATTAGGCTATATGTTACCCAGGATATTGTTACAGCTAAACCTAGCGTCTGTAATATTTCAACCAAGGTTAGGAGCATTGATTAGGGGTGTGCAGCACGGATAGTGGCATAGAAGTTGCTCTATCTATCTTGATAGAATGCCAACGTTTCCTTACCAAGTCACCAAGTAGGCTTAATTAGCCTACCTTAAGTTAGAATCTTACAGTCACAATAAACAGTGGATCTGAGACATTTTCGTTTCTATATTAATTCTGTAATGTATTAGAGTGTAGCCCATGCAATGCAGAGAAATAAAAGGGAGACCACCGAATTCACAGTTTAATGAAGAACTGCCTTTGCATTGCTAGACCAGCTCTGAAAGTACTTCCCTGTGGCAGTACTTTTTGCTAGTATAATGTCCATAATAATTTATGTTAATAACATGTTGTTTGTTCAGCATTACACAGTCTCAGGTATTTACGTATTATGTCTCATAAATTTATAGACATTATTCCTAAACTATGGTCTATCTAACTACTATCAAAAATGAATTACAGTCTTCCCAGTAAAAGTTCACTTCTGGGTGTCCCCCCCCAAAGCTGAGACCAAACCTACGCCCTTGCGCCACGGTAACAACACTAACATTTCTGTGTCCCAGACACTGGTGGAGCATAAACACACAGACACACACACACACACACAGGCACACACAGCTCATCATCCAGCGCCATCCATCCTAACATCTCTCCTCCTCCCTCCCCGTGTCCTAAACGCTGGTGGAGCATATACACACACACACACACACACAGCTCATCACCCCAGGGCCATTTTGTCGCCACAATAACCAACATCCCCCCCCCCCCCCCCCCCCCCCCCCCCCCCCCGTGTCCCAGACGCTGGTGGAGCAGGGCTGTGTGCGGCGGCGCTACCTGCTCCCGGCGGCGCGCGCCTCCCTGTTCTCCGCCCCGCGGTACGCGGAGGTGCGCGGCGAGGAGGTGGCGGCCTGCCTGGGCTACACGCCCTTCTACGAGCCCACGCCGGAGGCCGGCCTGCTGATGTCCAAGGCCTTCCCCCACGAGAAGAACTGGAACCACTGGTCCGCCCTGCAGAACCAGTACCTCAAGCAGCAGCAGCAGAGGACCACGGAGAGGGGGGGGGGCAACGGGGGGGCCGAGGGGGTAGCCGAGGTTGCAGCCGAGGTTGTGACTGAGGGTGTAGCCGAGGGTGAGGCCTAGGGTGGGTGTGAGTGAGTGAGTGAGTGAGTGAGTGAGTGAGTGAGTGAGTGAGTGAGTGAGACTGAGGGTGAGGCCTAGGGTGTGTGTTTGTTCGTGTGTGTGAGTGAGTAAGTGAGTGAGTGAGACTGAGGGTGAGGCCTAGGGTGTGTGTTTGTTCGTGTGTGTGAGTGAGTGAGTGCGTGAGTGAGTGCCTAGGGTGTGTGTTTGTTCGTGTGTGTGTGTGTGTGTGTGTGTGTGTGGCTTCATGCAGGCCAAAGCCCAAAGCTGTGACCAGAATTAGCTTTGTGAAGTAATACAGTGCTTAAAGGAGAGAGAGAGGAAGAGAGGTCCATTCTGTTTCTCTCTCAAGCTGAATGTAATATTTGTAACATATTTGTGAAACATTCTGGATTATTCTGCTCTGTTCTGTTCTGGACTGTTCTTTTATTTGTTGTAGTTACAAAATTAATAAAATGTTTGAAATGTTCTCAAGATGTCCATGTGATGTAATGTTTCTGTCAACAACAGAAGCGAAAGACACAACAGACACAAGCACATGGTCATAGATTTTTAATGTGTTATGGAAAAGCATATACAGTACATCTACATCTTTTAAAATCCCATCAAATGTGATGTTAGAATTTAGTCACATTTTACATCAGAATGGCGGCTCACTGTCTTGCTCTACATCAGTGTGCAGGTGGTGCAAAAAAAAAAAACCATTCTTGAAACATTCACAATGTCGTTCTGGGGTGCGTTTCCCAAAACCATAGCTGCTAAACCTGTTAGCAACTTCGTTGGTTGGCAATGGGAAATTACGTTGCAACTAACGATGTTGCTAACTTAGTTATCAACTATGGTTTTGGGAAATTAACCCCTGGACTGTTGTTACCTGGGTAACAACTGTGCTGAAAGTCACTACTCTCACAGAACACTACCCCGCCCTTTCACAAAGGTTAAATAACTTTCCTTGTAGGTAGAGTTGCTCTCAAATGTGCTTTTTTTTAACTTTTTTTTAAAACTTTTTTTGAGCCCTCTTGACAGTTTTGCTGTGTTTTGTTTTTCAGTCAAGTAAGTGAGATCCCTATTGCCAAATAGCTAATGCTAATCACCATAGCCACACGTCTGTACATGGAAGTACTCAGTCAGTTTACATTTACTTCAGACTCAACTTTGCATTTGACTTCTTAATTTGGATTCTAAGGCAGACAAACATTGTACTAGCGCTACCCCACCTCGACTGGGATGACAACTGGCACTAATAGTGTTAGTCAGCCACCCATAAGACCATGTTAATCAGGTGGTAGGCCTAAGATCTGAAGAGACCTTAGTACTGTGTGCACTAGACAGTGTTAGTCAGGTGGTCAGATCTATTTGAGGAGACCTTAGCATGTGTGTAGCACACAAGTCCTTGGGTAGCCACCAGAACATCCACCACATTTTACGATTAGCAGATGCTTTTTATCTTAACATATAAATTACGTTACAAGAGCCAGTGTCCCTGGAGCTTCTTAGGGTTAAGTGCCTTAAGGGGCACAACAGTGAACATTGGGAATTGAACCCACAACTTCCCAGGCTACTGCATGCTAGCCCAGCTCCTCAACCACTACACTATCACTGCCCCTACGGAGCTGTATTAATGGCTGTCAGTGTCCCCAATTTAATTGATGTCGGTATTGCTTTTAACACACAATTACTAGCCCTTTAGGTTTCATGATATTGGTCTTGAGTGCTTCCTTTGCTATTCAGTCAGGCTTTGTAGTTGATTTCGTTCATTAAGTATCATAGGTATATAGGTATGTACAGTACATACATACTGCGCTGGACTATCTAGCGTATGGCTTTCATTCCCTGAAGGTTTGACACGGCTTCCCTGTGGACAGAGAAGAAGTTTAGGATCGGAAAGTACCTCCAATGGGCTCTATGAATGTGATGGGATTTTGGTGGATTCACCCATTAGGCCTGAACAGGCCTGAACAGGCCTGAACAGGCCCAGAACAAGCAACTGTTTCAGAGCATTTCTCTCACGTATCCAGTGCCATTACATTAGCCAAGTGATTTCAGTGAGCTTCTGACTGCTACCCAAGACTATTTTTCTCAGCCAATATGATTAGCCAAGTAGTTTCGCATACTTAGCCTCAAACTGTGGTCATAAACCGAACCCGTTGACACCAACGATAGAGCATCTCTACCAACTATTTGGCAGTAGGCTAGGCTACTTTTCTGAACCCTAAATTCCAGCTCTGTCCACAGGCTGTTGCTAGGCTACAGTACGTAGAGCAAGCTTTGTCATGCTGTTTGAACCTGCATTTTTTGCAGTTCCATGCTTAGGTATACGTTTCTTTCTGTTTAACTACTGTGGAGAGAAGGACCTATAGCATTTCACATTCTCTGGGTATTTAAGGCTACATCTTCTAAGTAGGCTACGCTGTGCTTATTGAGCTGTAAAGAGAAAACATGATGAAAGCCACAAACTACATTTAGAAATGGACAGTGTATCTTCAACAAACAAGGCAGAGAAGGACGTTGAAAACACTACAGGGTTTTGCTAAGACAAGCAATGAGTTTTCACTGCAAAGCCTCTTAAGCAAGGTGCACACACTGCCATTTCTATGGGACACCCAAGGTATCCTACAATTAGTAAAGATGTTTCCAAATATGGCTTAAGATATATTTGGTAACACTTAATGTAAATCCAGTATTGACAGCACATTACAAACAAACATCCCAGGCTCAGAAAGTAAAGGTTCTGCCATATACAGTGGGTATAGTAAGTATTCACACCCATGCTAAAGTTGACTAAAAAGAGGAATATAAAATCATCTTTTGAGAATTGATTGTAATGCCTTAATTCAAAAAATGAGTAAAAATCAAACCACTAAGGACACTAATTTTCTTTGTGATTGAAGAATGTATCGTAAATAGATAAATGTTCTTCCTTAAATACAGGTTGCATAAGTATTCAACCCCTATGCTAAATTCCCATAGGAGCAGGAGGATTTTTTATATGTTTTTATTTTTAAAGGCCAGCTATTTCATGGATCCAGGATATTATGCATCCTGATAAAGTTCCCTTGGCCTTTGGAATTAAAATAGCCCCACATCATCACATACCCTTCACCATAGATAGAGATTGGCATGGTGCTTTTTCCAGTTAGCCTATTAGCCTGTTTGATTTGCATTGAGCTCAATGAGCATCAAACAGGCTAATTGGCTAACTGTAAAAAGCACCATGCCAATCTCTAGCTATGGTGAAGGGTATGTGATGATGTGGGGCTATTTTAATTCCAAAGGCCAAGGGAACTTTATCAGGATGCATAATATCCTGGATCCATGAAATAGCTGGCCTTTAAAAATAAAAACATATAAAAAAATCCTCCTGCTCCTATGGCAATTTAACATAGGGGTTGAATACTTATGCAACCTGTATTTAAGGAAGAACATTTATCTATTTACGATACATTCTTCAATCACAAAGAAAATGAGTGTCCTTAGCGGTTTGATTTTTACTCATTTTTTGAATTAAGGCATTACAATCAATTCTCAAAAGATGATTTTATATTCCTCTTTTTAGTCAACTTTAGCATGGGTGTGAATACTTACTATAGCCACTGTACCTTCTACCTGTGCGCTTAACACTAATTGGCTAACCTCCTTGGTTTACTAAATGATTGGATCAAACGACAGGACTTACTTTCTGAACGCGGAATGTATGGCTCTCAGCAAACACATTTTATAAAGGACTTATAAGCATTTATAATGCCTTGTAACAGCTACAAACATTTATAAACGTATTTAAATGATTTATAATAAATAGCCTAGCATGTAGCGGTGCCAGTTAGCCTAGTGTGTCTCAGTACACTTTGATATTTGACCTCTCACATGCATTAGCTAGGCCTACTTACAACACAACAGAGTGGGATGTAGTTGAGATGTGTTTTCAGAGGTCAGAAAGGTTCAGCCACACGACGCTGCGCCGTCACAAACACATGGCAGCTATTAATCCTTAGCACAATAAAATCCGTAATTTGCAAGCAGTCCAACAGCGGACAGGAAGTGTCATGTCGCCAGCGGCAACCCCCCCGTGGTCTGGTATCTGTGACTCTGAATTTAATATCTAGGTGCAGTTCTCTATATCACCATGCTACAAAAAAAGTAAGTATGATCACCAGACAGTGTCGCCAGATTTTGTTGAGGGATTTCTGCCCAATCACATTCAAAAACCCACCCTCTTCAGGAAAAAAAACGTCCCAACAATGATTTTGTCATAGAGAACCATTTAACTAAAAATTCTATTTGCCCGCCTAAAGCTTATTTTCCCCTGCCCCACAAAGCCAAAACAAGCCCAATTGGGCGGGCATCTGCCCAATCTGGCGACACTGTCACCAGAACCAATTAGAGATCACCTTTTCTTAAAAGACGAATTCCATAGAATCCCTGTTGCGGTTGTGAGCCATTTGTAATGTAGTCTGTCTCTGGAGGGAGGAGTCAGGGTTTCCGGTTGGGTCTTTTTTTTTTATTCTCAAAGTCTGGCATAGATCGCCGCCATATTGAAATTGGGGAAAATAAAGCATCTCCGCCATAGGAACCCATTAATTTTTTTAGTGAAGACCCACCGGTCTTCAGGTACCTCGTACGGGCATCTAGTATAATTCAACCCGACCAAATTCAATTTGTATACAGATGGTACGGGTTGAGAATGCTCCTTTCTTTCCCGCACATCGGGACTCCCGAAGCATCGGGACTTTAATTAAAACTGCAACCGCAAGGGGGCAACATAAGACCGCCTTAATAAAAGGAAGGTTCGGCTCATACCGGAAAACACGGAAAAACCCGAAGACACCGCGCTGGTGACAAGCGGAGAAAAGAGACATCACGCTCGGCATGTCAGATTGCAGTTTCAGAGTTTTCGAATGTTTTACAGCGTACCTCACAGCTGGCTCTCTCACTCGACGTAGCCTATAACTCAGTCAGTCCAGCAGAGATGCCAGAGCAACGTTTTGGTCAATGGAGAGGGAGAGAAATGCTCCGCATATCCGTCTCATTTAATCCGTCTCATTTAATCATTAAAATGAAGGTGATGACTGGCGAAATTATAATCAAACGACGTTTCAATAAACCATTGTTGAAATTAATGAAAATGGTTTTAGAAGCCTTCAATTCAACCTGAAAGACTCGATATAGGCAACCTTAGATTAATTCATTAATTACGGTTACAAGACCGCATTTCCGTGAATAGGCTATTATTGTCAAGGCGAAGACGAAAGAGATGGACAAGATGGACATTTAGGCTACATTTATGTTAGGAATACTTAGAAATGTGTAGGCCTATAGGCTATTTTAAAACGGAGGCATGTTCATTTTAACCGGCGACGCTGGGTAGCTTACCCAGCACTTTATCACAGATTTTGTCCCCACCACTTTTGAAAACTGAAAATAAAACGTATTTAACAGAAATATCTTTAATAGGCCTACATGCCTATCATGTCACTTTACTTATAACCGTAGGCTACATGATTGGAGAAGATCGCGCATTTTGTAACATTATAACAATGGATGGTCAGATATGCGATAGGGCAGTGAGGGTGATTCATTGTAACCATCGACTAGTAGGCCTAGCTCCGCAAAAGAAGTTTCTAGCAACTTAGAATATATGGATCTCGTTATGCATGTTCATGTTGATTCAGAGATAGACATAGACTACCGTGGGCTACTGTGCGTCAATATAACAGCATTTTATCATGTGGTGAATTAATGACTAACGTCAGTTTAACATGTCAGAACTTTTGATCGGCGTTTCAAGTGCATGCCGCGAATAGGCTAAATGAACTCGACTGACTGAATCCTTTATATTTCTTGGCTAAGTGCGAAGAAATTGACACTCGAACTGTGGCGTAAATGGTTGAGGCATCTTAATCATACGTCAGCGACCGGGGTTCAAAACTTACTCTACGAACCTCCGGAACGCATTAAGACAAGAGGCATTATTTTATTAAAAAGTTTTGCGATTTTTTTATGATTGCGATGTCTGCTGAAAAGAAAAGTTAATATGTGAATTCGTGGTTCAGCGCACACACACACACACACACATTTTTACATTTACATAATAGGGCTCGGACACACGCCTTGCATATAGGAATATCGCCGCCATTTGGTAGCGCACTGAACGTAATATCCATTCATTCAGATGCACAAGACAAGAAGCAGAAATAGTAGCGGTTTATTCTTTTCCTCTTGCGATCGTGGGTTGCACTGTTACACCCCACTACACAGCAACATACTACCAAGAAGGCAAAAACTAAGTAACAGGAACACACTAAAAGGCGGGAGTAAATCCATAGTAGCCTAATCCATAGTAAACTAAGGAGTGAAGCTGCCAATGTGGCTGTGCCCGCGAATTTTTGATGTCATGATCCCGAGCCCTAGTGTCAGGAAGTGTCTGTCGAGAGAGAGGGGGTAGGGAGGCAATCGTCCAATGCCGCATACAGGTAGGCTATAATGTCTAGTGAACTGGTTAGACAAGTGTGGGGGAGGGGGAATGATCGCACAAGACAATTGCTCTTCATGAAATGGGTAGTCTCACAGACGTTTGTCGATGTTTAAACGTAGCCTACTACATCACTTGCGAAATCGGACGTGGCACATAGAATTATTAGGCTACTGGATTTAATATAGCATAGACTTTGTTCATCCTATATTAGCCTATATTAAAATGTAATGTGCTGCGGGGAAGCATTGGGGAAGTCAGTTTAAGTTGTCCTGTAACAATTTGCCTCTTATTATAAGAGTATGCAGCCACTACGCACATAATAGTCTAGGTTACGGGCGGATGCGAGCAACCCCATGCAAAAGAAGGCCTTAAGTTAACGGACTGAAGGCCTGTTTACATGTCAAACATGCATTAAATCTAAGAAACGAAAAACACAAATATCATGTATTGTGTCGTGAACAGTTAATGACTTCGTGGCCACTATGCGCAACTGCATCGCGCAGTGAGCTGAAGAGGACCGACACTTATTAACACAAAGCTTTGTAAAGCACTAACAACCACCCCTCAAAGTTCATTGTCCATAAGTCCAAACAATAAGTATAAAAATCCGACAATCCAAAACGATCAACAAACGAGATCTCCCAGAAACGAAAAACAAGTTTGTTGAGTAGCCTAGTCCTTCCAACAATCTCAGCTTTTGCGTTTGTTAGATAAAAGGCATTCTGTCCTGCTGTATTCCAATGAGAAAAAATCATCCACAAGGTAGGCTAAGGGTCACGGTAATGCAGCATGCAGGAATCTATATAGGCCTACGCACAAAACGAATGAATGGATTATATCGGCCAAAACGAATGAATGGGTTGGGAGAGTCGTCTGGCTGTGTCAGCAGACTGCAGTCGGTCTCGAGGGGTTAAATAGCGCACGTACTTGAATTTTAATCTGAAGAAGACCAAATCAAATCAAAAAAGAAGGATTTCAAGTGTGCGAACCTTTTTCCATTTTTTTTTATGATTTAGCCTACTCTTGTTCTGCACCTTGACCGGGGATGTGCACAAACTTTTTTACTACACTTGAATTTTAAACCAACTCTTCTCTAGCCTATATCCTACAAAAGAAGGATTTCAAGTGTGCGAACCTTTTTCCATTTTTTTATGATTTAGCCTACTCTTGTTCTGCACCTTGACCGGGGATGTGCACAAACTTTTTTACTACACTTGAATTTTAAACCAACTCTTCTCTAGCCTATATCCTATAGCCATACTTTAATAATCAGATGTTATGCTCATTTTTGTAGGCTACACCTCACCGGCAAGCACGCACGCAAATGCTGCTTTTGCACATCTACAATATTGGCCAGGCTATATAGAATAGGCTTTTAGGACTGTATTTTGCCTTCGTGCAACTTTAGTTGTGCTCAATCTAAATTATTGTCAGTAAGGATAGGTCATATTACCAAATGGCGAACCTCGAAAATTATTTAGGATATAGGCTAGAGCCGTGTCCATTACGCATGCAGTTATTTTTTAGGCTATTGTTTTTATTTGAGTGTTTTTGTCTACCATGGCAAACATAGTTGAAACGTTCGCTCTAAACTTAAGTATTTCCAATCGGCTTTCCCAAAACCGATGAGGTCCAGATCTCAGTGGCCTCATAGCTGCCTACAGCCATGCATAGTAAGCCTAATGATAGCCTAATAGTTTCGACATTAATAGCCTATTAATGACCTCATGTCGGAATGGCACGTTGTTTGAAAAAAAAAAAAGTTAAACAGGCCTAGGCCTACCGCCGAGTGGGGATATGTCGGAATGAACAGCGGATACCAGCTGGGTTGTAAAACATTACTGTATTCATTGATCTTATCGATGCAGTCCTTGCGGCCACTTCTCCCCATCGTAGGAAACTTTCTGTTTAGTGTTGACTACACAAAGGCCTTCACGTTGTGTTGCAGTGCTTGCTTGCCCTTCGATCCATCCCAGTTGGTGGTTTTGCACCTGTCCCTGAGTTATAGTCTATATGAGTAAGCGCTTATATGCTCTAACCGCATAATAAAAGAAGCACCTGCAGCAGTGCTTATGGCAAGGCTATTAACACCTGTCACTGAGCTATGGACAAGCAGTTATGCTCGAAAATTATCATAATAACAGACACACCTAATTGTATGTCTCTATGTTTAAACACATCAAATTAGGAAGCATTTCCGCCGCAACGTTTGCTTTCTTTTTCTGTCGGTCCGCGGTTGCTTGGTCAATTGCGCAGCAAATTATCAGATCACCGGACCTAATTTCACCCCATGTCTCGCGGACCAGCAGCAGTCTCCACGTTTCGCGGCCCATAGTTTGAGAAACGCTGCATTAAAGTGTCATTAGGTTGTAGGCTATATGTTTAGTGATTTCTTTGTGTGTTTTTCATTGTAGTGTGTGTGCATTGAGTAGTTCCTTAAAATACGGAACAAAGAGCGTCCCGTAGCCTATCTGTTCAATACGGAAGAAGACTAACTATTACTTATATATTTCTTATAACGAAACGCGAAGAAAAAATACGAGGACTGACCATCTCGTTTCTCCGCGTTTCCCCCAATACCATGGCGACAAAGAGAAATAAATATGATTTGACATTTAAGCTGATTGCTGACAAATTTGCCACACAATTCGGGAGAAGCAGCGGACAGGAGCGCCACCACAAGCAAGCACTTCTAGCCCAAATTAACATGGCAACGTTGCCTATGACTAAAGTGTCTAAGTAGGCTAGTCCTACTAATATTACATTTGATTGGTAGCATGTTTGTAGCGCGCCAGTTTACCCATCCCCTACATCAAAACAGCTTAGAATCAATCAAAGAATCAGCTGTGTCGGCGTTAGGCTGTAGGCGATTTTCTATAACCATTTTCATTCATTTCAACAATGGTTCATTGAAACGTTGTTTGAATAATTTCGCCAGTCATCACCTTCATTGTAATGATTAAATGAGATTAAGGAGTCGACTATTGACGGATATGCGGTCTTCATCATTTTGAAATGCGGGATGAAACTTTCTGCCACCTGGTGGTTGTTTGGGTACATTGCCTTAGGCTCGAAAAAAATCGGCTTGACGGCCTGCGGGATCTCTTCGGGAGTCCCGCGGGAGAAGGTGCATTCTCAACCCGTACCCACTGTATATCTGGCCTAGTCTCTCCAGATCATGACTCGAAGTATAAAAATTACATCTTAATTAAAAGTTTGACTAATACCGTTTGACTCAAAAATGCATGGGTTCCTATGGCGGAGACGCTTTGTTTTCCCCCATTTCAATATGGCGGCGTTCTGTGACCTAGGAACCTGACATCGAGAATAGGGGTCTCCCACCAACCAGTAAACAAGCTAGTCTTGTTATGTGTTGAGGGGTATAGTGTAGGTTCATCATGTTTCCTCTTCTGGTATAAGTGCAAATTATTGTCAGTGGCAAAATGACAGAATGCTTAAGTTACGCTGCACGTTTAGCAGGAAAAGAAAACCAGACTGATGAGACAGGGAGAAGTTCTTAAAACTATGCACGACTGTGCAGCGAGAAGATGCATTTGCTGCAGAAGATGAGGTAAGATATATATGTGTGGACTTCGTTCAGTGTTTGCTCCTAAATCTCTGGTGTGTGTGTTAATCCTTGTGAACATTTGTTCGTACAATCCCTGGACATCACATAAAGTGACAATACTATTAGTTTCATTTAGCCCTTAAGGTTGAGGTGTGTGTGTGTGTGTGTGTGTGTGTGTGTGTGTGTGTGTGTGTGTGTGTGTGTGTGTGTGTGTGTGTGTGTGTGTGTGTGTGTGTGTGTGTGTGTGTGTGTGTGTGTGTGTGTGTGTGTGTGTGTGTGTGTGTGTGAGTGAGTGAGTGTGAGTGTGTATGATGTGTGTGTGTATATATGTTAGCATGTTAAATGTTTTATGTGGATCGTATGCACATCAGGTTGTTTGATTTCAGCTGTATTTCAGTGAGTGTGTTTGTGTGTGAGGTGTGTGTCTCATCGTGTAGAAATGTATTTGTATTTATGTGTGTATGTAACTGTGTGTGTGTGTGTGTGTGTGTGTGTGTGATTATCTCGATATGAGTGAGCTTCCCTTGGAGGAGGTAGTGCCGACACTGAGCTGTGAGAATCTGCTGTGGCACGACTCCAGACTGCTCATGGAGCCTCTGAAACACACACACACACACACACACACACACACACACACACACACACACACACACACACACAAATTAGGGATACATAAACACACATTAAACACACACATTACACAGAAATACACGCACACACACACACACACGGTCTGCAATTAAACTGCTTTGATCAAGCTGAAACCAAAGGCTTCCTTCAGCAAGGCCACTGTCTCTTTCCTAAATGTCATGTGATCTCTCTCTCTCTCTGTCTTTCCTTCTGTCTCTCTGTCTTTCCTTCTGTCTCTCTCTCTCTCACCTGAAGTCGTGTGAGGCGAGCACCTCGGTGTAGTACAGGACTTTGCACCTGGGGGCGGAGCCCTGCAAGGAGGCCAGCACGTCGTCCACCCGAGAGAGGGAGGGGCCAGAGCTGGGGGTGTGGCCTGTGGCCTTCCACTGCACGATGTAGATACCGGGCCACCGGGTGATGTGAGACCCCTGAGAGAGAGAGGGGGAGAGGGAGGGGGGTAGAGTGTGTGAGAGAGAGAGAGAGGGAAGGGGTGAGTGTGAGAAAGAGAGGGAGGGAGAGAGGGAAAGAGAGAGAGGGGGGATAGAGAGTGTGTGTGTGTGTGTGTGTGTGTGTGTGTGAGAGAGAGAGAGAGAGAGTGAGAGGGAGGGGGGGTAGAGTGTGTGTGAGAGAGGGGGAGGGGGATAGAGTGTGTGTGTGTGAGAGAGAGGGAGGGAGGGAGAGAGAGAAAGAGAGAGGGGGGATAGAGTGTGTGCGAGAGAGATGGAGGGGTGAGAGGGAAAGAGAGAGAGATGGAGAGAAAGAGAGAGGGAAAGAGAAAGACAGAGAGAGAGAGAGATGACTCATATTGAATTATATCATATCATATCTTTACATATCTTGTTCTGTGCATTCTTCTGTATGATTGTTTTGGCAATGCAAATACCTTTTTGTCATGCCTATAAAGCACCTTTGAATTTGAGAGACAGAGAGAGAGAGAGAGAGAGAGAGAGAGAGATAGAGAGGGGTATGCTTGTGTGTGTGTGTGTGTGTTTGTGTGTGTGTGCCTCTGTGTGTGATTGTGTATGTGTGTGTGTGTGTGTGTGTGTGTGTGCGCCTCTGTGTGTGATTGTGTATGTGTGTGTGTGTGTGCCTCTGTGTGTGCCTCTGTGTGTGATTGTGTATGTGTGTGAGTGTGTATGTGTGTGAGTGCCTCTGTGTGTGATTGTGTATGTGTGTGAGTGTGTATGTGTGTGATTGTGTATGTGTGTGAGTGTGTGTGTGTGTGTGTGCCTCTGTGTGTGATTGTGTATGTGTGTGATTGTGTATGTGTGTGTGTGTGTGCCTCTGTGTGTGCCTCTGTGTGTGATTGTGTATGTGTGTGTGTGCCTCTGTGTGTGATTGTGTATGTGTGTGAGTGTGTATGTGTGTGTGTGTGTGCCTCTGTGTGTGATTGTGTATGTGTGTGAGTGTGTATGTGTGTGATTGTGTATGTGTGTGAGTGCCTCTGTGTGTGATTGTGTATGTGTGTGTGTGTGTGTGTGCCTCTGTGTGTGCCTCTGTGTGTGATTGTGTATGTGTGTGTGTGTGTGTGCCTCTGTGTGTGTATGTGTGTGATTGTGAGTGTGTGTGTGTGTGTGTGAGTGTCTTCACCTGGATGCTCTCTCCCTCGCGGCAGGTCAGAGGAGACTCCACCATGCTGTAGTCCACCCCCAGCGTCCAGCTCCTGTCAATCAACTGCACGTTGTTCACGACAGGCGCCGACCCGGACGCCTCTCTCTTCACCGGCTGAGGGGTCCTTTTGGAGTGGAAGATGTTGAAGACCACGTCCCCCTTCAGGATGTCAAAGTCCCACGTGATCACGGATGAGCCCTCCACGATCTCAATCATGATCTGAAACATCATCCAATCATACGTTACCAATATGAAGATCATACAACAGTTAGCAGAACGTTTTAAGTATTCTTAAAAGGGTACTTTTAAGCATTTTTAAACACACTTAACAAACATGACTTAATGATTCTAGCATGATAAAAGTTTCATTGATACGATGAAGGAATCTCTAGAGTCCTGAGAAAAGACGGCTAAAACTCTTCTTTAGATTATTTGCAATGAGAATCCACCAATCGGGACTCTTCTAAAGGAACAGCCTGATTATTGTGTACATGTTCACCATCCTCCCCTTCAAAATCAGTTAGAATGGCTCTGATTGGTGATTGGGGACAATGACCTCATGTGGTGCCCCTTTAAAGACTTGTGCTGATTGGTAGATGGTGTCGGCCCAGAGGCGTATGTGGTCGGGGTTGTCCAGGTCCTCCTCGGTTTGGTAGTAGGACTTGGGCACCTGACCCCCCTCAGGCACATGGCACTGCAACAACAAAACTACCGTTTACTCGTGCTTTAATAAACTCATTTACTAGTGCTTATTACACTTATTATATTACTAAACTCATTAACTCGTGCTTATTACTGGTTATAATATATATTACATACTAAACTCATTTACTCGTGCTTATTACACGTTACAATATATATTACATACTAAACTCATTTATTCACGCTTATTACGTAAGGGATAATCAACGACGTGCCGTGCGTTTATAGGAAAATAATGCACGTTCGAAGTGGTAATAAGGACCCGACGCCGCAGGCAGAGGGGACTTTACACTTTCATAAGTGCATTATTTTCCTATAAACGCACGGTGCGGAGTTGATTATCCCGCTTATACCACTGCTACTATCACTTTCGTTTATATTGCCGCTGTCTTAGATATAACGTTGTTGTTTTTACCGTTACATTGACATTGGCGAATTAATATTCAAGTGTAATAAGCCCAAAAGTAGGGAACTACTTCATAGCCGTGCGGTATATAGAAAAATAATGCACGTTCCAAACAGCGCATCACAATAGGAAATTTGACCAAGCAGTGGTATAAACTTAGATAATGTCCTCTATACTACACTCATGTATTCATGCTTATTAGACTTTACTAAATTCATTTTCTCATGCTTTTAAGTTATTACACTTAAATAATGTCTTGTACAGTCTTGTACTAATAGTTGGGAATTTATGGTACTTGGCTCTGTCTAGTGAACTGTCAGAAGCACCAGCGAGGTTCTTCCCTACCAGGCATTCTCCGCCCAGGAAGTCGGGGATGATCTCCTGGTCGATGTAGTCCACCAGCCCGCCGGGGCCCTGGTAGTTATTCCCGCTGTAGACCAGGAACTTCTGACGCGTGTTCTCGTTGATGAACGGACTCACCTGTGAGGAAAAAGTGAGGTTGAGGCAAAGAGAGGTGTTTGTATTTAAAAACTACTTTCACTGTGTGTAGAAAGTAGTCCCGATTTAAATTTGATAGAGAGGCAATTGCGGTATAATTAGTGCAATTAATGGAAATATGCAAAATTATATTCTAAAACACTTCCACTGGCAAAATTGCCAACTTCATCTCATGCCTGTTTTTTGTAGTTGAATCAATTTATTTCAAGTGCTTTTAAGTGCTGTAATGTAACTTAAAGGGTCAGACGCTATGAGGTCGATATCACATCAGTCAGTATTACATTTTTGTTATGTTGTGTTTTAACTGCCCCTTCTATCTGCCCCTCCCATCTGCCCCTTCTATCTGACCCTCCCATCTGCCCCTCCTATCTGACCCTCCCATCTGCCCCTTCTATCTGACCCTCCCAACTGCCCCTTCTATCTGCCCCTCCCATCTGCCCCCTCTATCTGCCCCTCCCATCTACCCCTCCCATCTGCCCCTCCTATCTGCCCCTCCTATCTGCCCCTTCTATTTGCCCCTCCCATTTGCCCCTCCCATCTGCCCCTCCCATCTGCCCCTCCCAACTGCCCCTCGCACGCACCAGCGTCCAGAGGACGGGGAAGACGCGCGGCGCGCGGACGATCAGCAGGCGGCCCAGCGTCTCGGGGTAGTTGGCCTCCACCACCTCGATGATGCGCAGCAGCGCCTTCACGCCGGGCCGCCACAGGTGACGCATGTTCAGGCCCTCCAGGTCCACCAGGCACGTCCACGACCTGCACAGGTGAGGCAACCAGCGACAGGTGAGACACAACCAGCGACAGGTGAGGCAACCAGCGACAGGTGAGGCAACCAGCGACAGGTGAGGCAACCAGCGACAGGTGAGGCAACCAGCAACATAGGTACATTAAAATTCGCAAACGTAAGAAAACGTTTGCGAACGTCTGCACACAGTTTTCCGGTAGCCTTCGAACATTCGCAAGCAGTCTGAGGAGGTAGTTCCCTCGTGAACATACAGTGGAACTGGAACTGGAGTTTAACGGAGGCAATAATGCAATTACCGTTAGAATGGAGTGTTAGCACCAAATCGTTCAAATTTGTTCAAAGAAAACACCATGAGCGTTCGCCACTGTTTGCCGAGTTTGAATGCACCTCTGGTGAGGCAACCACCAACA
>NC_084994.1:25380879-25418379 GCF_963854185.1 Sardina pilchardus | reverse complement strand
ATCAACAATCACACACACATAAGACACAACCCATAGCCAGAAGTAGTTGTCAAGGGCATAATGACCCTCCAAATCTGATATTCCTTTGAAAAAATAAATGAATATGAATCATATACATTATTTACTTAAAATAAATGTGCTTCCCTTCAAGATTTGATTTGTATTCTCCTTGTTTTCACCGAAGGATCATTTCTTATACCTGTTTGTAGTCGACTTTACCGAGGGTGCCAATTATTCTGGAGGGTACTGTAGCCTAACAGTCAAAACAACAATAAAGTTCATGTACAGTGGCTGTTTTCATTACATCATAGACTAGACTCACCGCCATCACCATTTCAAATGGGTATTTGTACGCCCGGACCGGGGACTGATACTTCTGAACCATCTTGCCTCTAAATACAGAAAAGGACAAATAAAATGTATCTGTATGTCAGCAAGTCGTGTGACAATGTAATACTATTTCCCCCCCTATTATGCCACTGTTGTCAAAGGAAGTTCACGGCACGCACCTGAGTGATGTTTAGGCTAACGTGCTGACAACTTAACCCGTGCGTGTCGTTAAAGAGAAAGCGTAATTCCAGTGCCACTACCGCGGCTATAAATAAAACTGATTGACACTGAAACTTGAGACACAATGTCGCTAGTTCTTGCCGTTAATGTATGCTACAGTTCATGCATGGTGGTCGTATGCTCTGTCTGGCCACATTTACCGGACAAACACTGCTATTCGGTGCTCGAGCAGAACTCACCAGGCATCTGGAGGTCCGACCAGGGGGGGCACGCGCGTCTCCACTTCGGCTATGCCACAACTAGACAGCTGTCCGCTTCATTCATTCATTAAACGCCATGTCCCGGCACAAAGCCAAGTGCGAAATAATAGGCCTACTAATTTAAAAAAATGCGTGTCAGGCGATCTCACGCGTCAGACACGCGTTTCCTCGGCCAGGACTTCACTGCCCACAGAAGACCTCACTCACATGCGTGTAAGTTATATCCGAATTGAGATATGATCACCACGAATGACTAGGCTATCTACACTTGCGTTAAACTCACGTCGTAAAATAAAACTGAATGCGACAAACATTTCTCTGTCCAAAGTCCGAATTCGTGTGTATGTAACATCGATTCACATCCTTCCACAAATTTGGTTGTTTGGTGCGCAGTCGTCCAGTCTAGCCGTAGCTGTTTCTGTGATGATCCGCGCTGTCAAGACGCTCGGCTGCGCTGGCATTGGACTGTTTGGCCGAACCCCACCATGCGGTAGCGTTTTGGACCTGCAGGCTGATAGATGTGCCACTCATCGCCGTGACGATGCTGCATTACTGTTTAAGACCATTTTTCTGTTTCAACATTCCCTTACTGCATTTTATGTGTTGTTAACTTTTCATGTATTATTATTATGACCTTTCATTTTACTCTCACAATTTCATAAAGTGTTACATCACGTAGCCTCCTTTTATGTAGGCCTTCTTTCACCGTTTGGCCTAAGAACTGTAAAGCTCTGTCTGTCAACTCTCCTGCTCATTTTACTGAAAAATGACTTATTTTTCATGCTAGTAGATTCAGCTTTAACAGTCCACTCTGAACAGGACAGCTGAAGCTTAACAGAGTAGGCTAGGGGGGAAATGAACTGAATTCAACTGATGTAAACACATACTGAAGACTGATCAAGTTCATCACGTACCAGTGCTTTATTTGACCAAACAGTAAGAAAATCTGCACATGTCAATAACACTGACAAATATAACAAATCAAAGTCACTGGAAAACATAATGGCTGTAAGGGGCTAGTGTAAAATTTGAGTATAATTGTAGAAGCACAACGTCTATGGTCAGCCCATCACCATCATCTCCGACGGGTATTTTGTACACCTGGACCGGCGACTGACATTTATGCACCATCTTGCCTCAAAGTTTCTTGGTGCTTTTAAGCCCCCAATGTTGTCTTCAAGGCAGGTTAGGCATGGGTTAAAGGGACACTTCACCGATTAGCATTAAGCTTTGTATCTTTAGAAAACCAGTCATGTTTTTGAATGGTCGTTCCCTCATTCCCTCAGTTTGCCTTGAGATGGGAGAAATACGGATTTAATTGAAAACCATGAATAGAACTTCCTGCTTTCAATGATGTAAAATTATGATTTTTACATCATTGAAAGCAGGAAGTCCAACATTGAAATCCGTATTTCTCCCATCTCAAGGCAAATTGAGGGAATGATGCACGACCATGTGTTGTGACTGTTGTAAGTGTGTGTGTGGGCGGTCTCATGTGTTGTGACTGTTGTGAGTGTGTGTGTGGTCGGTGGCATCAGGTGTAGTGACTGTTGTGAGTGTGTGTGTGGTCGGTGGCATCAGGTGTAGTGACTGTTGTGAGTGTGTGTGTGGGCGGTGGCATCAGGTGTGTGTGTGTGTGTGGGCGGTGGCATCAGGTGTAGTGACTGTTGTGAGTGTGTGTGTGGGCGGTCTCATGTGTTGTGACTGTTATGAGTGTGTGTGTGGTCGGTGGCATCAGGTGTAGTGACTGTTGTGAGTGTGTGTGTGGTCGGTGGCATCAGGTGTAGTGACTGTTGTGAGTGTGTGTGTGGGCGGTCTCATGTGTTGTGACTGTTGTGAGTGTGTGGGCGGTGTCAGGTGTGTGTGTGTGTGTGGGCGGTGTCAGGTGTGTGTGTGTGTGTGTGGGCGGCGTCAGGTGTGTGTGTGTGTGTGTGTGTGTGTGGTCTCAGGCGGGCGGAGCAGACGCGCATGTGGTTGCGGCGCAGGTGGACGCGCAGGAAGCCGCGGTCGCACAGCGGGCACAGGAAGCGTCGTCTGATGCCGCCGGGCGCCGCCGCCGCCGCCGCCACCCGCTGGCGCTTCGGGTCGTGACACTTCGGACGGGCGCGGGCGCGCTCGTGCTCGTGTTCACCACCGCCATCGCCACCGCCGTGTCCAGCGCCGCTACCGTGACCGCTAGTGGATGGGTCAGACGTTGGCGGTCGGGGGCAGAACTGGGCGGGCGGTGCTTCCGAGGAGGGGAAGAAGGAGTATGGTGATTGGATGTCGTAAGCGTCCGTTTCCTGTTCCAATGCGAGGATGCTGAGTTCTGGGTAGACTGGTCCCTGTCCAGCTTGACCACCTGAGAAAGGATAAACAAGTAAACAACGGGCCACCCGGGAAAGGATAAACAAGTCAACGATAGACTGCAACATCAACATGTTCTGCAACACTGCTAGGTCCATCTGTCTTTTTTTTGTTGTGGGGGGGGGCGGGGGGGCATTTTTATGCTTTTTTATTGATAGTAACAGTGGAGAGAAACAGGAAGTGAATGGGAGAGAGAGAGTGGGGGGTGGGATCCGGAAAGGACCACGGGGCGAGAATCGATCCAGGGTCGCCGGGCGTGCAGTGCACCACAGCTGGGACCGTGTCCATCTGTCTGTCCATACGGCTTAAAGGTGTTGTCGGGGGGTGCTGTGGCACAGCAGGCTGCAGCGTCCATACCATTTACGGGTCCGAGTGCCCACGGGGACCCAGGTTCGAATCCGGCCTGCGGTCATGTCCCGATCCCGCCCCATCTCTCTCTCCCACTTGTTTCCTGTCTACCTCTTCACTGTCCTGTACTAATAAAGGCAAAAAGGCCAAAAAATATACTTTAAAAAAAAATAAAAAAAAAAAAAAAAAAAAAAAAGGTGTTGTCAGCAGTTCTGAAGCGATTTCTTACTCAAACATTCAGCAAATACCTCCTCACGATCCACTAACTATCCATTCTGTTAGTTCACTGTACAAATAAAAAAAAAAAATTGTACCCTACTCCATGAACTGAAAACAAGTGAACTCAAGTCAAGCGAGCCTGTCCCCAAAAGATGACAAAACTGTTCCAGCCAGTCACTGAAGGGGGGAGAAACATAATATAATCCATCAAATATCTGAGAGATCAACAAATCACCTAAGATGAAGGCTGTCACATAAGATCATATTAACCACTTACACGGGAAAGGGTCTCTTTTGAAGTATTGATCGACTGGGGAAAACAACAGTAACAGTATTGTAATAACCAGCAAGAAATGTTCACTTACATGGAGCAGCAGAGTTGTTAGTATTGTAGTCCTGGACACTAGTACATCCTAGGAACAAACATGACACATGTGTTCACTATTAGAGGTCTGCTATGAGCAATATATGTGACATTTGTAGACATGATTGAACCTTATGTTATTTCAGGTGTCTGAGCATTATGCTATGCTAACATCTATGCTGTTAAAATGCTGCTTTACTTCAGACCTATTAACAAGCGCTATCGTATGACCGACATGAAATCAAACAAATGTAACTCTCTTCACTACTGAGCAATTTGTAACTAATATCGTATAATTTAACATGCGGACTATAAAACGTAACCGGCATTAACACGATTAAACTTAAAGGAACAGTTTGTAGGATTTTGTCTTTCTGACACTTTCAAAATACGGTGTACACCACAGCTGTAGTAAATAGAACAGAGCTGACAACCCGGATGTCGAAACACAACGACTTAGTGATTAGTAGATAGGAGGAGGGTGGCACAGCAGGCCAAAACACAACATGTAAACATCAATATCAGTTGAGGGCTGCAACTTCACTTTTTTTAAATGACAATATCCTGGCAATACTGTTGTCAGTGATATAAGTATTTGAAATGAGCATGAGTCCTTGAGCATGAGTCCTCTAGTGAGTGACATATCAGTGCCATTTTATGATTAATTGAAATACATTTCTTACATACCGGTTCCTTTAATTAAAAAGTATTGTAGACCATAATAGTATCTCACCATGTAGTTCCAGATGTCTCTTAATAATGTGGCGTCTCCCCAGAATGGCGCCACATTCAAAACATTCATGCACACATACAGTATGCACACACAGAAAATCCTGCAGACTCACAATCCTACATACAGTATATAATCACACATACACACACACACACACACACACACACCCTCTCTCACAGACACACACACCCTCTCTCACAGACACACACCGTCACACACACACACACACACACACACACACACACGTCACATACGCACGCACACCTGCAGACTCACAATCCTACATACAGTATATAATCACACATACACACACACACACACACCCTCTCTCACACACATACACACACACACCCTCTCTCACAGACACACACCGTCACACACACACGTCACATACGCACGCACACACGCACGCCCGTATGAATTCGGCTTTAAAAAGTATTGCAGAGCATAATAGAATCTCACCATGTAGTTCCAGATGTCTCTTAATAACGTGTCGTCTCCCCAGCATGGCGCCACATTTAAAACAGTGCCAGTGACTCCGCTTGTCCCTCTCCGGCACTCTGTCACAGTAGCAGGGGACCGTGAACAGATCTGTCCAAGGGCAGAGGAATGGGCCACATTATACTCTCGACATTATACCGCAACGTTATTGACCAAGGCTCACGCTTTGATTTTGCTAACTTTCTTCAGCTAAGAATGGGGCACATTACATGGGGAGCTACACCAGCCGCGTAACGGAAGCGTTGCGTTCGCAACGCGTAAAAAAAATCCATTTTTAGAAGACTGGTCTATTTCTCCCAAATGTACGCTCCACTGTCTGGTGTAGCTCTAGAACAGACTCGACTCACCGACGCCCTGCTCTTGGAAGTGTACGGCGTATTTGAAGTGTCGTCGGTCCAGGTGTTCCTCGGATGGCTGCACGCCGTTCTTGCACATCACGCACGCGTTGGCGCCCTCGTGGGCCGCGATGAGGCCCTGCCGTGACCTGAACGTGTGGGAGCCTGTGGAGCGCAGACACACGTACACACAACACTGGGGTTCACTAAAGGCATTCCAGACAGGAAACGCTCAGAAGTTTTACGGATGTTAAGTATATGTAGTATGGATTGATCTGCTTTAAGATGACATAGAATGGATTAATTGAGTATTGTAGGGTACTGTGTTCTCTGATGTACAACTAGTATATATTCAACTTTGATTTATAAAAAATAAACTCAATAGCAAATTTAAAAAGCCCAATTAGGCTGGGTATTGAAACGGTCCTTTTGACTAAATAGCACCCTCTTTGGCAATCCCAATTGAACTTTAATAGTTTTGCAATATTTTACATCACAAGTACTCTTTGTTCTAATTCGCCCATTTTTTTAGTGGCTATTTCTAAATTCAAGATTTTCATATGAAGGAAGGCACAATATGCCTCGTGTTCATGATAGGTCTTTGGTTATGCACAACCTCTCCTAGTTCATCAAAACCAAGACAAAATTCTGTCACCTTTAATATGCTGCTGCTTTTAGACGTTTCAATGGGAATGCGATAGGCTAGTGAAAATTGCCGAAATTGAAAGATTTTTTCAGGCTTCAACATGGCGTTTCAAGGGGCTTGTTTCCGGTGCCGTTTTACTTGGCCAATTAAGTGCCAGGTTACTGATTGACGTAAGGTACAGAAGAGAGCGATAATCAGAGCTCGTGCCCACACTAAGCTCGTGCATGAGCTGAGAGTGGAACAGCCACCAATCAGCATGAGGAGAAATGGCACCGGACGTTATGTATTTCTGGAAAATGGCGACGAGGAAGTGCCTTGCTAATTCTTGGCGAAGCTAATCAGTCAAATCTTGACCCACTGGTAAGACGCCCCTATCCCAAGCAAATCTAGGCAGGTGGAGATGGAGAGGGGAGCCATGTAAACAAATGCTGTATTTTTTGGTGTGATTTTTCGATGGACAAACTGGAACACCACACTGGAACTCAGCACATGTTTTTTAACCACGGAGACATTGTACAGACCTGAAGAGAGAGAGAGAGAGGAAGTATCTCCATCACTCATTCCTTATGTCAATACTACGCTAGCTGGCTACATCACCCAAACACATCCCTTAGTTGACTGCCACCATCTTTAAAAATGGCCTCTGATGTACTGACTTCTGGACACTTTTTTCCACAAACAAGCTACTTTAGAGAGCCACAAGTTAAGCCTACCTTATACTGACAAGATTTGGGAAAGATTCTTGAAAGATTGTAGTCTTTTCACTTATGCCCCTCATTCCTAGCCTGGCACGCCCTCCCAGTGACGCAACGCCTTCAGGCTTTTGCTGCTGGTCTGGTCAACTGCTCATTGAGAAGGATTTCTGAGTTCCCGAAATCTGCGGAACTGCCCCCTTTGGTCGAGAACCAATCAACTTTGAGCAGCTCCAACGGCTCTGGGTAGAGGCGTGTTCAAGGCAGAGGAAAGAGTGTTGTTATTGGTTTAAACTCGGCAATCCGCTTTCTGACATCTACCAGTAGCAAATCGAGGCACTTAAAGGAGGCGGGTCAACCAGCGCTGGCAAGAAACCGTGTTAGCACAGGCTGTTGGTCAGACTAAAGTCTCGCAGAGCCTTTGAAAGTCGATGGTAATCAGGCTACCTCATTCCAGCTTTACTCCAGACTACAATCTTTCAAGAATCTTTCAAGTTGTCCATGAGGATTAGCCGCTCCAAGCTTGGAAACTCATGGCCACCACCAACACGGCAGCTAAAGTCTACCTTACACTGACAAGACTTTGACAAGATTTGGGAAAGATTCTTGAAAGATTGTAGTCTTTTGAGTAAAGCTTGAATAAGGGACATTAGTTAAAAGACTACAATCTATAGAGAATCCCAAAAATTCCCAAATCTTGTCAGAGTCTGTGAGTGTAAGGTAGGCTTAATTTGTAAAAAAAATGTAAAAGGTGTCCGAAGTGAACACGTGTCAGACATCACTTTTTAAAGGCCAGGGGAGCTAACCATAATGCTACTGTAACTGGCTGAAGATCACTCTTTGAAATCTGACCTCCTAATTTTCCACAGAGATGAGTGTTCAACTGTGCAGGCTGGGATGTTTTGCTTGTATTAGAGGAACTGCTTCATAAAAAAAAAGGTGACAAGTTTTTCCCCTCCAGGTTGATCCACGAGCCAAATGAGGATGAACTCATTCAGTCTTGTATTGTTAAGTCCTGCCTCAAATACTCCACGTATGCACCGCACGCCGGCGACCCGGGATCGATTCCCGCCCCGTGGTCCTTTCCGGATCCCACACCAACGCTCTCGCCCACTCACTTCCTGTCTCTCTCAACTGTCCTATCATTAAAGGCATAAAAGCCCCAAAAATATACATATATATATATATATATATATATATATATATATATATATATATATATACATATATATATATATATATATATATATATATATAAAAAATACTCCACGGATTACAGGGTCATTCAGTGGAGTGGTCACAGCAAACTGTGTCAGCAAAGAGTGGCTCTCGCACAGGAAGTATGTTGGTCACTTGAAGCCTCCATTTTGAACTCTCCTTTAAAGATGACACCACGGAGCACATCATAAACATTTACATTTTTAATGAATTTATCAAGAACAGTTAACAAAAACACTGTTATATGTTGTTAATACTGTATCAAATTTCACCATTTCAAAGAGTACGGGTGAAAAATTAATCTTCATGATATAGCACACACCAATCAAAAATGTAAAAGAAAAAAAAAAAAAAATATATATATATATATATATACTGTATATATGATGTAAAAAAGCAATTTGAAAAAAAAATTGAAAAGGTACAATCTATCGACCACATAGTCAAGAAACCAAACAGTCAAGAATCTACATAATCAGAAGCGTGCCTGATTTCTGAAACATATTAGCCTGAGAACAAATTTCAGATCGCTGTGTCAGACGACCTACTGTATCCTTCGCACGATAAATACTCTGAAGACCACCTACTGACGGCATCCTATGATTGTCTGCACCAGTACAAGGATCACCCGGATCCATAACTGTTGCTGTTGTGCCTGTACAGTCTACTACACATCTGAGGAACAAGAAAACTGTACAAATACAGCAAGGTTTTTTTTTTTTTTTACATTTTTTAACCTAAAATAAGTCAAACTTTCAATGTGAAAATAACAACGTATTAATAACAACAACAACACAAAGACACATCACCAGTCAAGACTTGTGTGATTCGGTCTCTATTTGCCCTCAGTGGCTGTTGTTGAGAAGTCTGGCGCGGATCTCTCGCACCCGCGGGCTCTCCTTGGCACTGCCCACGTCGATGCCGTACACCGTGGTCTGCAGGAACGTGAAAAAGTTGTACAGGGGCTCGTCGTAGGACCGGCCGAACACAAAGTGCGCCTTGAAGAGTTCGTCGAAGGCCGCGGGGGCGGCGTTCACTTCGCAGGGGATGGCCTTCTGTTCCAGGACCACAAAGTACTTCTGAATGCTGCTCTTCCTCTCCCCAATACAGAGGAGGAACGGGGGTGCTCCTCGAGCTTCCTCTAGGAAGTTCTCCATGCTCTGCCCCGTCTGGAAGACAAAGGGGGAGACGGAGTCAGAGAGAGAGAGAGACAGAGAGAGAGAGAAAGAGAGAGAGTGACAGAGACAGAGAGAGAGAGAGAGAGAGAGAGAGAGAGAGCCTGGCAGAAAGAGATAGGGAGACAGAGGGAGACAGAGAGAGAGAGAGAGACACAAGAGGGGGAAAGAGAGAGAGAAAAAAGAGAGAAAGAAAGAGAGAAAGAAAGGGAGAAAGAAAAAGAGAGAATGTGTCTAAGACAAACAGAAAGAGTGATGACGTTTGCATGTAGAAAAGTGAGACATCTTACTTTCATGAATTTCACCAGATGGTCACCAGCTTCCGCTGCACTGATCTTCTTGTGCTTCTTGCCCTTCGAAGTTGGCGGCAGAAGATGCAAGAGCAAAAGGATGGTTGCCAGGTCACTTTCCCAATCTGTTGACAAACAAACAAATAAATACATAAACAAACAAAGAAACAAAAAAATGAATGCCGCATTTGAATCCGTCTGATTCCAAACGGACTGCTAACGTGATTTTAGGTCACACTGTGCAGTGTGCATTCGACAACTCCCGAGGTTGCCCTTGGTTACCTTCGGACCATTCCGACGGCTGGCTCAGTGACGACAGGAAGAGGAGGCTGTCCATGTGTGTGCCGTGGGGGAGTCGCTTACAGTCGTCGATGATCCTGGGCTTGTAGAACGTCTGCCACCGCGACAGAAATCGGCCCGACACCTCCTCTCCAAACAGTACGGTGAAGTCCTGATTAACCTGCAGCACAGATGAAAGAGGCAGCCGTGAGAACATGCAGGACGATTAGCGTCGTAGCTAGTTACACACTTTGAGAACCACTGGTGTAATGTGTTATCAAAATCTGTCTGCTAGGCCTTTTTTTCTGTTGTTTAGTTGACCTGTGAATGTCTAATGCTCTCTTAGCTTAAACGCAAAACGGTAAACAAACTGTTAAGGATGCTTTTAATCCAAATTGGCCACTTGGAAAATATATAGAGGATAGAGTTTCCCCTTTCCCCTTTAAAATCTCCATCTTTTATCTTTTTGTCCTCACCAAGCCAGGCGTGTCGAGGAAGCGCGGGAAAAGGTCGAGCACGGCCGCAGCCGACGCCGTCTCGGGGTCGTGCACCACGTCCTGTCGCCGGCCGAACGTGGCCTTCATGTTCTCCCTCACGAAAGCCGCGTCGTCGGAGCGGCTCATCATGAGCGTCACGGCCTCCTGACACGGCTCGCCCGAGAGCTGCGGAGGCGCCGCGTGGGCCGGCCGCCGCGTCCGCGGCCCGTCCTGATAGGCCGAGAGCCGCCGCGGGCCGTCGTGATAGGCCGAGAGACGTCGCGGGACGTCCTGATAGGTGGAGAGAGACCTCGGGGCGTCCTGATAGGTGGAGAACGATCTCGGGATGTGGCTGGACGAGGAGCGCTGGACTGTTTTCAGCCTCCACGCCAAGTAACCGGAACCGCTCTGGTGGTCGTAGTAGTGCTCCTGAAAAAGGCACGGCACGATGTTTAGCTCACACATCTTGCTGTAAACATGGAACGTTCTAGATTTTGCAAACAGATGCATATTCAAAAACACACAGAAACATTTAGTAATGTGTACGAGGAAGGATGTGACAATAATAGGGCAATTCAACGGAAAATTACGTGTTTTTTTTTTTTTGTCACGTCCATAACGCCGATAATATGTAATGGTATGGTGTGATGTGAATGATTACATGGCATTTGAGCATTTGCTATTTTCGGCTGAAGAATGTACATGAGAAAAATGCACAAAAAATAATGTTATCATTCATATAAATACCAAGGCATTTCAATGGCGTTATGAAAAAGACAAAAAGTACATTTTCCCTGGAATTGCCCAATGTCGCCATCACCTACTGTATAGCAATACGATCCCACCTAACTCATACCCTTCATCCAGATACTTACATAACCGTTCTTGGAATTCAGATCCTTCAAGAGTGGGAATAACGTGACTATTCCGAGGGCATAGGACACTCGGACACTCACTGGTGGGGGTCTTCTGCAGAACAGGACAAGACAAGACCGGATTAGAGGCTCAGACTCAGAATGGACACATGGGAAATACAAGTAAACAAAAACAAAAACAAAAACATCAGAGGGGTGTTCCAAGTACGTGGTTTAATCACAAACCTGGTAAAATAAACTCAGAGTAAGTGGCAAACCTCCTACTAGAAGAGTTGTATGGCTTCATTCTTCAAACAAAAAAATGCCACTGGGCTCTTATTGTTTTAATTGAGGTTTTATTGAGGTTTATCACTTACTCTGAGTTAAGCTACATTTGTCTCTAAACCACGTACTTGGAATACCCCCCTGTAGTCTACCAACCTTATCATTACTACAGTAATTTCCCGCATATAAGCCACATTGTGTATAAGCCGCAGGACAGTGTTTCATGCCAGTTAAAAGAAACAAAACCATGTTAACACCATATTAACTGCCTCTCTGTATAAACCTCAGAGCTGAAGAAATTTTGCAAAATCAATGTATAAGCCGCGACTAATAGTCGGGAAATTACGGGTACTGACTTTTGAACTTTTGAATTCATAACATGAGTAGTTTGAATATAACCATTTCACCACATGCTTTACACTGCATTTCTAAGCATGTAATGAATAATACTCCTTTGAAGAAGTAATAAAGGAAAGACGCACAAATAAGGATAGAAAATCAACATCAACAATAACTACAACAACAACAACAACAACAATAATAACAAACAATAGCAACAACCACCACAACAAGGAAGATGTTGTAAGACTTACCCGTGATTTTCCATCATGTCTGCCACCAGTATGTTGACCATCTTCCTCCTTGTGGCATCGGAGAGACATTTCATCTTATTGTACTCCTGAAATATCCGGTCACCCCCAAGCTTCGAACGGAGTGCGGTCTGGACAATCTAACATTTAACAGGTCACAGGTGCAAATTTTACAAGCCGTACAGCTGAGTCTTTTAAGTAATGGTGAACAATCATAAAGCATATCATGAAAACAGAATTTGAAACGTAGATACAAGGTTCAGTAATTAAACAACATATATATTTCCTGTGTATTAGCTACAGTACATTAGCTCCTTTCAGACATGATCCAGACTACTGAGAGTACTCAGTGACCTCGAGAAATGGAAATCTATATGAAAACTCAGCAGATTTCTCCATTAAGTACCTCAGTTAATAGCTGGATTAATTACAGCATGTTAAGAGTTTTGTATCAAACATCCTTTAAATGCCATGTCCTCCCTTTTGAGCAAAGTTTAAATGTGCAAAAGGAGCAAAAGCTTACCGCGCTCGCTGAATGGCTGTCAAGAGGAGCCTCCACCAACTGCCTTTTTCGAGCTTGGGTTGCACTCTGAACCGCAGGTGAGTCTGAGGAATGAGACGAAGAGCTGGATGTTGCCGCTGAAAACAACAACAATAGAAAATAATATATATATACACACATATATGTATAAAATATGGTAAACTCTGCTCATTGAAAATTTTGTAAAATCTACACATTGTGCATTGACTGAAGGCACAACCCATTTCTCGATGCCTAGCTGAAGAATGTGATATCTACAGCATGCGACAGTACATAGTGTGTACTGTATGTTCCAAATGTACACTACTCCCATACCGATTACTCAGCATGCTGTCACACATCAGTTATTTTACCCGACATTAATGACCAAAACCTAGTTGGCTAATTACAAATCCTGGCTGGTCGGCTAATAATATTACCTAACATTCAACAGCTAGCTAGTTCACTTTGACACATTACCAGATTTAGGTACGTTTCCGGTTAAAATGCTGATGAGATCAATTTAAAAAGGCACTTACCTTCTATGGCGGCCATTTCATGATTGCTGTAGGCATACGAAGAGTCATTGTCTGGTAGTTCTCCACTGTCGTGAGCTACACACATAAGTAAACAGAGGAAAAGTACGCTACTCCAAGTGGACAAAACCTTTTACACTGACAGATAAATAGAACCACAGAATAAATCAAATCTGGTAGTACAGACAGCAAATGGCTCCCCTTGAAGTAATGGTTTAAAAAGACGCCATTGATCGTCCTAGATACGAGTCAGAGGTGCATTATATTCCATCAGATGACAAACTGGTTCAGGTGCAATTAGTACATTTCCATACGAGCATTTACTGCAGTGGTTCTGCAACTGTGCATCCTCTGAGTGACTGTTTTGTTTAAAACGTACTACACTAAACAAGTGATGAATATTCCTAAAATGTACCAAATGGAGTTTGCCATCTTCTTGACGACCGATAACCAGAGTCTGTGCCTCACTGGGACCTGTTTTCCAACAGCCAGGGCTTTGGTAATCAACAACACACAAAGATTTGAAGCGCCTAAAGATTATTTTCAGAAGGGGGGTGTTTTCATTGAAGTGTTACATTTGAGCATATTTTTGTAAACATTCCAAATTACTAAATTTCAATATCAACCCTTCCCCCAGCATCATATATCTTTCCGTATGAACTCCACTGACTGTTTGCCAGTGTTGGCAAATGTGCACAATAGGGCTTGTGCAATTAATCGATTAATCGCCAATTATGACTTCCAATGATTATGAAAACAGCATAACCGAAAAACACATTACAATGATTATTTTATTGCATTTTGCTTTGCAACAATGCTCAGTGTGTAACTGTCTCTCTAGGCAGTAGCCTAGAAATCTAGACGCCCCTAGCGGCAGCAAATGTAATTTGGCTGGCGGGGCAGTCTAGCAACTCTCCGTAGAGCTAAGGAGCTGAGAAATGGAAAATAAAAGCGGGCCAATCACAGCGTGTATAGAGTCAGTGGGTGGGCTTAATATAATGGTGACTGACATGCGACCAGAAGTTGCGACGGTAACGCATCCTGTTATTTGAGAACAAGAAGATGATTCGTTTAGCGTTATCCTATTGCGTGGAGAGGGAAGGTTACGCATCCTGCAACTAGAAAACAAGAAGATGATTAGTTTAGCGTTATCCTATTGCGTGGAGAGGGAATTTGAAAGACAACAGTTTATCCCACCCCTCCGATTGAGCCCTGTCTAATGTGAGTGTCCAGACCCTACATCTTGATGTGGGTCTGGCTCGTCAGGCTAACTCAGCAGTGGCCATAGCACAGAAAGCACTCCTTAAGAACAACTGCTCAGGTTCAGCAACCCAAACAGTCACAAGGTGACTGTGTAGCCCAGAGGATATACAACACGTATGCACAAACGTATATGTACTGCATGTACTATGCAAACACGTGTAAAAACCACGTAACACAGAAGTAGAAGTGAGAAACAACAACATAAGACAAAATACTGTACAAATGTTCAAGGATAACAAAAGGGATCAGAGATTTAAAAATGACACAAAATCATGAGAAATACAATCACACAATCAAAGAAAGTAGGCTACTACCAACTAGGGCTACAAACTAATGATTATTTTCATAGTCGATTTATCCACCCTGATTAACAGGGAGCTTCTCTAGATGTGCCGTAAGAGATGTGGTCCCCTTACCTGCTAGCCTAGAAATCTGGACGCCTCTAGCGTCTAATTTGCTGCCCGCGTTAGTCTAGCAACTCTCCGTAGACTAGAGCTTGGGAGCTGGGCTTTGTGCAGAAATCACCGGACCGATCACATCGTGTATAGAATCGGTGGGCGGGCTTAACATAATCGTGACTGACATGCGACCAGAAGTTGCAAACCGTTAAGCATCCTGCTACTTGAAAACAAGAAGATGATTCGTTTAGCGCTATCCTTTTGCGTGGTGAGGGAATTTGAAAGACAACTGTTTATCCCACCCCTCCGATTGAGCCCTGTCTACGGTGAGCTCCAAGTCCCTACATCTTGATGTGGGTCTGGCTGGTCAGGCTACTTACCTGCATGGCTGTATTCAAAGGCTCCGTCCCATTGGCTGTTGTTCTCCATCTCCACCTTCACCGCCTCCTCAGGGCTCCGCCCCTCCTCAGGGCCCCGCCCCTCGAGTCCTCCGGCTTCCCCTTCGTCCATTTCCCCTTCCTGCTCCTCCTGCTTGACCCCCGCAACAGCCACGTCGGTTGTCCTTCCACAGTCAGAGATGAGTTTCAGAAGGGTGCGCTCCTGCGTGGAATTCTGGGTAATGTAGTCTGGACCCATGGGGCCAGCTTCGGCGGGGTGAAAAAGAGTGTGATGGGCCATGTCATCAAGAGTGTGATGGGTGATGTCATCAGACGTCTATAAAAAAGAAAAAAGAAAAGAAAAAAAGTAAAGTATTAAAACATCTTCAAACAACAACAAAGAATCTTCACGACTTACTATCTAGTTACTGCATCCGATCATATACGTTCTGAGATACATGCATTTCTTACACTATGTCAAAACTTCAGGACCAACGGCTTAAAATCATAATGAGATATTTCAACCAGATACTTCAATACCTGCCCAACTTTAGTGTAAGTAAAGTTATTTGCACAACCATAAGCATGCGATAATGTGTGCATCTAACATAAGCTCCGGACCTGCGTTCTGATGGGGCTGGCGAGGACTTCTGGGTTCTGCACCTGTGTGGCGACTAGTCGATGTTTGTGAGCGTGGGACGACAGCAGCTGTGTGCGCAGGGCCCTGATCTCGTCCTGCAGACCGGTGATGATCTGCGTCACACTCCGCAGGGCACGGATCGTCTGAAAAGGAGACAAACACAAGTCAAAGACACATTCACTATCTTCTGGTTCTATCTTTTACACACAGCGTTAACTTATAACTGCTGAAGACACACTCCATTTTTGTATAGTTTATAGTTCTTCTGTATCCCCATGACAGAGAGAGACACACAGTATATCACAGTATATCAGTATGGAGCAGAGAGATGATTGTATGGCCCCATCAGTGGATCTATCAGCTATTGCTCTTACGGTCACAAATAGAGAGCAGTCACAAAGGCATGCAAGTTGGTATGACAAAGTATTTTTGTTGTTGTTGTTGTTGTGGATCACACATGTTTGGAAAAGAGTAATGTCACAAAGCACAGAAATTGAGGTTTGTTTTTACAAAGCATGTTTAAAAATAGACATTGTCTGCCATTATTATCACCACATTTGAACATGTTAAGTTAAGAGCTAAAGACTTAAACAGTTTAACGTGACGCACAAAATTCAAGGCGCTCGCAGTTCTGCTACCTCATTGGCATCCGCTAACTGGTAGTCCTTTTCCTTCAGCTTGTTCTGCAGTTCCTGAAGCTGCAGTTTCAAGAGTCTGTTTGCCACATCGTGTTCGCTCAGCGCCCGCTGTGACTCCAGCTCTCTCTCTTTAATTTTCGACATCAACGTTTGCAAGGCATAGTCAACGTCACACTACGAACAAAGAAGAGAAGATTAACGTTATACGTGTATCAAAGCAGAGGTCCCAGACTCAGTTTGCAAACTGTATCGTCTGTCTTTTACTGCCATAGCGAGTCAGGGGGAAGAACAAAAGACTACAGTACGAGAATACCACGGCTATTCTACCAGCTAGACAATACAACAGAGGCAAACTGGTAAACCAAAATAAATGTTTACTCACGGGAGTCATCATGGCTATGCAACGTTATTGCTGGTGTGACTGGGGATGACAATGCTCTCGCCGTTTCTGCTTCCTTTTCTTCTTTCCTCACTACAGTAGGCTAGGAAAACACCCAAATAACTGTAACATTACCTACATAATATTTCAATGGAATTTCCTAATTTTGTGCCCACTACCTGATGTTACTCTTCCGAAAGCGATTAGGCTATAGTCCCAGCTAGTTAACTAGGACTTCATTTCCAGTTTAACCAGTTAGCTGGTAACTAGGCCTACTGTATCCCTTGATCGTGCTTACGTTAATTTCGTTTGCTTGGTCTATTCAAAACCAATTTTTTATCAAAGTGTGATACAAAGCGACGCACAACCTGGACTGCAAAGACTTGCCACTGTTTTCCTCCGCCCACTGTCTGTCACCCTAACACCTCTGCCAGAGCCCGTTTCCTCTTCTTCGACACATTTTGAGTATGCGTAGAAACACACACCGCCACCTACTGGAACAGGGGAAAAAAGAAAAGCTTACCTTCAAAGTTTTCAGCATGAAGGGCTGTCACCTGAGTGACTGCGATGGCTGTTTAAAACTGCAGTAAAACCCGAGGACATCACCAGTCTCCTCTCTATGCCATGGGGTGGGCATCACTTGGGATGGTGTAGAGTGGACAAACGCTTGGTCAGTTAGCCTCCAAGACAAAAAATCACTCCAAACTTGACAACGATAAAAGCTCCATCCAGTCCCTAGTATGGAGTAGGCCTACAGATGGGAATTCTGGCTCTGTATGGAGTCAGATCTTTTGGCTCATCTCAGCAATAAGAACCACCTCTTCTGGTGCTTCACAATGGGTGCCTCTCAACCTCTCTACTCGATGCTCAGTCCTCCAGGCTCGTTCCCACTGATCTATAACTAACACTGGATAGACTATCCCATTGCCGCCCCATGCATCATTCTTTATCTAGATCAGTGGGAACGAGGAAGGAAGGGAGGATAGATAAAAAGACAAATTAGAGGCACCTCTGGTATCAAGTCAGTGTTTTAATATAAATACTGTATATATTTACTGTATACATTTTTGACCCAAGACTACTCGGCCCCCGATTGGGTTGAATTTGTGTCTTTTCATATAACAAAATGACAACAACTTAGCCTACAATCAAAGCAATACTTTACAACTTTACTTTACTTTACAACTTACACAACTTAACAAATGAAATGTGCCTGGTAAAATGAGGCCTCATCTACACGAGAACTAACCGTTTTAAAAACAGTAATTTTCCTTTGTGTATTCAAAATGTTTCATGTTCACATTACGTTGTTTCCAAAAGTGTCATCCAGACAGTAATGCTAGATGTGCATATGTCTTAGGTAAAATGAGTAGGGAAACTCCTCTCCAAGATTGGGCTATGTTTTTTTTTCATAATAGTTGGACATCAATTAGCCAATGACACATCTGAACGCCCCAGCATTTACTGTAACTGTTTATTTCACTCATAATGTGTCTTGTAACACGTCAAAAGACCTAACAGACATGTTGAAAAAGGTCAACTTTTCAAATTAAAGAGAGAGCAGCCGCACACTCTGATCTCTTAACATATTTATAAAAGGCCGACTTCTCGGCAAACAGCCAATCAAGATTACAAAGGCTACAAACGTCTGTCTTAATTAAAAACACAGTGATCAACGTGTGACTACTCTAGGGTGTGCATTCCTCCCCTTCCCTTTTTTTTTCAAAACTTTCAATTTTAAACAAAAGGTTTCCATCAAAAACACTTTATGTTAAATACTGCAAAAACAATACTGAAACCTTTTTGGTAGCCTACACCAGCTAACATTTTTTTTTTTTTTAAGTTTTTTTTTTTTTATAACAGCCTGGTCCCTTCCGATCAGCGTCATCATCCCCCATCCTCAAATATCATAATCAGTATCAGTTGAAAAAATCCTACATCGGCCGGGCCTCACTCCCATGTCTAGACTTTGGCCTTTCAAGGCAAAGCTTTCGTTGTTACATTTCCGACGGAGGACAGCTCTGATCTCGGATGGCGAGGTTCCCGGAAAGTGTCCAATAACAGCATCTGTAAGTGTTAAACAAACAAAAATAAAACAAACAAGCAAACAAACAAGCAAACAATCAAGCAAGCAAACAAACAAAACAACAATTAAATAAAGATGTCTCTTATCTGACTAGCGTCTGTGTTACAAATGAACCCTGTAGTCTGGTTGTACACACACTCCACATACCAATAATGGCATTCACTTTAGTGGGGTCCAGAGGGCTTTTGTTGGTTTTTCGTCCCGTCAGACTACACTTTGCTAAGGTGTCTCTTCCAAATATAACCACCGCCAACTCCTGCGCGAAAAGGCTCATTTTCGACCGAGACAGACGGTCATACATTCTCTTTGGGATAGACAGACCTCCAGGCAGCTGGACCTAAGGGAACATTACATACACAGCACAAGAAATAACATTAATACAAATACAGTAGATAGATAGATAGATAGATAGATAGATAGATAGATAGATAGATAGATAGATATATAGATAGAAAGATAGATAGAAAGATAGATAGATACTTTATTGATCCCCAAGGTTGAAATTAAAGGAACATGAACATTAAAGAGTGAAGAGTAAAGGTGAAGTAAAATTATCGCTCGACTTTAAACACTAGTATGGACGGACATATTTCACCATTTCTCTTGTAGGAGTGGAGGCTGGGGGTTCGCTAAAAGATGTGTCCAGTGGTAACACGGGTGAGGCTGACGGTATCTTCATGGCTGTGACCAGGTCTTTCAGTGTCTTCACAAAACTGGGCCACTCTGCAAAGGCAAATGAGTAGCAAATTAGTTGTTTTAAGGGCGGCCGCTCAAGCTTGAAGTATCCCGCAAATATTCATCAATGTCCCAGTACACCACAGACCACAGAAATGGGTCATTCCACCTCAATTCAACAAATGCCTTCTGCTTGACCATCTCGGATTTGCTTCAAAATTTGACCACCTAAAGAGTAACCATTTAAACTAAGTCAAAATATTAGCTTAAATATTAGCTTTAATATTCATACCTCACTTACCTAATGTATTACCTAATACATCCAGAGAAAAACATTTTTGAACATGGTACCCCCCTTCTGATTTTTGGCACATTTGTGCCCTTATCTAAATCTGCAGCAAAGTTCAGATGTCATTATCTCAAAAAGTGTTCAAGCTAAAGACTTCAAACTTTCTGTGAATAGTGATTGCTAAAATGTTTTTCTCTGGATAACTTAGTTATATCAAGCTAATATTTTGGCTAAGTTAGTTTAAATGGTTACACTCTTCAGATGGTAAAAGCAGTGCAAATCATATTCCGTCATAGCAGTCCAATCAGATTCCGCCATAGCAGTCAAAACAGATTCCTGAAAACACTCATTTAAATGACGGGCAAGAAGCACAATCTAGCATTCTGGGTTTTGCTAGTGATATTAAATGATCAATTCTGAAAGGGATAGTTCTGCCCTTTGATTGCACTATGTACAGATAGTACTGTACCATGCCCTTTCGTTGTGTTACTTTAAATCAATTTCAGTTTGACTCCGCTATTTACAGTAATTTCCTGAGTATTAGCCGCATTGTGTATAAGCGAGTTTATGCAAGTTAAAAGAAACAAAACCATATTAACTGTCCCTGCGTATTAACCTCATAGCTGAAGAAATTTAGCAAAATCAACATGTAAGTCGTGGCTAATAGTCGGGAAATTACGGTAAGCGAGAGCTCAGCATTCCACTATGAACATAGTATACGACTACGTATACATGTACATACTGTACATACATAGGCCTACACACACACACACATACATACATACATATACACACATATATATATACACATACAAACAGACTTGATCAAAATGCCAACCGCTACAGTATCTTTGATGACTTCATAGCTCATACTGTTACAAAACAACACACCTCCCAAACAAACCAACATGCGGTTTCACACCTTTGAAAGCTGTGACAATATCATCGTTTAGCGTAGCTTTTTTACTCGGTGGCAGCATCACGATCTCTTCACTCTCGTCTTCACTTCTATCGCTGACTGGATCTATCAGGGTCTGGAAACAAAACAAAATATTTTTTTTGCACGTAGAACCCAATATTTTCTACTGCAGTGGAATCACAGAGGCCATTGTAAAGCATACACTGCTCACAAAAAGTCAAGGATATTTGGCTTTGGGGTGACATTTCAAAATTAACATAAAATCCACTATAACCTTTACCGGTGAACTTAACGTGACCTTTTGACCTTTTGACCTTGAATGTGCATGTCCAACAGTTCAATGTTTCAGCACTTGCTGTACTGAAACATATACTGTACATCTCACCCGAATGCCAGATATCCCTAACTTTTTCTGTGAGTAGTGTAATTCACTGTTAAATACAAAATGACACTCATTTTGTGCGAGACAGATACAGATACATGTTGGAGGCAGTGGCTTTGCCTACTCCTGGAGTACTAAACTAGCCTGGCACCCCCCTGCCTACATACTTCCGCTTAAGGCAGGTTTAGACTTGCTGCAGACAGCGCGTTCGTGTTCGTATCATGGCTGCCTGGCGTATTTTGCGGTTGTTTGGTGCGTTGGTCGTGCACGTCGTCGCAAGCGAACATGACGCGTCCGCGAGATGCAATACTGATAAGAAAGTAGGGGGCGATCACTCCAAAAAAAGGTGACTGCAAGATGCATTATCGACATCGAAGCTGGGGGCAATCATGAGAGTAAACAATGGCACATGGCCACATCCACATCTGATGTTACTATAGTCTCCCCCTAGTGAAGACCTCCAGTTGGGTGCATAATGCTGCAGCGAGTCTGTACACAGGACACAGCAGGTCGCACACGGGCGCATACGCTTACGCTTGGTCTAACAACAAGTATTATCCCAGCCTTACTCCGGCAAGTGCATCTCCGCCCAATCAGCGAACAGAGGGCGTTCCCAAGAGCGGTTACATTTAAGTTTCAAGCCTGTCGTTATCATAGTGGTTACCCGTGGTTATCATACGTCATTACTAAACGTTAGCGATCGAACTCCAATGAATTCAAACGTTTGTCAATGGAGCTAGGCCAGACTCTCTGCGAAGAAGAACCCTTTTCAGACACGAACATGGGAAGAAAGAATAAAAGGCTGCACTGTAAACATACATGATTATCCGATATTTGTTTTATTATATGAGATTTATATCCTCCATTTGCACTGGGAATATAGCCTGGGTGTTCCCATACGGCCTTGCGCGGTGATTTCTTTCACACTGCTTAGGCAGTCTGGAAACTAACGCCTCCATCTTCGCCTGATGTTGGTGGCCAATCACAGAACAGGGGAGAAAGCAAGACCATGATGAGCTATGCAGAGACGCATTTGATAGACATCCGTGGCGCCCAATGAACGGATCTGGGCATTTTTTTCAAATACGAGAAAATGAACGTCTGGTTGCCAGATCACGTCTCATTTGAGAAGTGGTAGGCGCTCGCCAGGCTACCGGGAATAGATGAAATGAAAGAAAACGCTTACCACACTTGCTGAGTGGCTGTATAGAGGAGTCTCCATCAGTAGCCTTTTCCGAGATTTGATTGCACTCTGTACTGCAGCGGACTCTGAAAAACATACATACAGTACGAGATGGATGTCACTGCTAACTAATAATAAAAAACTATATGGATTTCCATGTGTGCAAAACACACATTTTTTTTTCACACCCAAGAATACGGTGCTACACAGCGTTCAACTCTTCATCTGACAATCATACAGAATTGCATGCAATGAGTAATCAACTGCTTTCATTTATATATTGGTCTACTCGAATGATTAACGCCAATTTATTAGATCTCCAGGTTGGCTACATCACAGTTCTGAAGATTATTATACATTAAATGGCCATGACTTCATATAGGTCATAGATAATAACAAGTTATCATATTCTAATTATTCAAAACCATACAAATAAATAATAAAATTAACCACTAATCATACTTTCAACTTATAAATCAAAAATAACTTTAATATGTGATGACTCACCATTAAGGGTTTTTTTTTTATTAAAAAGTAATTTCAAAACTCAAACACAGTTTACAATGATTAAATAAATCATTGTAAACTGTGTTTGAGTTTTGAAATTACTTTAACCATCATTTTCATATCGATCCTGTACAGGGTTTCTGCATCTTTTCAATTGAACACATTTCAAGATCTTTTAAAGAGCATTATTAAGACCTGTATTAAATCTAAGACCTACGTGAAATACGAAAAAGTATGTAAGAGTCCCAGAGCGGCTTTCAAAATAGTAGTTGTAGTTTTATTGCAGCATACTAACACCTGGATCTACAACACACAGAATACATAATAAAAAAAATTACATATTGAGGACTAAACAACTAAATATAAAGATCTAGTATGCAATATCTGGTCTTTTTACGGCCTGAAATGAATATTATTACATGTTAGACTTTATAAGACCAGCAGAAATCCTACTATAACATGGTGAACAAAATTCTACATGGAAAACTGATTTCATAGCAGCTGTCAACAGGCAAACCCACAGAGCTCTTCTATATAAATCCAGTGATGTATACAGACATGGTGAAAAAAAGAGAGTATAAAAAAAAAAAATCACAATAGGGGACAAAAAAATATATATATACATGTACACCCTCTCACACACACACACACACACCCTCTCTCACTCACTCACTCACACACACACACACACACACACACACACACACACACGCACACGTTAACATTTAGGGCCTCATTGTCCTCTAATCTTCCCGATATCTAGCAGGTGGTTGGATTCTTTCATAACGGTGATGAGGCTGGCGTTGGGCTCCACCCCACACTGGGCCATGCACAGGGACGCAAACCTCTGCAGGCTGTCCCCTCTCCTGTACGCCGCCCTCATGACGCCGAACAGCTCCGGGTTGACCGCTGCCAGCTCCGCAATCGGCGCCTGGCTGACGATGGTGTTCCGGTCCACCTTCATCCTCGTGTAGGCGTCTGTCTTCGTGTAGCCGCCCTTAACGAGCTTGAGGACCTTGTTGTATCTCAAGATGGAGTCTTCGGGAGTTCTAACTGAAATGAAACGCAGATAGTGAGCATGTGTGCGCATCCACAAATGTGGAAAGATTATACGACAAACGCACACTGAGGTATGATCTGATGAATGCTCTATAGGCCAAAACATCATTAACTAATAAACGTTTTTCACTTGGAGCCAGAATGTGTGGCATTTTCCGACCACTGACAGACACACGAGTGTCTTAATTTCAAGTGGGAAGTATAACTAAATCCAACTTAAAAACGAGGCAGAAGACCTACTTATTTCATATCAGGAGTACCGTAATTTCCCAACTACCGTATTTTCCGGAGTATAAATCGCACCGGAGTATAAGTCGCACCAGTCAAAAAATGCCTCATGAAGAGGAAAATGCCATATATAAGTCGCACCTGCCTTTAAGTCGCAGGGCCAGCCAAACTATGAAAAAAAGTGCGACTTATAGTCCGGAAAATATGGTACTAGCCACACAGCTTATATACTGATTTTGCTCCATTTCTTCAGGGATGAGGTTAATATACAGTATGGGGACAGTAAATAAGGTATTATGTTTTTTTTTCTTCTTTTAACTTAACATAACACTGTCCTGCGGCGTATACCCCATACAGCTAAAAGACAAGAAATTACTGTAATATCCTAAGCACAAACATAAGCGGATCAGCCCACACACTACATAATAGCATTGAGTTCACGCATAAGACTCTATGGACTTCTGATGGCGGAACACCCGAGGGTAGATATGACGCACTGATCATATCTCAGCCTTGTCATTCGGTCCGCTGGAACTGGGTTTAGGTGCCCAACTCCACTTCTGCCATTGTTGTTTTGAACAAGCAGACTAAATAATTTAGTCAATCACGGCTTTCTCTCTCTCTCTCTCTCTCTCTCTCTCTCTCTCTGTGTGTGTGTGTGTGTCTGCCATTGTTGTTCTGAACAAGCAGACTAAATCATTTTGTGCTCATGTGTCTACTCAGTTAAATTACGGTGCAACTGTAGATAATGTTTCCTAGCTTTAGACGGACACCCATCATTATTACTTCAAATAAATTATTCAAACAGGATACATGTTTGGATTAGGTAATGTGGTATTATTTAAGCACACTATAAATCTATAGCTTAAGTTAATCAAACAAACTCTCTGATGTCTCAGAACCTACATATTGCATTCCAATGTAGCTTAAAGGTTTGTACTAATTTGTAAGTTGTTTTGGAAAGTGTCCTCTAAGTGAATAAATGCAAACTACTGTACACAACGTGTTTTATTACCTCTTCTGTCCTTCTTCTTTTTCTTTGGCAAGGGCTCAAACTCTGATGTTTCTCCAGCCGAGTCTGAAGACATATCGGAGACGGTGTTGTGTGATGTTTCACCAACATCAGCTTTCAATTTTAGGGCTGTCACAAAAAAAGAACAACAACAAATAAACAAACAAGCAAAATACAACTCAAATATATCTACTGGGCTATGCTCAATAATAATAAAAATAATAATAAATGGTTGGCAACCCCGGCGATCCGGGTTGGATTCCCGCCCCGTGGTCCTTTCTGGATCCCACCCCTACTCTCTCTCCCATTCACTTCCTGTCACTCTCCACTGTCTCTGTCATTAAAGGCATAAAAAGCCCCCAAAAAATATACTTAAAAAAAAAAAAAATGTCTGGCATCAAAACTGTAAACGACTAAATGAAAACAGAAATGTATACAATTCTTGGATTAGAAACATAATCAATTTAACAGACATGCACTTCATCAGATTTGCAAAGTCAGGCTTCAGAAAGTAAAGGTCCTGCCATGTATTGGTTCTACCTGTTGGCTTAACACATATGATTTCACCGGCTGCTGCGCGGCAGACGTTTCCAAAAACAATGGAGTTCCCATTTGTTTATTGTCGCGGCGCACCGCGTAAGTGTCCGGTGGGCGCCGGGCTTTAGAATTGTGCTAAAGAATCAACTGAATAAAAGAATGATTGGAACTAAAATATGGCAGTGTCACTAATGTGCATGATATGGGTCATGTCTGTCTTATGTGCCCAGACAAATAAAGTGTTTCCGGACTTTTTACTCTCTGAAGCCGGACTTTTACACCTCTGCGCTTTATCATGTGGCTGGGAACTTACCGCCCTCCAGTCCTTCACGAAGGAAATTTCTCTCTTCGGTCAAAGACTCCACTTTCCCCTCTAGATTCAGGATCTTCCCCTTCAGAATCTCAACCGTTTGTTTGGCACTGTGGACAGTCTGGGCCTCCTCTAGATCAGATCAAAAGGAGAAATGTGCAGCTGTGAAGATTATCGGAAAATGGTTGAATGACCCAAGTGAATTGTAGATACATTGTAGCTTCTGATTGCTTTTGATTAACTGACAGTTAACAATATGACATTTAAAATGATTCACTTAAACACAAACAAAGTGTCCCTCACTGGAATTTTTAAAGCTTAATTGGTTTAAAGGGGCACTATTATGCTTTTTTGCTTTTTCCTTGTCCTATTGTGGATAAGTTACTAAAGAAGTGACTAGTTATGCTCACTGACTGTTCAGAAAAGAAAAAAAAAAACAGAAATATCAGGACTAAATAAATTCTACGATTTAAATCATACATTCAGTTTTCACTTCCTTTTCCCCCCAAAAAATGTTTCAGTTTTAGCTAAGTGACGGTGGGTTTGGATGTTTTCGTCTGCACATGGACACCATGTATGTAAACCCACCTTCTTCCTCAGCACTTGAACACGCTTCCGGGCTGGACTCTCGGAGATAGTGTGGTTATTGAGTGGAAGAAGGTCGACATCACACACATAAATGACACGACTACAATCTCCCTGTGATCTGCTTCTATCACTTGTGGTGGCGCTGCACACGGGTCTAACACTGACTTCTCATGACTTGCCATGACAAATGCCCCAAGCCCAGAGTCTTCACACGTTCCTGGTTACTGCTTTTATGTCCAGTCCTGTTCATCGGACACCCTCCCCATCTCTTTCTCTCCCACTCACTTTCTGTCAATCTTCACTGTCCTATCGAAATGAAGGCAAAAAGTACAAAAAAAACCCAATATACTTTTAAAAGATCTACAGCTTGCTCCCATTGAGGAATATGCTTGGACCCCAATGACCACTTCCAGCCATTTTAATTACAATGTACAACGGTATCGATTTTTTAAACAAAAAAGTGCTTGTTTCATGGGCTAATTTGATGATTTGTACTTTAACCATGTATTTTCAATTCATCTCAAGATCATCTGTAGGCTGGGTGAACCCTGTCTGACCTGCCGGCGAATTTGGATATCGCCCGGCAGCTCAGGCTGGAAACCTGCACATCTATCTCCTCTGTTCCCTGCCAGAACCTTTGGCTCCAATCACAAACTAGCTTATCCAAAAGATGCACCGGATCGTTGGTCTGATTGGTTGAAGGACTATCCAAGCGTACGGAGTCATGATTTGAACGATGCAAATAGAGTTCGATAGTCCCGGGCTCCTCAGAGAGAGCCCGCCTCTCGTGCAGTAGAAATAAAGCGCAGACTCCCCATACTAATGTTCAATCTTTTTTTTTTTTTTTTTTTTTTTTTTTAAGTATATTTTTTTGGGACTTTTTATGCCTTTAATGATAAGAGACAGTGGAGAATCGACAGGAAGTGAATGGGAGAGAGAGCAAGGGTAGGATCCGGAAAGGACCACTGGGCGGGAATCGAACCCAGGTTGCCGGGCGTACGGTGCAGGTGCCCCAGCCAGTTGTGCCACAGCTGGGGCCCTAATGTTCAATCTTAAAAGATTGAGCTTAGTATGGTGATAGCTAGACTAGATCATCTGACGAAAAGCTCAGATCACTGTTCCCTAGCTGCGATTAGGAATTCGGCTGATTTGCTTTCAGTGTTACAGAGTGACTCGCACTGTGTGAGCAAAAACAACAGTGTTTTCAGTAAACACTGACTTCTTATAATGAATGAAAGTCGCTCCTAAAAAGCTTCACACATCAAATTTGAACATACACCAGTGACTTAAAGCCACAAATACATGCACTGTTCGGTTTTTAAGTCCGACGTTACGGGCCCAACAACTATTTTGTGAAAAGACATTTATTAGCGCAACCAGACGGTTTTTGCGACTTGTAAACTTTGTCATCACCACCTGCGTTATAGCGGTTTTAAAACAAAATCGCTAAACTTTAACAAAGTAATCACTTCGCTGTGCAGCCAGATGATATATTAATGGGTAACGTCCAGGCTTCCACGCAAAATAGGATTTGATTAGATTGAGGCAACAAGTCAGTATAAGATGACAATTTTCTTAAAGGCTAGTCAGAACAGCGGAAAATACTAGTTTATTTTACCGTCTATGGAGAATTACATGCGAGTCTGAAAGCCGTTGGACCCGGAAAGATATTTATTATCCCATTATTACATCATCACTTAAAAACCGAATAGAGAGCGTCTCTTTCATTCTTGTGGTCCACTTACCTGCATGGCTGTATTCAAAGGCTCCGTCCCATTGGCTGTTGTTCTCCATCTCCACCTTCACCGCCTCCTCAGGGCCCCGCCCCTCCTCAGGGCCCCGCCCCTCGAGTCCTCCGGCTTCCCCTTCGTCCATTTCCCCTTCCTGCTCCTCCTGCTTGACCCCCGCAACAGCCACGTCGGTTGTCCTTCCACAGTCAGAGATGAGTTTCAGAAGGGTGCGCTCCTGCGTGGAACTCTGGGAAATGTAGTCCGAACACGTGGGCCCAGTTTCAGTGGGGTGAGGGGCGTGACAGGACATGTTATCAGGTGCCTATGAGAGAGAACAAGGGATATAAAGGGAAAGGGAAAGAGCAATGAAAGAATGATCTCAACAACGTGCAATATAGTTTACAGTTTAAAAACGAATGGCCGATTCAGCCCAGCAGTGTAGCAATTGCGTATCTGTTCCGTGGCTAACGCGTAGCATTTCATGTGAGCATTCATACGAGAAGCGTCTCTGATGCGTGTCCGGGCAGCTATTTCGGACCAACAAGATCAGGCGATCTCGTTGAATAGGAGAACACACAGCCCTTAAAGGAACATGGTGTGAATTCACATTTAAACCTGACTATGGGAAAATGAAAATCACTCAAGCCACAGTGTTCTTCACAGTTCATTGGTTGCGGTTGGAAACTAGGACTAAAAGATCAAGTAGTTGTTCAGTCTGCATTTGATGATGATCAGCCCCTGTTCAGCTGGTGAGCAATTATGATATATGAGGGGCATTGCAGGTCAATTATTACAGGTATTTGTATAATATGCTTCCATATTTGCAAAACTATATAAACACATGCAATTTCCATAACAAAAGGGAAAGTGCCTCTCAACATGTCTCCTCGATCCTCGATGCTCTGCCCTGCAGGCTTGTTCTCACTGATCTATAACTAGCACTGGATAGACTATCCCATTGTTGCCGCCCCATCATTCTTTATGTAGATCAGTGAGGACGAGGACCAAGGAAGGTAGCAGGGGCGTCACTAGGCATGTTTTACTGGGGCACGTGCCCCAGTAAAAATAATTTGTGCCCCAGTACAAAGTGCTGCTGTCAATGTCTTACATGTACACAAACGACACAGTGCCCCAGTAAACCTTAATTCCTAGTGACACCCCTGGAAGGAAGGGAGGATGTATAAAAGACGAATGAGAGGCACCCCCGGTGTCTGAATTCTGATTGTCTGGGAGGACACTGGTAGGCTCTGGACCTGAGTTGCGTTTAAAGAGGAGCGGGTTGCTGGCTTCTTGTTGGGTGTGGCGACTAGTCGATGTTTGTGAGCGTGGGACGTCCGCAGCTGTGTGCGCAGGGCCTTGATCTCGTCCTGCAGACCGGTGATGATCTGCGTCACACTCCGCAGGGCACGGATCGTCTGCAAAGGACACAAACGCAAGCAAACACAAATAAATGACAATTGACATTGCTCATAGACACCTGCAGGGGCATAGACAGACTACCGATGAATCATCTTGCTCACATGCCATCCGAGTTTCCAAAAAGGAATAACTGCTGCAAAAACATGAACAAACTTAAGACTAGCCTGCATAACCTAAAATAGATTAGAAAATATATTCACAGTTTCTAATATCAAATGTAAAAGTCATCACTCAATAGAAATAGCAGCCTAAACCCCATCACGCACATCCAGAAAGATAACCACTTCATGCAAGGAATCGTCTCCTTGCAGTAAATCTACTACATAATTCTCACATAATAATTTCGAAACAACAAGCATCCACGAAGTGAAGGTACTTTAGTCCTTATGAGCGTACCTCATTGGCGTCCACCAACTGGTTCTCCTTCTCATTCAGCTTGTTCTGCAGTTCCTGAAGCTGCAGTTTCAAGAGTCTGTTTGCCACATCGTGTTCGCTCAGCGCCCGCTGTGACTCCAGCTCTCTCTCTTTTATTTTCGACATCAGCGTTTGCAGGGCATAGTCAACGTCACTCTATAAGCACAAACAAGAAAAAAAAGTGCATGTATCAAAGCAGAGGTCTCAGTCTCGGTTTGTTCGTAAACTGTAACTTAGCCTACTCTCTCTCTCTTGCATGCATGCACGCGAGTCAACGTTACATTATGGTAAGGAAAAGGACTACAGCAGTCAGTTCAGACAACTACACAGGGGCATTATAGCCTAACTGTTCAATCAAAATAGAAACGTTTACTTACGGGCGCCATAATGACTACGTTTTGCTGTATTGTTGTTGTTGTTGTCGGTTGATTCTGTATCAAATTCTGTCAGGGAATGCAGCTTCCTGTGTAGCCAGAGAATATTTTTTCAATATGGCCGCGATTTATATTTTGCTTCAAAATAAGAGTGGAGACTGATTCCGTTTTTCAAAATAAAAGTTCATTTAGTGTTTCTTTGGGGAAAAAACACAGCCATTTAATAATAATAATAATAATAACTAAATAAATATCCAGCGACTCACTAGCCTACATATTAGAATAAAACCAAAACAAAGAGGATTCCAAATCTGGTGTTTGAACTATTTATTTTACAAGCCATAATAATGTCCCACAGTGCCACATGATTGATGAACGTCAACAGTCTCAATTGGATGAAAGTGGGTCCTATTGCACTGAACTCAAAACCTCCATTGTGCTAAACCATGTTCTGTCTCCATAGATGCAACATTATACTCACTTCACTATCCACTTTTTTTTTATGAAGTTATTTTCTGGTAACAGAAAAGCTGTAGGCTATATCACCACTAGAGAGCAGTATGTCAACATACAGTAGTGCCCTATATGTGGCACTAACATACAGTACGTCTTTGAATGGAAGGGGAAACAAAAAGATCAAAAGGCTATCAATGGTTCCCATAATTGATGCACAACCACACTAACTTTTTTTTAGTTCAGAGAAGGCACACATTGTGTTATGAAAGGAATGGCTGTTTATTAAATGGAACTCCACTGCAACTGGTGTTAAGTTATAAGTGATGTAGCAGCCTGTTTGTCCACAACAAATTTCCCTTGGGACATAATAAAGTAATCTTAACGGGTTTCAGGATGTTGAGCTGCATATGACATTTAGGTTAGAGAAATTGGGTAATGAATGAACTCGTCACATGTATTCAGTCGAAAAAGGTTCTCTGCAGGCATGCATATGTGCATTCCAATAGCACAGAGAAAGTGTGTTTTTAACATAAAGTCAAGATGGTTTCCTCACATTCTGTTGCTATTTTGAGGACATTTTTGGATATTTAAAAAAAAAAAAAATACCACATAGCACCTTTAAGTAAGTGTGTGTGTGTGTGTGTGTGTGTGTGTGTGTGTGTGTGTGTGTGTGTGTGTGTGTGTTAGTGTGTGTGTGTGTGTGTGTGTGTGTGTGTGTGTGTGTGTGTGTGTGAAATGGAGAAAGGACAACAGAGGAAAGATGATGCTATAGCCGTGACAAGACAAGAAACACACAGTGAGAGAGAAAGAGAGAGAGAGAGAGAGAGACAGAGAGAGACAGAGAGACAGAGAGAAACAGGAGTGTGTGGCTCTCCTCTCCTGCAGGATTAGGAGGTCATGTGATCTGGCACAGGGACACTGAGGAGTCATAATATCCAAACCTAAATCCAGGGTAGAGGGGTTCACTAAATGTGGAGTGGAACGTGTGCAGGTGGGTGAGTGTGTCAGAGGAAACACTGTAGAAGGACAGAATGTCTGCTGGCCAGTTCAGGTACACTCCTACTCTGCTGGAGTGGGAGGAGGGGTCAGGTATGGCAATCTTATTATTATTGTGCCAGGCAGAGTAACTGTTACCAGAGTATCTCAGTCTCCAGGACTTGTCATTATGTCCAAACCCACAGTCATCACCCTTCCCTTTTCTCTGGATGCTCTTATAGGCCACTGCTACTTCGGCCCCATCACCTCTCCACTCAGCCTCCCAGTAGGAGCATCCAGACAGACCCTCTCTACACAGCACCTGATAACAGTAGTCAAATCTCTCTGGGTGGTCAGGATACGGCTGCTCCTCCCTCACATATGTCACCTCTCTGTTCCCCTCAGAGAGAGAGAGAATTCTGTGTGCTGTGTTTGGGTCCAGTGTGAGTTCACAGGCATCTGCAGAGAAGAGAGAGGAGAGAGGAGACAACATCCTCATCAGAACATGGGGTAGGAAAGGACACACACGCACACGCACATGCACACACACACACACACACACACACACACACACACACACACACACACACTAGAGCTGCACAATTCGGGGAAAATATCTCATTGCGATTTTTCTGACAGATTTTGCAAATACGATTTTCGATATGATTTTTGAGGGTCAATAAATTGATTCAGTTGAGTATTCCAATTTTCTCTTTAATTTGTGCACAAGAGGCACAGCCCTCAACCGATTATGAAGCTCAGCAATCAGAATTCCTGTGCCCCTCTCACAGGACGCATGCCCACCAATCAGAAGTGGCGTACCGTAGTCAAGGACGATGAAATGAGTGTAGCAGTCAGAAATGTGACAAACGCACAGTACTCAGTGACCTCAGAGATTTGTGTGGAAAATCGCCTGAATTTCAGGAAAATTAAAATAACTCACATTTTCTCAGTCCTGGTTTAATCCTGCACTCTCCTCCATGGTCACACCTTAGGAGGGATAAGAGAAGAAAATACAGAATTGACACAAAACTGAGTACTGTGTGAACTGAGAGAATACTTCTGTACTGTACTGTATATCAGAGTCTGTATATCAACTTATCAGGCAGGATATTTCTCAGGAAAGAAGTGAAAGTAAAGTGACAAGTGACTGGGATTTATTGTGTTAGTGTGTGTATATCCAAAGCGACACAGACTCGAATCCATCCCAGTTCCTCCAAATTGTGTCCTGCCGACAATCTCAGTGTTTCAGCCTATACTGATGGCCCGGTCAACAGCCTGCTCCACCCTCTATTTGCGACCTGTTCTGACCGGGGCATGGATTTGACGAGTCCCTCAGTTCTAGAAGGATCCGGGCCGTCTGTTGTCCAGCTGGATCACCGAGTGGTAGCTGAAGATGTGATACACTCACCTCAAAATCTGTAGATTACAGTTGGGATCATCCCGTCTGTCTGTGAGCTCTCTGACACCCGAGTCTCCTGGCTGATTGTAGCTCAGATCCAGCTGTTTCAGGTAGGAGGGGTTTGATTTGAGGGCAGAGGACAAGAGAGAACAGCCCTCGTGTGTGATGAGACAACCAGAAAGTCTGAAACAAGAGATGTTTTTTTCCTAATTATAAATGGAGGAGATTGTATTGAAGGTAAACTATCCATTTGCACATTCAGCCAGTATGACTGAAAATCCCCAACAATTTATCAATCATGTGCAAACGTTTCCACAGGCACACTGGCATTACAGTGGATCAAGTACTATGTTATTACACTCCTTATTACTGACCTCAGTGTCTCCAACTTGCACTGTGGATCTCTTAGTCCCACACAGAGCAGCTCCACTCCTTCATCATGCAGGTCATTGTCACTCATGTCCAGTTCTCTCAGATGGGAAGGTGCACTTTGCAGCACGGATGCCATAATTTCACAGCTTGATTTAGAGAGGTGGCACAGATTGAGCCTGTTTCAAAAGAGAGTGGAAGGTCAGTCTTTGAACACTGGACATTTTCAGGGCTAATGAGCTAATTAACCAAGTTAATTCCAAATCGTATACAGGCAGCCAACAATGCCACAATATGTGTGCACACAAACCTTAAACTTGTCAGCATACAGTTGGGGCTACTAAGTCCTGCAGTGAGACATTGAAATCCAAACTCGTGCAGGTCATTGTGACTCAGGTCCAGTTCCTTTAGGGAGATTGCGGACTGCACAGCAGGGGCAGCAACTTTACAGGATTTATCTGTGAGCTTAGAGCCAGCAAGGCTTCATAGAGTGAGAGGGCAAGAGACAGAACAAAATATGGCATGAATATAAACAAATAGTACACTGTTAAAAATGTTACAGGACACCTAATTGGATAAATTATAGGACAAGAGAAGAAGCAGATTGTAGGATTAGAACAAAATAAACATGATAAACAAAGAAGGGTCAAGGGTCATTCCTTGGTAGAACTGGTCCAGGGTTCCTCAAATCACACACTGGATCAGGATCACACTATAGCCAATCTGCAGGAGGGTTCCTCAAATCACACACTGGAACACACTATAGCCAGTCTGCAGGTCCAGGGTTCCTCAAATCACCCACTGGAACACACTATAGCCAATCTGCAGGAGGGTTCCTCAAACCACACACTGGAACACACTATACTGTAGCCAGTCTGCAGGTCCAGGGTTCCTCAAATCACACACTGGAACACACTATAGCCAATCTGCAGGTCCAGGGTTCCTCAAATCACACACTGGAACACACTATAGCCAGTCTGCAGGTCCAGGGTTCCTCAAATCACACACTGGAACACACTATAGCCAGTCTGCAGGAGGGTTCCTCAAACCACACACTGGAACACACTATAGCCAGTCTGCAGGTCCAGGGTTCCTCAAATCACACACTGGAACACACTATAGCCAGTCTGCAGGTCCAGGGTTCCTCAAATCACACACTGGAACACACTATAGCCAGGGCGCAGGTCCAGGGTTCCTCAAACCACACACTGGAACACACTATAGCCAGTCTGCAGGTCCAGGGTTCCTCAAATCACACACTGGAACACACTATAGCCAGTCTGCAGGTCCAGGGTTCCTCAAATCACCCACTGGAACACACTATAGCCAGTCTGCAGGAGGGTTCCTCAAATCACCCACTGGAACACACTATAGCCAATCTGCAGGAGGCTGCATAAGTGCATAATTGAAAACCATGTCTCCTTGAAATCACACAGTTCAGGATCTCTCCTTGACTTCCTTGATTACCAGCCGAGACAAGCACACAGTTCCAGTAAGATGTGGACCACAATGAGGTACAAGACAGAAGAGCATGTCCAACACAAACGTCATAAGAAAGTCGAGCACAAACCTTAAAGTCTGCAGTTTACAGTTAGGGCTACTGAGTCCGGCAGTGAGAAGATGAGCTCCAGTGTCCTCTGTGAGCTTACAACCGACAAGTCTGCATAGAGTGAGAGGTAAGAATACACCGTTTAAAATAGTATAAGACAAATAATAGGACAAATTGTATTACAAGAAAACAAGCAAATTATGAGATGTTATGTTATGAACAAAGCAAAAGAAACATACAAATAAATTATTGCTTAGCCTCATCATCACTTGTATTTTCTTAAAATGATGGTATGTATTTTAGGATATGTAAATGTAAGGGCTATAAATGAGCATAATACATTGTGAAATTAGATTGTTAGTATGATTAACACAGTTTACTGCTGACAACATGTGTGTGTCAGCTGTTTGCAATATTACTGACCTAAGAGTCTCCAGACAGCAGTTTGGACTCTGTAGAGCAGACAGCAGCTTTTCTCCTGACGTCTGCAGGTCATTTTGACTCAGGTCCAGCTCTCTTAAGGAGGAGTCTGCATACTGCAGAACCGAGGCCACAATCTCACAAGACGTCTCTGTTAGCTTACAGCCAGAAAGTCTATAAGAGAGGGAAGAGAAGACAAAAAAAACGATAAAATGTGTCCCAGAGCTCTTAAAGTCTTCATAGGACTTTAGTAGATGTCTGCATTTAATACCGTAATTTACAAGAAATATTTGATAGCTACACTTCTGGAACGACTTAGTAATAATTTAAAGCACCAATTTAAGTTTAACTTCAAGTTCTGAATTCTTTGAATCTTGGTGCTATCTAGTGAACCAACGCTAGCAAACTATAAACATAACTCGTACAGAGTCTGTGCAAAGAGAGCAGTGAACTCCTGTAAGTAGCCTAAAACAGCACTGTAGCTTTAGGTCTACATTAAATCTACAGTATAGCATGCAACCTGTTAAGTATAAAGTTGTACGTAGAAAGTTACCTCTATGACAACAGGACTACACTTACGATAATTCAGCAGACATTTTTCATGATAAAAATTAACTCACAGAGCCTTTCTGCAACATCTCATGGCTGGAAGCAGTCTCTTGGCACGTTCTGGAGAGGTTTTGTATTTGTTCAGGTCAAACTCATCCAGCACCTCATCAGACATCAGAAGCACATGAGCCAAGGCTGAACAGTGAACCAGTGAGAGCTGTTTCACAGCACCTTTCTCTGCCTTCAGGAAAGCCTGGATTTCATCATGAACAGAGGAGTCGTGCATTTCCACCAAGCAGTGGAATAGATTGATCCACCTCTCGGGTGAGATATTTGGTCTCTGCATCAACTTCAGGTTCTTGATTGTTTTCCTCACACTCTCTGGGCTGTTGTGTGTGTGGCTCAAGAGGCCAAGTAAAAGTCTCTGATTTGACTCCAGACAAATGCCATGAAGGAAACGAACAAACAAATCAAGGTGTCCATTCTTGCTTTCCAGTGCTTTGTTCACTGCATTCTTCAGCAGCTCATCTAGGGGTACATTGGGCAAAGACCTGGACCTTCTACTAAGAAATGGTTTCAAGACCTCCATGTTCTTACTCAAGTAGGAGGCAAACAAATGAAGAGCAGCAAGAAACTCCTGGATGCTCAGATGCACAAAGCAGTAGACATTCTTCTGGTGAAACACACATTCTTCCCTAAAGATCTCAGTGCACATGCCAGAGAACATTGACGCTTCACTGACATCAATACCACACTCTCTTAGGTCTTCCTCATAGAACATGAGATTGCCATTCTCTAGATGCTTGTAAGCAAGCTCCGCCAGTTTCAATATGACACCCTTATGAGATTCCAGGAGCTTCTGTCTATCTGTCTCACTTTCCTCTTGATACTTCTGGTTCTTCCTGGTGGTCTGGATGAGCAGGAAGTGTATGAACATCTCAGTCAGAGTTTTAGGGGCTTCCTTCCCATCATCTTGTTCCAGTATCTGCTGAAGGACAGTGGCTGAGATCCAACAGAAGACTGGCATGTGGCACATAATGTGAAGACTCCTGGATGCCTTAATGTGCGAGATGATTCTGTTGGCTTGATTCTGGTCACTGATCCTCTTCCTGAAGTACTCTTCCTTCTGTGGGTCATTGAACCCTCGTACTTCTGTCACCTGACTAATGCATTGAGAAGGGATCTGACTGGCTGCT
>NC_084994.1:25368379-25375879 GCF_963854185.1 Sardina pilchardus | reverse complement strand
GTGTGGACTGCAGAGTGAAGGCAAAAGGGCCAACAAGTGCTAAGCATCTCTGGGAACTCCTTCAAGACTGTTGGAAGACCATTTCAGGTGACTCTTGAAGCTCATCAAGAGAATGCCAAGAGTGTGCGAAGCAGTATTAAAAGCAAAAGGTAGCTACTTTGAAGAACCTAAAATATAAGACATATTTTCAGTTGTTTCACACTTTTTTGTTAAGTATATAATTCCACATGTGTTAATTCATAATTCTAATGCCTTCGGTATGAATCTACAATTTTCATAGTCATATAGTATGAAAATAAAGAAGGGGTGTCCGAATGAGAAGGTGTGTCCAAACTTTTGGCCTGTACTGTACGTACATACGCACACAAACACACACAGGGATTTTCTGGGGGGAAACGTTTTTAACTCACTTTATATCTGATTGGGGCGGTCCACTGCTGAGTTTGGGAGGCTGATCCATGGACTGGTCACTCTTCATAGACACACAGCTGGGCACTGGAGACACTGGTCTGTGTTTCTGTGATCTGGAGAGAACAAAATTGATTTGGCAAGTTATCTTCATAATCGTGGTTCAAGAATAAATGTCTTTATCTATGTCTTTCTTTCTACTTGTAGATCTCTCTCTCACACACACACACACACACACACACACACACGCACACACACACACGCGCACACAAACACACACACACACACACACACACACACACACACACACACACGCGCGCACACGCACACAAACACACACACACACACACACACACACACACACACACACACACACACGCACACACGCACACAAACACACACACACACACACACACACACACACACACACACACACACACACACACATATAGACAAAAGGATATCTGGGGGGGGGGGGTCTGATACTGTAACTCACTTCATATCTGATTGGGGCGGTTCAGTACTGAGTTTGGGAGGCTGATCCATGGACTGGTCACTCTTCATGGACACACAGCTGGGCACTGGAGACACTGGTCTGTGTTTCTGTGATCTGGAGAGAACAAAATTGATTTGGCAAGTTATCTTCACAATTGTGGTTCAGGAAGAAATGAGAATTCTAAACCTGCAAGAAAAGGAGATACTGTAATACATGTATTTAGTCAACTCCAATTAAGTATTATGACCATACACACAAACACACAAACACATATGTCATACACACAAACATTACAGTTTGATGCACAGATTCTGTTTGTCTAGTTTCACTGGTTTGGGTTTTTTGGAGTCTAGTAGTCTTGTTTGCTCAGTTGACCATGTGCTCATCTCCACTACAATGCGTACGGTGTTGACCGCTTGCTCTGCCTCGTTTTTCTTCGTTGTGCTGCCTCATGTTTCCTCACATCCTCACTCTATCATCGTGTTAACGTCACTTCGCTGCTGCACACGTGTGGACCTCATTGCCGTACTGTATAGTATATAGTGTATATCCTTTTTTTGATCCTGTGAGGGAAATTCGTGCTTTGCATTTAACCCAATTTAACAGAATTAGTGAACACACACAGCACACAGTGAACACACAGTGAGGTGAATCACACACTAACCCAGAGCAGTGAGCTGCCTGCCCAACCAGCGGCGCTTGGGGAGTAGTGAGGGGTTAGGTGCCTTGCTCAAGGGCATTTCAGCCGTGGACTGGTCGGGGATCGAACCAGCAACTGCGGTTACAAGCTGAAAGCCCTAACCAGTAGGCCACGGCTGCCCAAGGCTGGCTACTGTATGTCTGAGTGCCTTTGAGTTTCAATGCGATGCTGTAAGAAGCTGTAACAGGGCCAGACTGGACCCAGTCAGCCCCCTGCTCGGCCCCTAGAGGGTCTTCATCGTCGACCCAAGCTGCCCCAATGATTTGCCCAGGGGGCAGGATGTGGAGGTTATAGCTTCAGCCAAGTTAGTATGCCAGCTGACGGCCGCCATCTTTAAAAAAGGGCGTCCAACATGTGCTCACTTCTGGCTCCATTTTCACAATCAAGCAAATCAGGTGACCCATTTCAGACCAGAACCAGAACCAAATCCCATAACCCATAACCCATAGCCATAACTCATACCCTAATCATAACTGTAACCATAACCATACCCATAACCTTAATCTTAAACCTAACCCTAATCCTAACCCTAACACTAACCCTAACCCATACCCTAATCATAACCGTAACCATAACCATACCCATAACCCTAATCTTAAACCTAACCCTAATCCTAACCCTAACCATTACCATAACCCTAATCTTAAACCTAACCCTAACCATTACCATAACCATAATCATAACTAGTGTGCCTGTCTGAGTGTTTTGCGAGTGAAGATGTTTTGCTTTTGTGAGAAAACTTTGTTTTGTGTTTAGGTCTAAATCTAAGAGGCAACCTTGACAACACAGACAATATTTTAACAGGACCGTGTGTGTGTGCGCGCGCGTGTTCGTGTTCGTGTTCGTGTGTGTGTGTGTGTGTGTGTGTGTGTGTGTGTGCGTGTGTGCGTGTGTGCGTGTGTGCGTGTGTGCGTGTGTGTGTGTGTGTGTGTGTGTGAGTGAGATGGACTCACCCAGCACTGAATACTTGATGTCCATGAGTACCGGTAACGGACTCCTCATCCTTCAGAGACACGTGACTGGACACAGGGTAATCCATTCTAATCAATCAATTTATCAATCAATAGACAGAGAGAGAGGGTGATTTAGATTACAAAAATCATGAGACAGGTCCCCTGTCATTCTCACAAAATAGCCAGATCGGATATTAGTCAGTCAAGAGAGAGAGAGAGAGAGAGAGAGAGAGAGAGAGAGAAATAAAATTGCCTATAGGCACGTAATTTTAGCAGCAGTGATGACCAATCAGAGGAGGGTTCAAATTTGCAAGAGTAAACTTTGGCCCTTATTCGTTTTTATCGATTGTTAATGGTAAACAGTCTGATGAGGTATTTTCATGTGAAATACATGGATACTGGATACTTCAAAGGTAACATTTTAACAACATTAATCAATAGCCTATAGACATTTAAACTCCAACTGAGGTCCTGAGACAGTGTGAAAAAAACAAAACTTGCACTTTTACTTCTCCAGTTCAAACAAATGCATGCATGCATCAGGAGAATTTGACAAGATTTGGGAAAGATTCTTGAAAGACTGGAGTCTTTTAACAAATGTCCCTCACTGAAGTTTTACTCAAACGACGACAAACTTTCAAGAATCTTTCCCAAATCTTGTCAATGTCTTCTGGTGTAAGGATGTCTGAAAGGAGAAGGATTTGAGATATTCAGACCTGCAGGGAGAACTGCCGCCCTGCGAGTTCCACACCACTTCATACAGTACATGGACCAGAATATGCAGCCAGTATCATTCTTTATTTTGTTGGCCTAACAGGTTTGAACTGGAGCCCTCACTGGAGAGACACTACAGGTGAACAGGGCAGACTAATATAATGTAGTATCACCGTGACACTTCCCCAGGTGCTTTAGAGAGGCTGATGTTTTTAAAACGTCTCTCAGTTATCAGGAAACTCATAAAGCCGCACCAGCTCAGACTCTCTCATATCCCGTGTGTAACTTTCTTTAGGTAAATCTGATGACAGAATGAAACACATGCAGATGTGAAGATCCCTTAACAGCAGACACACTTTTCACGTTTTACACACTTCACATGAACCACTCTGCAACACATGAAACTGGAGCCCGTTATGGCTTAGCCTATAATATGTGGCTCATCTTCACAACTGTAATGATTTGAAGTGAACGTCACCTTACCTGTACCTGTTCAGTCTGCAGTCTTGTCCCCTTCTCCCCACTCTCACATGTTTCACAAGGCAGGAGCTATCAAGTGGCTGTTGTCTCTAGAATGGCGTGAGACTCAGTGGAGCTCGACATGCAGGAAGTCTGAATGAGGTTGTTCTGTTAATGATTAAACGGCTCATGAATTACTGCAGAGGTCAAAGGTCATCTCACCTGTTTCGTAATTCACCGTCTTGTAGCGCACCAACAGAGTCTAGTTTTGTGCACTATAAGAATTGTCAGGAGAATTGTCATTCTTATTTTATATCTACAAGCATAGCCAGTGTGTGTTGCCTCATATTAATACACACAGCACACAACACAGAGGGGGAAGTGTGTGTTGCCTCATATTAATACACACAGCACACAGCACAGAGTGGGAAGTGTGTGTTGCCTCGTGGTAATACACACAGCACAGCACACAGAGGGGGAAGTGTGTGCTGCTTCATATTAATACACACAGCCCACAACACAGAGGGGGAAGCGTGTGTTGCCTCATATTAATACACACAGCCCATAACACAGAGGGGGAAGTGTGTGTTGCCTCATATTAATACACACAGCACACAGAGGGGGAAGTGTGTGTTGCCTCATATTAGATAGATAGATAGATAGATACTTTATTGATCCCCAAGGGGAAATTCAAGGTCCCAGCAGCTTAAGACACCACACACAACATACAGTACAATGTAAACAATGTAAACAGGAAGATTAAAAAGCAAATCAACAATCAACAATCAACAATGACTAAAGGAGCAGTAGAATACTATAGATAAGGTATGCATGAATGTACTGAGGATTGATACTGTGATCCAGTCTGAGGTGTGTGTCAAGTTGGTAGTGCAAATAAGTCCAACAGTGCAACAGTGCAAGATAAAATTCTAGTGACCAGTAATAAATATGTACAGTACAAAATGTAAGCATAGTAATAATAATAACAGTACTAATATAAATATATGGACAATTAAAATAAACTTAACATAGTAATAATATAAGAGTTAGACATGAGGGTAGACATGTAAGTCATGCCATGTAAGTGTATAAGAGGGTGGAGGTGCAGATATACTATGCATAGAAGTCCAACTCTCCTTTTCCCTTCAGTGAAGCATTGTACAGTTGTATGGCCCTGGGTACAAATGACTTTCTCAGTCTGTCTGTTGTGCATGTCATGGAGCGTAGTCTCCAGCTGATCAAGCTCTTCTGCTGTATGATAATGCTGTAGAGTGGATGACAGTCATTGTCCAGGATGCTGTGTAGCTTGTTCAGGGTCCTTTTGTCTGATACTGAAGTGATGCACTCCAGATCAGCTCCCACAACAGAGCCAGCCTTCCTTACCAGCCTGTCTAGTCGCCCAGCATCCCTCTTCCTAGTGCTTCCTCCCCAGCATGCCACAGCATAGAAGAGGACGCTGGCAACAACAGACTGGTAAAACATCCAGAGGAGCTTGCTGCAGACATTGAAGGAGCGCAGCCTCCTCAGGAAGTACAGCCTGCTCTGCCCTTTCTTGTATATTGCTTCAGTGTTGACTGACCAGTCCAGTTTATCGTCCAGATGTACGCCCAGGTACTTGTATGTGTTCACCACCTCCACATTGACCTCCTCAATGGTGACTGGCAGCAGAGCAGGCTTAGACCTCCTGAAATCTACCACCATCTCCTTGGTCTTGGTCGTGTTGAGTTGTAGGTGGTTGAGTCTGCACCATTGCACAAAGTCCTCCACCAGGCTCCTGTATTCCTCCTCCTGCCCATCCCTGATACATCCCACAATTGCAGTATCGTCTGAAAACTTCTGCATGTGACATGACTCCGTGTTGTAGCAGAAGTCGGACGTGTACAGGGTGAACAGGACTGGAGAGAGCACCGTTCCCTGTGGAGCACCTGTGCTGCTGATTACAGTGTTGGAGAGGCAGTCCTTCAGTCTGACAAACTGTGGCCGCTCTGTCAGGTAGTCTGCAATCCAGGATACTAGATGAGCATCCACACCCATCTGCAGGAGCTTGTCACTCAATCTGGGGGGTTGGATGGTGTTAAAAGCACTAGAGAAGTCAAAGAACATGATTCTCACAGCACTTTTCCCCTTGTCCAGGTGAGAGTGTGTCCTGTGTAGGAGGTAGGAGATTGCATCGTCGACGCCCACTTTCTCCTGGTATGCAAACTGTAACGGATCTAGTGCATGGCGCACCTGTGGCCTAAGTATCCCCAGAACCAGTCTCTCCAGGGTCTTCATCAGGTGTGATGTGAGAGCAACTGGCCTGAAGTCATTCAGCTCACGTGGATGTGGTTTCTTGGGGACGGGGATAAGACATGATGTCTTCCACAGTGTTGGGACTTTCCCGAGACGTAGACTTTGGTTGAAGATATGCTCCAGTGGCTCTCCCAGTTCAGCAGCACAGGCCTTGAGCAGTCTTGGACACAGTCCGTCAGGTCCGGCTGCTTTCCTGGGATGGAGTTTCTTCAGCTGTCCTCTAACTTGATCTGCCGTTATGATGAGGGGGGAGGGGAGGGGAGGGGGTGAGGAGTTACCAAGGCATTGGTCACTCCGGGGGGTAGGGGAGGAGGGGACGTGCTGCACTGGGGGTGAGGGGGGAGGTGTGAGTTGGGCAGTTAAGCCAGCAAGAGCAGTGTCCGTAGTTGATGGTGCTAGTGATGTTGATGGTGATGGTGATGGTGGACGACCATTGTCCACTGTAGCAGTTGATGGTGCTGGTGATGGTGATGATGGACGACCATTGTCCACTGAAGCAGGGCAATCAAACCTGTTGTAGAACTGGTTTAGCTGGTTTGCCCTGTCCAGATCGCCCTCCACAGAGCTGCTGCTTTTCCTAAGTCCAGTGATGGTCTTCATTCCATCCCAGACCTCCTTCATGTTGTTCTCCTGCAGCTTCTGTTCTACCTTCTTCCTGTAATCCTCCTTGGCCTCTTTCAGCCTGACTTTGAGCTCCCCCTGCACTTGCCTCAGCTCTGCCTGGTTCCCCTCTTTGAACGCCATCTTTTTCCTATTTAGAAGGGCCTTGACATTGCTGGTTATCCAAGGCTTGTTGTTTGGAAAGCAGCGCACAGTTCTTGTGGGAACAACAACATCCATACAGAAGTTCAGGTAGTCAGTCATGCAATGTGTGGCCTCCTCCAAATCACCATTCTGTAGTACATTCCAGTCAGTGGACTCAAAACAGTCTCTCAAAGCCTCATCTGCTCCTGGGGTCCACTTCCTGAAAGTGCGTGTGTCACATGGTAGCCTCTGCACTTTAGGTATGTACATTGGTTGCAGGTGAACAAGGTTGTGATCTGATTTTCCGAGGGGGGGAAGGGGGGTGGCGCTGTATGCATCCCTCACGTTTGCATACATGAGGTCTATTGTCCTGTTTTTCCTAGTCGGGCAATCAACAAACTGGTAGAAATTTGTGAGGGTAGAATCCAGTGTTATGTGGTTAAAGTCTCCAGAGATCGCAAAGAAAGCATCTGTGTGCTGAGTTTGGAGTCTTGCGATTGTAGAGTGAATGATGTCACACGCTACGTCCGGTAGGGCTCGTGGTGGGACGTAAACACAGACAACAATGGCATGCGTGAATTCCCTCGGCAAGTAATACGGTCGAAGGCTCACTGCTATTAACTCCACATCCTTACAACATGCAGTTTCTTTAACTGTAACATGACCGGGGTTGCACCATCTGTCGTTACTGTAAATCACCAGTCCACCGCCCTTCTTCTTGCCAGAAAGTTTAT
>NC_084994.1:25328379-25363379 GCF_963854185.1 Sardina pilchardus | reverse complement strand
AACGTGATTGTTGGAGTCAGCCATATGGACACAGCAAAGTTGTCTTGTGTCTTGTGTGTTTCCTGTATTTTAACCTCCTGCCTTGCCAAATACGTCATCAGTCACACACCCCTAATAGCGGGGTTGACCTCTGTTCCTTTCATATTCAACACGCCTCGGCTCTGATACTACCCCCCGAGACGGGTTCGATTCCCCACCCCGTGTCGTCAATGTGAAAGGAACAGCCTTAACGTTAAATTTGGCTGATTTAGCGTTAAATTCGGTGAATGTGAAAGGGGCTATACACACACACACAAGGGCACACACAGACACACACAGACACACACAAGGGCACACACAGACACACACAAGGGCACACACAGACACACACACACACACACACACACACACACACACACACACGGGTACACACACACACGCACAGACACACACACACACACACACACACGCGCACACACACACACACACACACACACACACACACGGGGGCACATACACACACACACACATACACACACACAGGGGCACACACACACACGGACACAGGGGCACAAACACACACACGAGGCACACATATACAAACACACACAGACACACACGTGGGCACACACACACACACACACACACAGGGGCACGCACACATACACACACACACACACACACACACACACACACACGAGGGCACATGCACACACACACACACACAGAGGCACACATACTGTATACAAACACACACACAGACAGGGGCACTCACACACACGTGGGCACACACACACACACACACACACACAAGGGCACACACAGACACACACACACAGACACACACAGACACACACACACACACACACACACACACACACACACACACACACACTCACACTCACACATACACACACACACACATGGGCACACACCCTTGACCACTGCTACACCCCACTGAATGACTCACACTCACACAGGTCTGTACCACACAGAGGGCCAGATGTACTAAGACAGTGCTAATAGCGACTTTTTGTATGCGCAGAGTGCGAACGCTGTGCTTTGCTATATTGCGTGGAATTTACTAAGAGCTCACTTCATTACGTTAACTGCGTTCCGTGCCGCCCGTTCCCGCCCCCTTTACCACGCCATTTGCGCATGCAGCTGAACAATGAGCGCAGTTGAATATTGCAACATTAAAAAGAATCAAAGTTTAACGATCATACATGATACAAAGAGATGTCAACGAGCAGCGACAGACAGAGTACAGTTAGGCCTAGTATTTCTACTAATCCACTTAAAAAATACTTGAACTATTTACTGCACGTAGACTTGGGATATGATTTAATGCCTAACAGATTGGGAAGTGTAGGCTATGTCATGAAAGAGAAAATACGATTTTAGAGAGGCAAACAAAAGTTAAGGTTGCTTTTGACATAGTACAATAAAGAAAACGGATGCTCTGAATATTGATTCAGCTGTCTCTAAAAGTTTTTCTAATAGACGCATTTAACCGCAATCTGGATTACACCTGCTTTCAGAAGGCGGACGTTTTTCAACGCAAAATAGACGTGCGCTGTTTTCATACATCTGGCGGAATACTTAATCAATCGCTATTAGCACCTCTCCTCCCCTGTACTTGCGCGTTACACCCATTTCAGCTGATCCGCCCAGGAATTAATATGCATGACACGGAAAAGCGCAAATAGCCATTTTCAGCCCCCACGGCAGGCAGTCTGCGCGTTTCCCTCATTGCGGCCTGTCTGTACATATCCTCCCCATGTTTATATGCGCACGTTACGCCTGAAATGGGCGCAAAACGTTAGTACATCTGGCCCACACACTTTGGTAAATCGCACCATTTGTCGGTGCTCCTGCTGCCGGCCTATAAACTGAAGCTAAAGCGTGAGCAACCAGCAGTGAGTGAAGTTCAATGCTGGTCTGCAGAACACGAGTCTGAACTTCAGGACTGCTTTGACACAACTGACTGGTCTGTGTTCAAAGACTCCTCGGTGGAGCTGGACGAGTACGCTGATTCAGTGACGGACTACATCAGGTCCTGCATGGACTTGTGTGTGCCTTCCCATACCGTCCCATCCTTTCCCAACCAGAAGCCCTGAGTAAACAACGCTGTTTGAGCCTGACGGAGAGGACCACGTTGTTTCCAATGGCCCAGTCAGATATAAGAACTCAAGGTACACGCTAAGGAGGGCAATACAAGTGGCTAAAAAACAGAATGGGAATGAGTTGGAGAATGACATCAGCAGCTGTGAGGTCACCTGTGGACTGCAGGCGATCAGAGGCTATAAAGTGACACCAGCTGTTAAGGACACCCCTGCCTCCGTTCCGGACGAGCTAAACAAATTCTATGATTTTTTTGAGTCTCCTGACTAACCCCTTGGATGAAGGAGCGCTTCTAGTACGTCTTTAAGACGTGCGCCACTCAGCTGTCACAAGTCTACACTGACATCTTCAACTTGTCCCTGTCCTGGTGCCCAGTGCCTTTGTGTTTCAAAAAGACAACGATTGTGCCAGTTCCCAAGGAAAGTACTGTTTCTTGCCTGAATGACTAGCGGCCCATCGCCCTAACACACACAGAGAGAAACAAAGTAAGCAGCAAACACAGTGAGCAGGAACAACGAAACACACACACACACACACACACACACTCACGCAAACAGATGGATACACAAACAGGTTATCACAAACACTCATAACAGCGCAGCGCACACACACACACACACACACACACACACACACACACACACAGACACACACACACACACAAACTGGGGCACAAACACAGAGAGGCACACGGACGGACGGACAGAGGTGAGCACACGCACACACGCACGCACGCACGCACGCACGCACGCACACACAGCAGACATTCACACACACACACACACACACACACACACACACACACACACACACACACACACACAGAGCAATGTAACGGGAGGAGGGAAAACAAAGGGAGGGATGATGCCGAACAGATATGGATACACACACACACACACACACACACACCACACACACCACATCTGCACACACACACAAACACACACATAGAGCACACCGACAAACACAAACACACACACACGCGCACACACACACACACACACACACACACAGAGCACATGGAACAGTGGCCACACACACACACACACACACACACACACACACAGCAGACAGACACACACACGCACACACACACACACTCACAAACACGCACACACACACACAGAGCAGACACAAACACATACACACATACTGTATATACAGAAGACACACACACACACACACACACACACAAACTGCAGCCGCACACATACATACACACACACACACACAAACAGCAGATACACACATACATATACACACACATACACACACACACACAAACAGCAGCTACAGTACACACATATACAAACACACACTCTCCCTACTTTGTGCTCTTTTGTTATTTTTCGGTCTTGTTCCACGCGTACATAATTGTCATAATGTCGATGACTGTATGACTCTCCTGGACATCAGAAGCAGTGTATCGATCAATATAATGTAACAAGTGTACCTGCGGATATTGTTTGTAACTCCAGAAGCGGATCGGTCAACAGGTCTACTCATCGGTGGAGGAGGGGAGACGAGGCGACGTCTTGGCCAGATGGCGACAGCGTCCAACCCGGCCTCCCATCCCTACCTTACTGCTGGCTAATCTGCAGTCCATGGAGACCAAACTGCATGAGCTCCACTGTCACATCGGCTAATGCAGTGTACTCTGTTTCACCGAGACCTGGCTTAGCCCAAACACTCTGGACAGAGCCATACAACCTGACGGGTTCTCTGTGCACCGTTCAGATCCTGACACTGAGACTACAGGCAAAACAAAAGGAGGTGGTGTCTGTTTTTTTATGAACAAGTGTTTGTGAGATCGTTTCCACGTTCATGCACCGTCATGTACCCCAGTTTTGGAGTATCTGACTATAAAATCGTTTTAGCTGCTGAGAGACTTTCCTTCACTACTTCTCACAGTTGTTTACATTCCACCAGACGCCCCTGCTGCAGTAGCACTTGATAAACTGTATGTTGCCATCTACAAACAAGAGAGTCAGCAGCAGGAAGCAATCCCCATCATAACAGGTGATGTCAATCACTGCAACCTGAAAACAGTCCTTCCCAAGTACTACCAGCACGTCACCTGTCCCACCAGGGGTGATCGGACCCTTGACCACTGCTACACCCCACTGAAAGACTCATACAGGTCTGTACCACACGCACACTTTGGTAAATCGCACCATTTGTCGGTGCTCCTGCTGCCGGCCTACAAACTGAAGCTAAAGCGTGAGCAACCAGCATTGAGTGAAGTTCAATGCTGGTCTGCAGAACACGAGTCTGATCTTCAAGACTGCTTTGTCACTTCTGACTGGTCTGTGTTCAAAGACTTCTCGGCGGAGCTGGACGAGAACGCCGATTTGGTGACGGACTACATCAGGTCCTGCATGGATTTGTGTGTGCCTTCCCATACCATCCGATCCTTTCCCAACCAGAAGCCCTGGGTTAACAATGCTGTTTGCCTGAGCCTGAGGGAGAGGACCATGCTATGTACAACGACCTGGTCAGGTATAAGAACTCAAGGTACACGCTAAGAAGGGCAATAACTAGAAAACAGTAATGAATGAGTTGGAGCTCAGCGACTGTGACTCCCGCTGTCTATGGAAAGGACTGCATGCGATCACAGACTACAAAGCGACACCAGTTCTTACGGACAGCCCCGCCTCTATTCCAGATGAGCTAAATAAATTCTATGCTTGTTTTGAGTCTCGTGACTTTAACCCAGTGGATGAAGGTGTGCTTCCAGTAGGAGGAGACATCTTACTGGTGTCTGAGGCTGAGGTCAGCAAAACGGTTAAAACGGCTTAAAATTCACAAAGCTGATGGCATCCTGCCTTGTGTCCTTAAGACCTGCGCCACTCAGCTGTCTCATGTCTACACTGACATCTTCAACTTGTCCCTGTCCTGATGCACAGTGCCTTTGCGTTTCAAAAAGACGATGATTGTGTCAGTGCCCAAGACTCCGACCCATCGCCCTAACCTCTGTGGTGATTAAGTGCCTGGAGAGACTGGTTGTAGCCTACATCACTACACCTCCCTGCTTTCCTGGACCAACTTCAGTTTGCATACAAGCACAACAGATCTGTGGATGAAGCCATCTCTATCACCTTGCATACTGTCCTAGTTCTCCTGTACAAGACAAACACCTGTCAGGATGCTGTTCATTGACTACAGCTCTGCCTTTAACACTGTTGTGCCATCAAGAGACCTGGGTCTGAGCAGCCTCCACACGCTGTCAGAGGAGGACTGAGTCCATCATCAAGGATGCCATCCACCCAGCTCACTCCCTATTCTCTCTTCTTCCCTCTGGTGCTACCAGAGCATGCACACGCACACACACACACACACACACACACACACACACACACACACATAGAAATAGAAACAGAGTAAGCAGCAAACACAGTGAGTGTGCATGCCAGTGTGTAATAAGGAACACACACACACAAACACACACACACACACAAACACTAGAGCCCACACACACACACACACACACACACACACACACAGTCTCATGTCCATGGGCTTGCTGTCTTATGTATGTACAGTAGAGTTGTCTTACATATTTTAATGTGTGTGTGTGTGTGTGTGTGTGTGTGTGTACAGTATATGTATGGCTGTATAATGTGTGCATGTATGTATAATATGGCTATGTGTGGTACTGTACAGTCTTGTATTGTCCCATATAGCGTTGTCTCTCCTGCTCCTACTCCTCTTATTTATTGCCCCCCTACTGCCCCCCTGTGTTTATTTACCCCTTTTGTCCTTGTACTACTGCAACTGTGGCATTAGAATTTCATTGTACTGCAAAGTATATGCAACAATACATCTTCAAACTTAAAACAAACACACTGATACACAAACAGGAAAACAAACACACATGCGCACACACACACGCAAATGCACAGAAAAACACAGCCATGCACGTACGCAGCATGCACATACACGCTGCACACTCTCACAATCACAAATACTCTCACTCAACAGACACAAATACACAGGAAAACCCACACACACACTCACACAGACAAAGTCATTAAAGCACATATGTGACTCTGCAAAGCGAAACCAGTCGTTTCGGTAAAATTTACTAAATTAAGTTATTGTGCTCACGTGAACGGCCATAAACTAAACTTTCCAACGATATGTACATCGAGGGCATTACACAAACTATCGCTAAGATAACCGCATCCAAAGTTGACATGGTTCTCCTGTCACGATATGCCAGAAGAGGAGAAATCACCTTTTTAAGCGGCGCGTGGACAATGGGAATGACAGCAAATGTGTTGAATCTTCGCCGGGTTTAACAGTCAAAACTTATGTTTTTCTGTGAAATGTGTTCATGATATGAAAATGTAGACTGTATACTGTCGAATTATGCGAAAACGTGAAATTCAACATTTTAACTCGGAAGTTTGTTATTGTTGATTTTCTCAAAATAACGTTGTGCGCAAAGCGACTGATTTCGCTTTAAATGGTCACATATTGACATGTGTGATTCTCATGACTGTGAGATCAGGTCAAATGTTACCAGACATCAGAAACTTTATCAGTTATGTGGGTATGACAACATGGGGCAGGACTAAATTGTTGGAGCAATAGGCAAACAGTATTCAGAGTCAGGCTCTTCAGTTGCTCACTACCAGCTGTATGAACTGGGAGAAGACTTGATGATGACAGGACTTTGCATTCACTGGCATGAAGCTCTGCAGGTAGCACAGAGGAGCAGGAAACCCACAGGATAGTTTATTAGCCATGATAGTCCAGCACCCAAGAGTCTAACTGGACATCGCTACCTTGTAGTGGTTAACAGGCAGAGATTGGCAATGAACAATGAAGAAATGTATTTTCATATTGGCCACCAGACACAGATTGTCAATCACAAACAGACTGACAGACTTCACCTCTGTATTCAACAGCATCATCCAGGCCCTGCTACAGGACAAGCTCTCCCAGCTGAGTGTGCCTGACTCCACCTGCAGATGGATCACAGACTTCCTGTCTGACAGGAAGCAGCAGGAGAAGCTGGGAAAGCCCACCTCCAACCCGCTAACCATCAGCAGTGGTTCCCCACAAGGCTGTGTTCTCTCCCCTCTACTCTTCTCCCTTGTGGACTTCAGGAAGAGCCCAGCCTCACCTGCCCCCATCACCCTGTCTGGCTCCCCAGTTAGCACAGTGGAGTCCTTCTGCTTCCTGGGCACCAGAATCACCCAGGACCTGACATGGGAGCTGAACATGAGCTCCAGAACAAAGAAGGCTCAGCAGAGGATGTTCAACCTGCCAAAGCACATGATGGTGCACTTTTACACTGCCATCATGAAGTCCATCCTAATCTGCTCTATCACTACCTGGTGCGCTGTATCAACTGCCACAGACACACAAACACAAATACACACACACACACACACACACAGGGGCACAAACACACACACACGGGGGCACGCACACACAGATCCACAAACACACAAACACAGGGGCACTATACATGCACACGCACACACAGACACACACACACACACACACACACACACACAGGGGCACTCACACACACACACACACACACACACACACACACACACACACACACACACACACACACACACACACACACACACACACACACACACTGTGATCTTCCATCACTCCATGACCTGCATGACTCCAGGACCCTGAGGTCATCCCTTAGTTCTGCTGCTACAAGCCTATAGGCTGCCAATGGCCTCTCATGTGTCATGCTGTACAAGTTCTCCTTCCTCCTGTCTCTGCCATCTCTCTGATGTCTGGCTACTGTAACATGCCAATATGTCAATCTGTTTAACTCGTCTGTGTTCTCTCTCCCTACAGTAAGACAATGGCTTAAACTGCTCTCCACCATTAGAACTTATACACTACACAAGTCTGCTGTTACTTTGAATTTAAAACATATACTACATGATTTTGAATAGTACAGGAGCTGGAATCAATACAAAAATAAAGGCATTCATAATGATATATATTTCTGTCAGGTCCATAAGTCAAGAACAACACAGACAATACATATCTTAGGCAGTTTAGATTAATATACTACAAATTAAATTTGGCGGTATGGCTCTGTTCAGAGGAGTACCCAGACCTTTCATGAGCACCAAGAAAGAGCAGAGAGTCTGGGGACAGCAGCAGTATTAGGGGGCGCTCACACAGTTTAAGACTGAGCGAGCTAAACTATTCCCCCATATGAACAGAGCGGCAACTATGACATAAACCTATGCCATGTTATACACGACAGGGTGGAGCAGGGGAGGAGGTGGGTTGCATAAAGCGAGCAGCAAGCGTTAGGAACAACTAAGCAGCTTTAAATAAGGCGCCCTGTTTGGATGTAGCCATTTAGAAGCGAGGGGAGTTGACCAGCTGATGTGCTGATGCCCACAGCGGTTAGCAGCGTCTTGACTACTTGCCTGCCAGAACTGACGCTGACGCTCAATTTTCCCATTGAAATAATAATCCATTAATAATCCAACAAAAAACATTGCTTTCTTCTCTATCTTCTCATTCTATTCTTTTCTTCCACTCTAACGTGAGACTCTCCACATGTTAATCTGTCTCTGTTCTCAGGGGCCTCTCATGTGTCTTGCCGTACTAGTTCTCCTTCTTTCTTTGTCTGCCATCTCTCTGATGTCTGGCTACTGTAACATGCCAACATGTCAATCTGTCTCTGTTCTCTCTCTGTCACTATGATTCAGTGTGTTTCTGCAGGACGCCACAGACCCCCACACATGCTCTAAAGGCCTTTCACATGGCCTACGCCACAGTGACATACTGTAGCTGCTCAATAAAGAACACTTCAACACCATTAGCATAACAGTACAACACTCAACAGTAGATCAACACTTACAGTTTCTCAGTTCTCCACGGGCATGTCTTTAAAGGAGAGAGAGAGAGAGAGAGAGAGATAGGGAGAGAGAGAATCAGAATATCAGAACATAGTGCTCCACTCTGTGATCGTCAGCAGCATGTGAAATGTTCTTATTTTAAGAGTTTTAGAATAAAATAAATCTATTCATGTTGTAGCAGAAGTAAATTCTACCATCATTAGTAGACAATAGTCTTCACCAACTTGAATGTTTTAAATGGCTACACAATAAAGTTGTGTTATAAGAGCAAGCCACACAAAGCCTTGTTGTCAGTGACTTAGCAGGTGCAGATGGTTGAGAGTACATCATAGACCCCATTAGTCATCTAACTCTAAACAAATAATGAAACTGATGAAATTGCATTAACACTCAACACACTTCTCACCCATATGTACTGGTAGGTAGACTGTTATTAGACCAATAAGTCCTTTAAAGACACTGTTTAAAAGCCTGAGGAGAAAAAAAGGAAAGTCAAACACAAACCTCAATATCTGTAGCTTCCAGTTGATGTCACCTTTCAATGCACTTGAAAGATGAACTCCAGCGATGTTTAAGTGATTGTCACTCAGGTCCAGCTCTGTCAGGGAGACCATGTGCTGCACAGCAGAGGCTACAACCTCACAGGATTCCTCTGGCAGTTTACAACCAGCAAGTCTGCAAAGAGTGACAAAGACAGAGTGCAAAAGGCAGATCGGAATGATGTCATTTAATTTAACCATGTGTATAATCACAATGTTGTTAAAGTCCATTTAAATTAATAAAATATGTTAGGATTAGGGATGGGCAATACAGACTTACAACTATACCACAATATGTCATGATAGGTTATTTTTGGCGATGACCATATTAATGAAGGTATGGAAATACTGTAGTGCAATTCATCAAAGTCATGTCAGCTTACAGTCTAAACAGAACAGTGCAAACACAAAAAATAAAACTTGATTCTTACCATCATCAGCAATGAACTCTTTTTTCCTCGTCTACACTTTGAACTCAAGCTATCAAGAACGCAGCTATCAAAAATATACCTCTGACATGTTTATGAATATGAACACTATTCTGGTTCCTTCCTACATTGTGTAGTTTCACTCAGCACATCAGGAACATAACAGAGAAAACATGTAGGAAAACATCTAAATTGTGTAAGACGAGGTGCCCTGCATTCTGGACATGAATGTGTCTGGCTTTGAACACAGGAGCCCCCTTACCAAAGCATCAGAGTATTTAGCTGTGGATCAAATAAACCTCTCATACCAGGAGAATGTGGCTTCAACACACTAGCCCCTTACCCTTACTGTACCTGTGTGGCATCTAAACTCAGCCCATACCAGGAAACTGGGAGAGAAAAGTTATCTGGCTTAAGGTGTACTCACACTATGCCATCCGTATCATACTTGAGTATGCTTGACCCACAGTCCAGTTTGTGATCGCCTATGTGCCTGTAAGCCTATGCAAAGATTCTACAGCACAGCTGCTCAACCATGTCTGGGTACAGTTTGATAATATGCAGTTTGAGTGCGGACTAAGAACGGGAGAGAACCGTGTCCACTGTGAGCACACCCTTAGTCTGGTCTTCTACACACTAACCCCTTACCGTATCTACAATGCCTTCACAGTGTAGCAAATAAACAGCCCATATCTGAATGACACACTTCAGGTACTAGATTAAAACCAAAAGAAAGTCAAAACCCAACCTTAATATCTGCAGTTTACAGTTGGAGTGACTTATCCCAGCACTCAGAAGCTGAACTGCAGTGATGTTCATGTGATTGTCACTCAGGTCCAGTTCTGTCAGGGAGACAATGTGCTGCACAGCTGAGGCTACAACCTCACAGGATTCCTCTGTCAGTTTACAACCAGCAAGTCTGCAAAAGAGAAAAACAGTGTGGACAAAATGCTTCTTATTATTGGCAACAACATGAGTCGAGATAGAGATTAGGTAACCCAAGCTCTTACAAGATGGATGATGGTTTTCACTCAGTAATACCAACCTGAGTGTCTCCATCTTACAGTGTGGATTCAGCTCTCCAGAGCTCAGCTTTCCTCCACAATCCCCCAGAGTATTCTTACTCAGGTTCACCTCTCTCAGGTGGGAGTTTACTGACTGCAGGGCATAGGCCAAAATACCTCCAGATTTCTCTGTGAGTCCACAGCCAACAAGTCTGTAAAGCACAATCAATATGTAAGAACAAGAAGGGGAATGCCCATCAAAGTACATAACACCAATGGGGAGCCAAACCCTGTTCAATGACCGCCATGTTACAGATTACAAAACAGAACTCAGAAACAGGGGACATGTTGGGAACCATGAACATGGATTAGGAAATAAAGGGAACAGGTTCATAAACTCTTACGTTTTGGTATACAATAATAAGCTTTTAGTAAAATAACAATCTTGACCGTAAACCTATTCCATCCAAAATGTTCTCTTAAAGTACAACTGACATGATGATTAAGAAAAAGGTCAGAATAAAACATCAAAATGCAATGCATCGCTGAAGACTCTTTCTACTAAATGTACAGTATATTAATTCAACCTCAGTGTCTCCAGTTTGCACTTTGGACTCTGTAGAGCAGAGAGCAGCTTTTCTCCTGACACCTTCAGGTCATTCTGACTCAGGTCCAGCTCTCTTAAGGGGGAGTTTGCAGACTGCAGAGCCAAGATCACAATCTCACAGGACTTCTCTGTTAGCTTACAGTCAGCAAGTCTGCAAGAGAGGCAAATAAGTATAAAAAGTTAATGTGTTCATGTTTTCAATTTAGTAAGAGTGAGAGAGGAAAATAATATAACTGCCCCACATATAGTAGGAACCAGGTCTAAAGCAACACTACTAAGGGGATAAGAGGAGAGGAGATGAACAAAAAATCACAAAATGGGAAGAGAGTCAAACACCAACCTTAATATCTGCAGTTTACAGTTGGGGCTGCATATCCCTGCATTCAGAAGCTGAACTGCAGTGATGTTCATGTGATTGCCACTCAGGTCCAGCTCTGTCAGAGACACCATGTGCTGCACAGCAGAGGCTACAACCTCACAGGGTTTCTCTGACAGTTTACAACCAGCAAGTCTGTAAAGGTAATACAGTGTGATTTAACTCTCCTGGTAGTGTTAACTGGGCTGGGTAAACCCTGCCAGATATGCCGGTGATTTGGATTTCGTCCTGCAGCTCAGGCTGACAACATGTACATCTACTGTATCTCTCCTGCTTCCTGTTCACATCTTCTGGGTCCAATCACAAACTAGTCATTTGAACTATGCCTATTGATCACGCCTCTTGTGTGGTAAAAATAACGCGCAGACTCCCCAGACTAATGTTCAGTCTCAAAAGATTGAGCTTAGTATGGTGATAGCCAGACTAAGTGTTAACGACGCCAAACAAGAAAGACACTTTGTAACACACAAGTAGTTAAAAGATGTCTGGAACTTGTAACACTTGTGAAACAGAGTAGAGAAAGAGATTAGGTAACATACGTTTTTACAAGATGGATGATGGTTTTCTCCCAGTAATACCAACCTGAGTGTCTTTATCTTACAGTGTGGATTCAGCGTTCCAGAGCTCAGCTTTCCTCCACAATCCCCCAGAGTATTCTTACTCAAGCCCAGCTCTCTCAAGTGGGAGTTTACTGACTGCAGGGCAAAGGCCAAAACACCTCCAGACTTCTCAGTGAGTCCACAGCCAACAAGTCTGTAGAGCACAATCAATATGTTAGAATAAGTAGGGGAATGGCCATCAAAGTACATAACACCAATGGGGAGCCAAACCCTGTTCAATGACCGCCATGTTATTTGCCATGTAGATTACAAAACAGAACTCAGAAACAGGGGACATGTTGGGAACTATGAACATGGATTAGGAAACAAAGGGAACAGGTTCATAAACTGTGTGGATTAATAATCCAAGGGGACATGTTGATAAACTGTGTGCGTGGATTAATAATCCAAGGGGACGCTCTGTCCTCCTGCACAAGCCCCGTTATGAATCGACTCTGAGATGCACTGTTGCAGGAAAGGCTTTGACCACTGCCTGAGAACGGTCACTCGGTCCAGCTGATGTTTCCGAGGAGCAGCAAAGTGTGCTTGATCAGGTGCTGTTTACCAAAAGGATTCCTGTCCTCATTTCTGAACATCGGGCATACGGGTCAACAGTTACTGTACGTGCATTTGATTATGTGTGTGTGTGTGTGTGTGTGTGTGTGTGTGTGTGCGTGCGTGTGCGTGTGCGTGTGCGTGTGCGTGTGCGTGTGCGTGTGTGTGTGTGAAGGTGTATGTGTGTGACTGTGTTATGACACACAAATATATGTATGAGTGAAAGAGAGAAAAATGGGAGTACAGTCAGAAAGTAACTGCAAAACCACCAAACATGAATTGAGATAATATCTCAGCAACACTTCCCTATATCCAAACCAAACATGTTACGTGGACACAGGGATCTATTGTATATAATATGTGGTGCCCTTTCACTTCTAAAGGGCACTGCGTTTAGCAAACATGTGTTGCTAAATGCAAATGCACTTAACTTTTGGAAGAGATCCTGCCACAAGAGGGCAACAGGCAGCTTGTGAGGAGATAATTGCTGAATATGACAAAGATTTGTATGAGCTTTAAACTGCACATGACTGCTGACTGCACTTTTAAAGATATGGGACACATCAGGAAGGAGTATTAGAGTTTTTACAGATTGATTGCAAACTGAAAATGAACTCCTTCTGCAACACACATGTTGCAAAACACCACACACTATTTCTTACATTAGACAGTGTGTTCAAGGTTGACAGTGTCAAGTGCTTTCATTACAAATGTAAAACACATCTGGTTATTGGAAATACCCCACTATAACCCTACAGACCTCAGACAAGCTGTTGTGACAACGCTGTAACCATGGAGGCAGTGAGAGCAAGAGGAAGAGGTAGAAGTAGAGGAAGACAAAGAGGGTGAGGACGTGGATGAGGATGTGGACAAGTACAGAGAAGAGGACCTGGCCTCTTCTACTTACAATGCTCAGTGCACTACATGATTTAGTTGTACAGGTCAGAGGTTTGTGGTCATCTAAGATTCTGTTAGTCTCTATTGAGCTGCTCTGGTCCAGGACCAACCACAATCATTTCATAGTTTTTGATTGCCCCCTTACTCAAATTATCTGAACCCTACTGAATAATTATTTTATAAAACTATGTAACTGTAATTTTACTTGTTTTTTTTTGTTAAAAACATTTATTACCGGAAAAACATTAGCTGATGACAGCAAAAGTTTTATTTTGAAGTTTTAGGGAAGACTGCAGTGTTTTGCATAAATCACATCAGTGTTGTTGATTTGAAAGAATGATTCAAACGATGCATGTGTGAACATTTTGTTAATTGTTGATCGCTTTGACAAAGATTTGTTGTTTATCTCCGAGTGCTTTGTAAAGCATTACTTGTATGTAGAGATTTGACAAAATGAGACAAATGCAAAAACTGATGCAAACTGATGCAAAAACCATAGAAACCATGCAACAGTACTGACCGGTTTTGGACCAATTCTCAATAATAAAATTCCCAACAATAAAAGCAAATGATTCTAGCAGCAGTTAACAGTGACATTCCCCTATGTCCAACATGTGAATATGAATTCATGTGAATAGATAACACCTCTGTGCTTTCAGAACATTACTGACCTCAGTGTCTCCAGTTTGCAGTTTGGACTCTGTAAAGCAGAGACCAGCTTTTCTCCTGACTTCTGCAGGTCATTCTGACTCAGGTCCAGCTCTCTTAAGGAGGAGTTTGCAGACTGCAGAGCTGAGGCCACAATCTCACTGGACTTCTCTGTTAACGCACAGCCAGCAAGTCTGAAAGAGAGACAAAAGAGTATAAAAAAGTAGTGTGTCATCATGTTTTAAATATGAAGAAGGAGTGAGTGGAAAATAATATAACAGCCCCACATACAGTATGTGCCACAAAAGAGTATAAAGAGGTAATGTATCATGTTCAAAACAGCAAGTGGGATAAGAGAGGAATTTAAATGTGTAGTAAGAGGAATATAATATAACAGCCCCATATACAGTATGTGCCAGGCCCAAAACAACACTGAATACCATGCACAGTTAACACTGCCCAGACACAACACTACTAAAGACTGATCAGTGTGAGCAGAATCTGGTTAATTTAAACAGTTCAGACTGGAGAACATCATGTTCAGTGTTTTATACCATAATAATATGTGCACCTGTTGGTGCTTTGATTGTGTGGTTTGATTTGATGCTCAGATGGAGTATCTCATGATGGAACACAACAACAAGGACACCTCATGTATCCGTCTCTCTTACCATTGAAACACAATAATTCATTTAACCTGTCAGAACTCACACAGTTCCTGATAGTAACCACTAGATGGAAACATTATTCTCAAACACATTTTGCCTGAGCATCTCAGTTTACCTGTGATTCAATGAGTGGATTCACCATGTGATTCATTTGCTGTGTATGTAAGATGAGCTGAGACTGACTTCGGTACTTCAACATGATCTACTAGTCAAGCTCACATGGTGGAATCTGTTCATTGAACTTTCTTACCGTAAAACTCCAAATAATAGCTTGGGCTTTAATTTTCCTAAATCGCCAAAATGCACCGGCTTGTATTTGAGACAGACGTCTATATGAGACAGGCCTTTAATTTGGTTTTGATATGTTAGTTGAGTGTAGGCCTAGAAATAACTACCCAATAGCATAAGCAGACGGAGAGCATGACAGCAGACGGTTACCACATTATACACATACTGTACACTTATTTGTGGACTTCTCTCTCGTTGACTGAATTTTCTGTTTTTGGAATTACACATACCGGTAAGCCCTGGATCTTTGTGTTTGCAGACTAAACTCTCTTGTCTCGCTTGGCAATTGTCGCAATTTCTGGATTTTCTCATGTAAATATTTCCCTGTGCTGAATAAACTGCACTCTGACAACCTTGCCTCTTGTGAACTGTTGATCCCTTTGACTGTTTGAGTAAAACGGCATTATCTGACAAGTCTCTGCCTCTGTGTCTGTGCTCAAAACCACACCTTGACAGTATGCAAAATGGCTGGACATCAGGTGTTGTGAAATACAGGTTACGGGTGTAAATGTATCTTAGATTTCTCTGTGCAGGCTATTCAATTTATGACTTATGACCATATGAATCACTACTAGCCTACACTCTGGACATGAAATAGATTAACTCAGAATTGAAGTATAGTAGGTGTCTGTCAAGTCAGCACAATCAACAATATTGCTGACCTCAGCGTCTCCAGCTTGCAGTTTGGACTCAGAAGAGCAGAGACCAGCTTTTCTCCTGACTGCTGTAGGTCATTCTGACTCAGGTCCAGCTCTCTTAAGGGCGAGTTTGAAGACTGCAGAGCTGAGGTCACAATCTCACAGGACTGCTCTGTTATCTTACAGTCAGCAAGTCTGCAAGAGAGACAAAAGAGTATAAAAAAGTAGTGTGTCATCATGTTTTAAATATGCAGAATGGTGGTGAAGGGTATGTATTGATGCGGGGCGATTTCAATTCCAAAGGCGAAGGGGACTTTATCAGGGTGCATAGTGTCCTGGACCCATGAAATATAATTTAAATAGCATTTAAAAAAAAAAAAATCTGCCTGTCTCTATGGGGATTTGAACTCATAGGATTAACATAGGGGTTCAAATACTTATGACCCTTGTATTTTAAGGAAAACATTTATCTATTTCCTATACATTATTCATTCACAAAAAAAATGATGTCCCTAAAGGTTGGATATTTCCTCATTTTGCTATTTAAGGCATTAGTATCAATTTCCAAAAGATGATTTTATATTCCTCTTTATAGTCAACGTGTTGCAATACTTATGGTTTAGGGAATAACGTAGTTTAATATGAAAAATCAGTGGAGTGTTCCTTTAACACTAGTTAGCCCAGAGCTGCAAGAGCAGAAATCTTATTCATTTAAACAGTTCAGACTGGAGACCATCAAATTCACTGTTTTTACACCCCATTTAAACCATGAACCTCCATATAACATTGCACCTGCTGATTTGATCTGATCTGGTGCAGGGATTGAGTACTCTCATGATGGGAATATTACAACTACAGAAGAAAATTAATAGCAGGAAACTTCACACTACACACCGAACATGAAATAAATAAACTCTTTAGTACTCACAGAGCCCTCCTGCAGCATCTCACAGCTGGCATCAGTCTCTTCCGCCACTCCTCTGATGTTTTGTATTTGCTCAAGTCAAACTCATCCAGCACCTCCTCAGACATCAGAAGCATGTGGGCCAATGCTGAACAGTGGGCAGGAAACAATTCACCTGACAAACCATCTGGGGATTTGAGATATTTTTGAACTTGTTTATGTAGGGAATGGTCATTCATTTCAAACAAGCAGTGGAAAAGATTGATGTATCTTTCAGGAGATGGGCGCCGCCTCTTGAGTTCCTTGATGAATTGACATGTTTTCTTGATGCATTCTGAACTGCTGTGTGTGTTTGTCAAAAGACCTTTTAAAAGTCCCTGATTGCTTTCCACTGAGATGCCTGAAAGAAAGCGGAGGAAAAGGTCTAGGTGTCCAGTGTTACTGTCCAAAGCTTTCTTCACTGCTACCTTCAACAGATCAAACAGTTGAAGAGAACACAAGTCATACCGATGAGACCTTTTACCAAGAAATGCTCCCAAGGCTAACTTGTCCTTTTCCAGGTAAGACACAAACACGTGCAGTGCAGCAAGAAACTCCTGGATGCTCAGATGGACAAAGCAGTAGACCTTCTTGTGATGAAACACACATTCCTCCCTGAAGATCTCAGTGCACATGCCAGAGTACACTGAGGCTTCACTGACATCAATGCCGCACTCTCTCAGGTCTTCCTCATAGAACATGAGTTTACCATTCTCCAGATGCTTCAATGCCAGCTCTGCCAGTTTCAATATGGCACCCTGGTGGGATTCCAGGAGCTTCTGTCTATCTGTCTCACTTTCCCCTTGATACTTCTGGTTCTTCCTGGTGGTCTGGATGAGCAGGAAGTGTATGAACATCTCAGTCAGAGTTTTGGGGGCTTCTTTCCCATCATCCTGTTCCAGTATTTGCTGAAGGACAGTGGCTGAGATCCAACAGAAGACTGGCATATGGCACATGATGTGAAGGCTCCTGGATGCTTTTATGTGCAAGATGATTCTGTTGGCTTGATTCTGGTCACTGATCCTCTTTCTGAAGTACTCTTCCTTCTGTGGGTCATTGAACCCGCGTACTTCTGTCACCTGACTGATGCACTGAGAAGGGATCTGACTGGTTGCTGCTGGTCGGGAGGTTATCCAGATGAGAGCAGAGGGAAGCAGAGTTCCCTGAATGAGGCTCGTCATCAGCACATCCACTGATGATGTTTGTGTCACATCAGATAACTCATGGTTCTCTTGGAAATTCAGAGGAAGTCGACTCTCATCCAGACCATCAAAGATGAACACAATGTGGCAGTCTTTGTATTCACCATCCTGTAGCTCCCTAAGCTCAGGGTGGAAGTCAAGCAGGAGCCTGTGAAGACTGTACTGATCATCTCTGACCAAATTCAGCTCACGGAATGGAAGCACAAACATGAAATCTACATCCTGGTTAGCTCTCTCCTCTGCCCAGTCAAGGATAAACTTCTGCACTGAGACAGTTTTTCCAATGCCAGCAATCCCCTTGGTCATGACTGTTCTGATGTGTCTCTCCTGTCCAGGTAAGGGCTTGAAAATGTCATTGCAGTTAATTGATGTGTCCTCTGTAGATTGTGGCCTGGATGCTGACTCTACCTGCCAAATCTCATGCTCATTATTCACCCCTTCACTCTCTCCCTCTGTGATGTAGAGCTCTGTGTAGATCTTGTTCAGGAGTGTTTGAGTCTCTGACCTTATCGAGGGCTGAGAAGCAAAGGGGCGTAAGTGACATTTGACCAACTTTACAGGAGAGCAAAAACAAATCTAACTGCTTTTATACGTTCACAGTTAAATACCTTGGGTTTTGTTCAATAACTTTATATTTATAAACATTTTACTTCTATAATTTTGTCAGTTAGAAAGAGCTCATCAAGAGCTTTCAGGTGATATATATATAACTCAATTTTGACCAAAATGTCACTTACGGCCCTTTGCTTCTCAGTCCTCGTTATGATGCCTTCACATATGCTCTCAAATCTCCTCTTCATACTGGCTTTATGGTTCATCAGTACTCTGTTCAGGACATGGTTGTCTGTATGGAATAAAAAAGATCAGTTTAATACATCTAAGTACATTGAACAATGAACCGTAAAATGTAACATAACAATATGCTGAGAAATGTTTTCTATATTGTCTCAATTGTTTGGTTTGCCGCAATTTCGCTCATTCATTCACTTGTTACAATGTCATTATCAACTTCATTCTTATCAATAACAATTACGTAGCATGGTACCCACTAACTTATCTTCCATTTGCCATGCTGTATCGACTGTATTTTGCCCATAATCTGGTTAAAGGAATAGTTCGGAATTTTGGACATAGGACCTCATTTCCAACTTTACCGAGGTGATATAGGTCGGTGGAGGCCGTTTTTATCGCGTTTAACCCCTTCCTTCAGTTGCAGCGTCCCCCTTTGCTAAGGCTGGTTCTTAGCTAACGCATTTCTACGGTAACATCAGTCTGACATAAACAACAGTCTTACTCACTCCACCGCACACCCAAGACAAGTCAATTAAAACGTCAGACTATCGATATACGTGTCCGTGTTGATAGAATAATTTTAGAAATAAAACTAACCTTGCAACTCAATGATTTATTACATTTTGAGGGACTAGTTTCTCAATATCAATCCGCCACTGCCATACAGGGAACAAAGTAGGCTATTGCAATGCGATGCAAGGTTAGTTTTTTTTCTAACATTGTTCTATCAACAGAGGTATGTGCATTGATAGTCTGACGTTATCATTTATTTGTTTCGGGTGTTCTGTGGAGTGTTTTCAGTGGCAGGCTGGATGTTACCGTTGACTTGCGTTATCTCCGCACCTAGGTTAGCAGGAGATGAACGCTGCAACTCAAGGAAGGGCAGAAATTCACTGAAAATGGTCTTCACCGATCTATATCACCCCGACTAAGTTGGAAATAAGGTCCTATGTCCAAAATTCCGAACTATTCCTTTAACACTAGAAGCGCCGCGCCGTTCTGACCCACTTATACCTAGAAGCGCCGCGCCCCGGTCATTTGACCGCTTTGACGACCTACTAGAAGCGCCGTGCCGGTGTGAACTACTTAAAGCGCGGCGAGGCGGTCAAAAGACCGCTGAGTCCTTAGACTGGGAGGCTGTTACTTACACAAAATGATCGCTAGATGGCGCTTCGTGCACGAATCAAATCGTTTGGTCATAAATTCAGTTTGCACTAAGCCATGTATCATTCGTGTCAGACCGTGTTGTTGATAGTCTGTGGTTGTTTCATTATTACATACAGCACGTTCGAGTTATCTGTTCATTTATTTGTGTTGATTTGTGTTTTTTGAGGTAAAAACTCTGGAAGAGTTCTTGAACAAACCTTAAGCAAACTTGACTTTCAACTAAAATGCTCTAAAAGTGAATGGGTGGCTAGTTCCAATTCACTCCCCAAATTCACTTCTATTCATTTAATAGGTAGCCTATATGTTTGCGCCGCCGAAAATGATCGCACCTGGAACAAAGAGCCTAACAGTCTGGTTTCAATTACACAGTAGCCAGGATTTCAGGCCGCATTTTACAGGCTACCGTGGCTACTTTCTAAAACAATTTTTATTCATTTAGGGAGAAGCATCTTATAGGGTCTAGCTACATCGGAGGGAGGGAGATAGAGAGCTATGCTGAGCAGAAAGATATTCTCCGTTTTGTGAATGTGTATGATATGTTTGCGATGTCTGCTGAAAAAAAAGCTATAGGCCTATTGTTTCTACAATTTAAGCTAACGTCTATGTGAATTCCAGATTCAGCATTGAGACACACATTTTAACAGATCAGTAGAGGAGAACTGTAGCCCACTGGTTCGAGCTTCGGCCTCATAAGGGTTGCTGGTTCGAACCCTGACCTGTTCATGGCGGAAGTCCTTTTGAACAAGGCATCAATAAATATAGGCTATATTCTATTCTATTTTTTTCTATTCACACAACTAGACGCACGCTGGCGAATTCAAACATTCTGAAACGCGCATATGCGATGAAACATGATTGCGCATTCTTCCACGAGTTGCCTATAGCCAGCCTACAGCCTAGCCTATGCAGGGGACAGAGAGAGGCGGTGGGGGTGGGGAGGCAGTTAATTGTCCTCAATGCCGCGGTGATGTCTGTAGTAGCCTAGCCTAGACGAGTGTATGGGGGAGGGGGAATGATCGTTTCAAATAGGCTATGTTTGCAATGGATAGTGTGTTATGTAGGCTATAGACCCCGAAGCCATTTGCTTTGAGAATATCGGCTGGCTGATGAAGTAGTTGGCTGGCTAGCTGGATCAGCCAAAACCTAAATGAGGCTGCAGCCGCCAAAGTTTTCATGACTGATAATGGCTTTAGTTGCCACTTCATGTCTACAGATGTCTATATTGTATTAGATCTCAACACACAATGTTATTGTATTGTTTTGGACAACGTTCTGCACGTTTCACTTCAATGTAGACTGCATGCGTTGTGAACAGCGCAGCAATCTCTGGAAAGGAAACGGTGGAAGTCGCAGTAGCCTAATAGCCTATCGCGTTCAATGTTGTAAATCCGTCTGTTCCAGAATATTTGGTTCATATCATCAATCTTTGGTTTGTGCAACCGGGCCCTGAAGATTTAACAAAAGTCTGACTAGCCCTACGTAGGAATTAGGAAAGTATGTAAGGCGAGATCAAGATTAGGCTACGTTGTTTGCTTCTTTCCCCCATGTCATTTTGTCGTCAACTCACTGTGAGTCCTGTGTATCGTAGCAACGAGCACAATACTGATGTGGTGTGTCCAGTGGGAAAATCTCATGTAGGCCTAGTTTCTAGGCTCGTTTATTTTTTGTGTGTCTCTATGATATAATTATTTTTAGATGCAAAAAGTCTAACTGGCTTAGTCAAAGTTTGTCAGATGGCCGCTCAATTTGGCTCAGAAAATTATTGGCTGGCGAAATTATTTTTCGTTAATGGTAAACAGTATTGTGATTCATCCGTTTATTTCAGATAGTTTGTTATTAAAAACCATTAACAAAAAATAATTCGACGTTGAAAAACGGTCAGAGAATTCAGTCAATATAAGCTACTTTATTTCGCTCGTGCCAAGTTGTGAACCCCGGTCTCCTGCGTAGTAGTCGAGAGAGTTATCGTTGCGCCACGGAACTAATGTACCTCAACTTATTGGAAATAGATTTGTTTGTCCAGCAAATATGTAAGAAAATGTTTATACATTAGTCTGAGCTTTAAAAGATAGCCTACAAATAGAAGATAAGATACAACTGAATGTACGTAGGCATACGCGCCCTACGTACATAAATAGGCTTCGACGAATTTCAGCTGAAAATATTTTTTACACACGTAGGCCTGCCTAATAGAACAACGTCGCAATGCTTTCAAAACAAACTCGCATTTTACCACTGTAAATCGCCTCCATAGACTATGCCATGTAAATGAAAAATAGTTATTAAAATAAATCACATATATAATACATATTGCACATATATAAACTATATGTTTTATGGTAAAATATTATTCTCATGCCCGACTGACAGGAAACCCTTGCGACATCTGCTGTGCGAAAAGAGAATAGCAGCCTGGACAAACATGGCCGAATGCGAGACAACATAGTGTTGTCAAATAAGTGAGCGCAAAATAGCTCTAAACTAGCTTGTACCGGTGTGCTTTTGATCATGTAAAAATTCTGGGTGACAAAACACTCGTATTTAGGAAAAGTCGTGAACGTAGGGTCCTGGAATTTAATCGAGTGAAAAGATTTTTTTTTTTTTTTGTAATCAGCCCGGCCGTTCTAGGTATATCTAGGTCAAACCTACGCGGCGCTTCTAGTAATACGCGTCAGCGGTCAAATAACCGGCGCTTGGCGCTTCTAGTGTTAACGCATACATTTACTCACAACACTTCCTGGCGCTCCGACTGCTGACACGGTCCCATTGCGGAAGCGCGCTCCGGGACAGGTCATTATGTCTATTCTGCTGGGGTAGGGAGCAGGGCATTATGCTACAGGGGTGTTCAGGACATTATTTTGGGCTGCATTGTTTCTTTATGCCTTTTGGCCATGTATGTGTTTATAATGTTTTGTTCAGCATATCCTTTTCTGTTGTCTTCTATATCGTTATTATGCTGATTTATGATATATAGTATTGATTCATATTTTGAGTGCTTCCCTTGATCAATGGTGTGCCTCAATCATCCCCAAACAGGCCAATTTAGAGTAATAGCTGGGGTTATTTAATGGGGTAGCTCAGTTCCCATTGAGTGTGTGGTAGGGAAAAAACTCTCCTGTGGAGAGGCAGAGTAAGTGTTTCAGCTGTTACTTTGACTGTGCTATATTTGTGCTGTTTTTGTTCATTAGTGTTGCAATTTTTTTTAATATATTACAAAATATATCATTTGAGTTACTGAAAACAACATCCATCTCTCCTGCAAGTGCTTTTTCACCAGCCTCACCTTGTAGTTTGGGTTTGGCCTGTGTGATTCCACACCTGGACTGATCCTGGGTCAGGACGTTCCTCAAAACACTGAAGATACATCAATACACAAAATGAAAATTACTTAATCTTAAGACCGAGAGATGTATAATGGCCTATCCACTTGCATACACCTGAAAACACACACACACAGAAGCACGCACACACACACACACACACACGCAAATCCATATACTATGTCAAGTCAAAGACAAAAATGTGTTACTATAGAATTCTGAGTTGTGACTTTTGAATCTCAGTTATGATGATGAAAAAAGCAATATCACATTTCACCCATACATATATATATATATAATAGTGCGAAAAAAAGAAAGAAAGGGTGCAAAAATCTTAATAGAACAAGTATACAGATGTCAGAGCAATTTACAATAAATACCTACCACACAAAGTTATTAATGAAAGGCTTTCCTAAATAAATTAGTTTTCAGGAGAGATCTAAAGCAGTCTACAACACTGAGGGCCCTATTTTGCTGACCGCGCAATGAGCTTTCGCCACTTGCGCGACCTATAATTACTATTCTCTGCGAGCGCATCCTTCATTTTTCCAGCGCAAATGTACGTTCTCTAAATAGGAGATGATATTAGGCCCTAACGGGCGTGTCAGTGAAGAGAAGAGGTGTGGTCCGGCGCAAAGCTCGCCAGTCGCTAATATATGGATGCAGAAAGTAAATGCGCCACTGACCAGGAAAAACCTAGTCGGAAATCACTCGCGCAAAGCTGAAAGGCTATTTTATGAGCGCCTGAGGCTTGGGGATATGGAAGACTGCACAGTGCGCGCACACACCCTACTTCTTTCATCAGCAGGAGCGTGCAGCCGGAATATATTTAAATAATATTTGTCCGTTTCTCGGTTTTAGGTTTGTGTATTGGTCAGCAAAAAGTAGCATACATAGCATAACAACATCAACATGCAATAATACAACAATAACGTCTAACACTGACCTGCTCATTTAGACAACATTACACTGCCCTATGGCTAAGTTACCTTTAGTTTTGTTCTGGTACCTTTAACGTCTTGCATTAAACAGCTGTAGCATTCTGACAACTGTCTACCTTGTCATTGCATCTGGAATAAGAACTTGCGATATCCATGATGAGTAGGCTATTGAGTTAGTGAATTAGTTTCACATTGTGTGCTGATAGCGGAGTAAAAGAAAACAACAAGTAGCCTAGTTGCGCGCCTGCGTGCGTAATCTCTCCTGTTCAGACGAAATGTGCGCGTGGATATAGCTCTATAGCGCGTTAAGTTAATTTTGATAACGTGTTGACTGACTTTTTCTTAAAATAGAAAATTGTAAATAGCCTGATGTCAGGCAGCTAATGGGATGCTGTGCATATTGGGTGGGTACGGTATGGCATGCCAATTTGGTGTGAATACACACACACACACAAGGGAAATGCAATCATCATCTTCTGGCAGACTTCTGGCTACTGCTGCGGCTACTGCGTTCATTCTGAAATCATCTATTTAAGTCATAAGCTTGCTTTTCTAAAACGGTAATATGTCGATCTGATTTCATGAAACAAAGGCACAGCAACGACAAATGTAACGATATATTCATAGATAATCATTCTTCTGCCAATATGAATGGTTGCCATGCAACATCGAGACGCAGCCACTTTATTTTATAACAGCATCGAACGCGATTCAGCCAATAATATTCACACATCATGTACATTATTTTCACAATTTCCCAGCGTAAAAGTTGGGAAGGCTTAGCCTTCCCAAGCCTCCATTACGCGCCGCCCATGCCTCACGCACGAGTTACCTGGGCGTCTACTCCAGAAGAGACCGACTTGCTCGTGCGTGAGGCATGGGCGGCGCGTAATGGAGACTAAGCCTAAGCCTTCCCAACTTTTATGCTGGGAAATTGTGAAAATAATGTACATGATGTGTGAATATTATTTTCTAACACGGATAGTTCCGGTCCTTGATGATGATTGGCTGAATCGCGTTCGATGCTGTTATAAAATCCAACACAAACATACACCTTGACCGCATTTCGTTAATGCACTACCACAACTTGCACAAAAGTTAAAGTGGCTGCGTGTCGATGTTGCATGGCAACCATTCCTATGGAAGAAATATGTATTGGCGGAAGAATGATTATCTATGAATACATCGACGTATAGTTACCGTTTTAGAAAAGCAATAAGTCACTCTAGTCCATAGTTTAGGCTACACTGATTTTAGAACAGCTAAGGGGGGTTTTAGGCACTTGCTTACGGTCTCTCGGGGCTTATGACTTAAATAGATTATTTCAGAATGAACGCAGCAGCCGCAGCTGTAGTCAGAAGCTAGTTCTCACTATTGATCATTATCATTATTACATTTCCCTTGTGTGTGTGTGTGTGTGTGTGTATTCACACCAAATTGGCATGCCATGCCGTACCCACCCAATATGCACAGCATCCCATTAGCTGCCTGCCATCAGGCTATTTACAATCTTCTATTTTAAGAAAAAGTCAGTCAATACGTTATCAAAATTAACTGAATGCGCTATATAGCTATATCCACACGCACACATTTCGTCTGAACAGGAGAGATTACGCACGCAGGCGCGCAACTAGGCTACGTGTTGTTTTCTTTTACTCCGCTATCAGCACACAATGTGAAGCTAATTCACTAACTCCTACTCATCATGGATATCGCAAGTTCTTTAAACAAACAAAACAGAAAGGATGGAGGATGGAGGCAGCTAGAGAAGTTATTCCAGATGAGCAATAACAAGGTAGACAGTTGCCAGAACACTACAGCTGTTTAATGCCAGACGTTAAAGGTATGCTAGAACAAAACTAACTGAAGGTAACTTAGCCATAGGGCTGTGTAATGTTGTCTAAATGAGCAGGTCACTGTTAGACGTTATTGTTGTATTATTGCATGTGGATGTTGTTATGCTATGTATGCTACTTTTTGCTGACCAATACACGAACCTAAAACCGAGAAACGGACAAATATTATTTAATTATATTCGGGCTGCGCGCGCTCCTGCTGATGAAAGAAGTGCGCACTGTGCACTCTTCCATATCCCCAAGCCTCATGCGCTCATATAATAGCCTTTCAGCTATGCGCGAGTGATTTCCGACTAGGTTTTTCCTGGTCAGTGGCGCACTTACTTTCTTCATCCATATATTAGCGACTGGCGAGCTTTGCGCCGGACCACACCTCTTCTCTTCACTGACACGCCCGTTAGGGCGCAATATCATCTCCCATTTAGAGAACGTACATTTGCGCTGGACAAATGAAGGATGCGCTCGCAGAGAATAGTAATTAAAGGTTGCGCAAGTGGCGAAAGCTCATTGCGCGACCGGCAAAATCGGGCCCCTTAAGTTGAAAACAGCTACTCACTTTGAATCAGACTCTGGTGGTCCACTGCTGAACATAGGACGATCATCCATGGACCGGTCACTCTTCAGTGACACACAGCTGGGCACTGGAGATGCTGGTCTGTGTGGCTGTGGTCTGGATACACAAGACAATGAAAACACAATACTGTATAGTCAGGTTCACTATGTCCAGATTTTAACCTTTGAGGGAATTTTTTGGGGATTTGCTAAACTATACATTTTTGGAAAGGTTATTGTATAAGGAGTCAGAAAATCAATGTTTGCATTTGCTCAGGTGTCTTTATGGCGGCCATATTGATGTTTAAAAGTTATATTGGCGAGACACTATAGTTGAATAGGGTAAAATGTTTAACTAGCCAATATCATTATGAAACTTCCCCAGTTGATTACTTACATTAATATAAGAAAATATATGTATTACAAGTTTTCAAGAATGTTATGTTTCAATGCAAATTAGGCGTTATCTAATTATATGCACTAATTTGCATAACACTTTAATTTGTAATATCTTGGCTTCTGAATAAGCTAGAGACTGTTGATTCTAACTGCTAAACCCACATTTTCAAGGCCATGGAATTAAATGGTGCCAGTTACAAAGCTCCAAGACTTAACCACATACAGTAGATGCATAAGTGGGTCAAAAATGACCCGGTGCGGTTATTTTCTTGCAATCTCATTGTAATGAAAAGTTCTGAATATTCATTCAAAACATTTTTTTTTAATCTTCCCATTGGAATACATCCATAATATGGATTAAACAAACTAAAGCAGTATATCAGATAACTCAGAGTTCCTTTTATGGAAGAGTTCAAAATTATTTAACGTAAAACTGAAAGGGAATAAAAACACAATAGTAGATCAAGAACAAGGCGTGGATAGTATTTCTCATTGATCAAGCACTAGAGCTAGTACTGGTACAAGCTAGAGTCCAAAAGCGTAAACAGTGGATTAGCTAAGCTCGGTGAGCTGAACGCTTTCAAAATAGCATTATTAAACCAGTAATATTGCTCAAAACAGCATCAAACCTCGTCAGTAGCTTGCTCTGGGTCCCTACACATAAAACAAAGCACCAGCAAAGTAGTTCACGAACCTGGAGTTTACTAGTGGGCTTGCTGCAAGAGGCGTCTTTTTTTAAGACGCCTCTTATCCTAGAGCGTTTGAGCTATCGACGAGGTTCAAACACTAAAAAATCAGGCCCGATCCGGTGTACTGTGCTTGTTAATGTCGGATGGCTGCCGGTTGTCGTTTTTCCGGTATTCCCCTTTTTAGATCCTTGTAGTTCCACCATACTCCACCAGAGGCGTTTCCCCATTGAAATGAATGTGGTTTTCGGTCCCATTGAAATTAATGGGGAAATTATTTTTTGGGTATTTTTTTCTGCAGCCTTATTTTTTAAGCATTGTTGACATAATAGACGTCATTAGCTAAGTTAGCTAATCAACCTAGTTAGCATTGTTAGCATAGCTAGCATGGTTAGAATAGTTAGCATTTTTTTAAAAACTCTTAGAAATCATCAGTGAAGTTAGCTCATCAACCTGGTTAGCATTGTTAGCTTAGATAGCATTGTTAGCATAATTAGCATTTTTAGCATAACTGCTAGAAATCTTTAGCCAAGTTCGCCGATCAACCTGGTTAGCATAGTTAGCATTGTTAACACTAGAAGCGCCGCGCCCCTCTGACCCACTTATACCTAGAAGCGCCGCGCCCCGGTCATTTGACCGCTTTGACGACCTACTAGAAGCGCCGTGCTGTTGTGAACTACTTAAAGCGCGGCGAGGCGGTCAAAAGACCGCTGAGTCCTTAGTTACTTACACATAATGACAGCTAGATGGCGCTTCGTGCACGAATCAAATCGTTTGAATACATTTGTCAGACTGTGTTGTCTGTGGTTGTTTCATTATGACATAGGTCTACAGCACGTTTGAGTTATCTGTCCATTTATTTGTGTTGATTTGTGTTGTTTGAGGTAAAAACTCTGGAGGAGTTCTTGAACAAACCTTGAGCAAACTTGACTTTCAACTTTTTCATAGTATTTCATTTTTTATATTTAGTTTTTACATTTTGTATGCTAGCCTACTTAGAAATGTTGGCTATTTTAAAACGGAGGCATACGCGTTCTGTGATTAGGAGCCTGACCCGACGGGAGGGGAAGGATGAAAAATGTCGGTGTATCCAGTGGGAATCGTTTATAGGCTCGCGTTTATTTTTCGCGTGTGTCTCTGATATAACTAGATGTACCGCAAAGCGATACACAATATGACCGCCGCTCAGTCCTGCACATTCTCTCCGCAAACATCAATCACGCTTGTGTTTCCATCGCCTACTCCATCCCTACTGCAACTTTTATGTATGTAAATGAGTGTGTGCATGTGTGCGCTTGCTTTTGTGTATGAGTGCTTCTCTGTCTAGTGTGAGTGTGTGTCTGCTTCTGTGTGTGTTTAATGTGTCTCTGAGTATATGTTCACTGTGTTCTCTGCCGTCACTGTCACTCCAATATCAGATAACACACACACACACACACACACACACACACACACACACGCACATGCGCACGTGTGCACACACACACACACACACACACACACACACAAACACACATACACAGGCACACACTCACACACGCACACAAACACACACTCGCACACACACACACACACACACACACACACACACAAACACACACACACACAGGCACACCCAGAGAGAGAGAGAGAGAGAAAGAGAGAACACACACAGAATACACACAGATAACACAGACACAGAGAGAGAGAGAGAGAGAGAGAAAGAAAGAGAACACACACAGAACATGCACATACACACATATACACACATGCAAACACACAGATGGGCACACAGAAACGCACCCACACACACAGGCTATAGTACAGTACATCACACACACATTCACTTCTCAGCTCCGGTGGTCTCACAAAATGTACTCAAAGATGTGTGTGTGCATGTGTGTGTGTGTGTGTGTGTGTGTGTGTGTGTGTGTAGGTGTGTGTGTGTGTGTGTAAGGGTGTATGTGTGCATGCGTGTGGGCGTGTTTGTGCATGTGTTTGTATAATGTTTTATGTACATGTGTGTATGTAGTGGTGCGTGTGTGTGTAGGTATGCGTGTGTGTGTGTGTATTTATGTGTGTGTGTGTGTGTGTGTGTGTGTGTGTGTGTGTGTGTGTGTGTGTGTGTGTTCCTGCATGTTTGTTGCACCCAGAGCAACCATTCTCTTTTAAAACATATTTGGAAACTAGTTGATTAAAGGTTTCTAATGGTGTCACTTATATGTTTCTAGGACAAAAACTAGCAGAGATTGAGATGTTTGGAACAGTTTTTGAAATCCCCAGGGGGGGATTTAGACTCCAGATAATACCACCATCTACTGGCCGATGGGTATACAGTCCTGAATGTACACATAAATCCATTTATTTTATAGCCCCCCATGGATGAAATTCCACAAAACTTGGCTACTCCCAGAGGGTGTCAGGTTAATCATACACATGAAATTTGGTGCAGTTCATAACATCTCATCTGAAGATAGGGGCAATTAAAGCAATATTACATTGCATTTTCAATTTTTACGATGGGGGGGCAAATCACAAATGACTGGTTATAAGCTAAGTTGATGCAAGCTCTAGAGAACAACATACCATAAACATTTTGTCATCCTCGGTGCCACGGTTCAGGTAGTTATGTAGGAAAAACTGTCATTTTTGGGCTTCGGGCGGGGGCAGCGCGGGGGTGGAGTGACCCCCGGGGACGAAACGAAAATTTTCCATAGAACTCTACTGGGGCTACATGCCCACCAAGTTTCATGCACTCCGGTGTTACGGTGTCCCGGGAATCGTTGACGAAAAATGACGGGAAAAAAGAAAAAAAAAAAAAAAAAAAAAAAACTTTGACAACAACTATATGACCGCTGCGCTAGCTATGCTAGCGGCGGTCATAATTATTTTTAGATGCAAAGTCTAACTGGCTTAGCCAAAGTTTGTCAGATGGCGGCTCAATTTGGCTTAGAAAATTATTGGCTGGCGAAATTATTTTTCGTTAATGGTAAACAAATTTCAGAGACCTTGTTATTAAAAAACATTAACAAAAAATGATTGTACGTCGACGTTCACAAACGGTCAATGAATTCAGTCAATTAACTATAATATTACGCCCCTGCAAGGATGTGAACCCGGGCCTTCAGCGTCGCAGTCGGGGAAGATAACGCTGCGCCACTTGCCGTTTTACTTACCCTGCGACGAAACTCAGTCAGTCCAGCAAACAAGTAATGTCTCAGTCATGCTCTCAGCAAAATCTGGAGTATAAAAGAGGGCCGTGCTGGTGTTGCTCTTTACATCCACCAACGACAATGAGAGTGGTTGTGTGGCGATGACGTATTTTGACAGTTCAGTCACTTGTGCGAAGTCGTAGCCTACTCATAAATGAAAGCCTACCTGTAAAGTTTGATTTCGTACTTGTAATTTTTGAATTCGTATTTTTTCCCCATCCGTATTCTGATGGATATAATAGGCTACACACAATATATTTTATGCACGACTGGACTCATTTGAGAACTCACAAATATTTATTTTATGCACGACTACAGACAAATACGAACGTGCATCAAATCTATGACACGAATATATTGACAGCTATCTCACTCCATACAAATAGAAGATAAGATATACAACTATGAATGTACGTAGGCATACGCGCCCTACGTACATAAATAGGCTACGACGGACGAATATCAGCTGAAAATATTGTTTACACATGTAGGCCTGCCTAATAGAACGTCGCAACGTTTTCAAAACAAACTCGCATTTTACCACTGTAAATCGCCTCCATAGACTATGCCATGTAAATGAAAAATAGTTATTAAAATACATCACATGTATAATACATATTGCACATATATAAACTATGGGCCCGATTTTGCCGGTCGCGCAATGAACTTTCGCCACTTGCGCAACCTTTAATTACTATTCTCTGCGAGCGCATCCTTCATTTGTCCAGCGCAAATGTACGTTCTCTAAATGGGAGATGATATTGCGCCCTAACGGGCGTGTCAGTGAAGAGAAGAGGTGTGGTCCGGCGCAAAGCTCGCCAGTCGCTAATATATGGATGAAGAAAGTAAGTGCGCCACTGACCAGGAAAAACCTAGTCGGAAATCACTCGCGCATAGCTGAAAGGCTATTATATGAGCGCATGAGGCTTGGGGATATGGAAGAGTGCACAGTGCGCACTTCTTTCATCAGCAGGAGCGCGCGCAGCCCGAATATAATTAAATAATATTTGTCCGTTTCTCGGTTTTAGGTTCGTGTATTGGTCAGCAAAAAGTAGCATACATAGCATAACAACATCCACATGCAATAATACAACAATAACGTCTAACAGTGACCTGCTCATTTAGACAACATTACACAGCCCTATGGCTAAGTTACCTTCAGTTAGTTTTGTTCTAGCATACCTTTAACGTCTGGCATTAAACAGCTGTAGTGTTCTGGCAACTGTCTACCTTGTTATTGCTCATCTGGAATAACTTCTCTAGCTGCCTCCATCCTCCATCCTTTCTGTTTTGTTTGTTTAAAGAACTTGCGATATCCATGATGAGTAGGAGTTAGTGAATTAGCTTCACATTGTGTGCTGATAGCGGAGTAAAAGAAAACAACACGTAGCCTAGTTGCGCGCCTGCGTGCGTAATCTCTCCTGTTCAGACGAAATGTGTGCGCGTGGATATAGCTATATAGCGCATTCAGTTAATTTTGATAACGTATTGACTGACTTTTTCTTAAAATAGAAGATTGTAAATAGCCTGATGGCACGCAGCTAATGGGATGCTGTGCATATTGGGTGGGTACGGCATGGCATGCCAATTTGGTGTGAATACACACACACACACACACACACACACACACACACACACAAGGGAAATGTAATAATGATAATGATCAATAGTGAGAACTAGCTTCTGACTACAGCTGTGGCTGCTGCGTTCATTCTGAAATAATCTATTTAAGTCATAAGCCCCGAGAGACCGTAAGCAAGTGCCTAAAACCCCCCTTAGCTGTTCTAAAATCAGTGTAGCCTAAACTATGGACTAGAGTGACTTATTGCTTTTCTAAAACGGTAACTATACGTCGATGTATTCATAGATAATCATTCTTCCGCCAATACATATTTCGTCCATAGGAATGGTTGCCATGCAACATCGACACGCAGCCACTTTAACTTTTGTGCAAGTTGTGGTAGTGCATTAACGAAATGCGGTCAAGGTGTATGTTTGTGTTGGATTTTATAACAGCATCGAACGCGATTCAGCCAATCATCATCAAGGACCGGAACTATCCGTGTTAGAAAATAATATTCACACATCATGTACATTATTTTCACAATTTCCCAGCATAAAAGTTGGGAAGGCTTAGGAAGCCTTCCCAAGTCTCCATTACGCGCCGCCCATGCCTCACGCACGAGCAAGTCGGTCTCTTCTGGAGTAGACGCCCGGGTAACTCCGCCATGATAATACCAACAGACCATTGAACAATGCGCCAGGCTTTTAAAGGGAATGAGAGTGTGAAATCGAATTGGTTTATAGCATGCTACGCCCAAAAGACACCCACGACTAATTAACTAAATTAAGACAACCCCTTTTCACTTTGCGCTGAGCGCAATGTTCACTTTTCAAGCTGTCATTATAGCCTTTTGCGCTAGGACCGCCCCCAAAGAAACTAGCGCGAGTGACTTACGACAATGCCCAGTTGATCCTGATAATAGAGCCCAAGATGTTTTATGGTAAAATATTATTCTCATGCCCGACTGTCAGGAAACCCTTGCGACATCTGCTGTGAGAAAAGAGAATAGCAGCCTGGACAAACATGGCCGAACGCGAGACAACATAGTGTTGTCACATAATGAGCGCAAAATAGCTCTAAACTAGCTTGTACCGGTGTGCTTTCGATCATGTAAAAATTCTGGGTGACAAAACAGGCGTATTTAGGAAAAGTCGTGAACGTAGGGTCCTGGAATTTAATCGAGTGAAAAGATTTTTTTTTTTTTGTAATCGCTGCGGTCAAATGACAGCAGCCCGGCAGTTCTAGGTATATCTAGGTCAAACCCACACGGCGCTTCTAGGAATACGCGTCAGCGGTCAAATGACCGGCGCTTGGCGCTTCTAGTGTTAACACAGTTAGCATTTTTGCAAGCCCACTCTTGCAGGTCCTTGGACATGCACATTTCTAGTTATGACTGCCACACAGTGTTCTTTTTTTTTTTGGAGAGCAATTTTCCATCAAGGATTCTTGGCACAATGAAAGACCGGGGTGCACGAAACTCGGTGGACATGTAGCCCCACAAGGATAACATGGAAACATTGTTTTTTGTTTTGATCCTTGCCCCCCCCCCTTCTTTGAATACCTCGAGAGCCGTAGGGCCTAGGAGGACCACATTTTTTGTGTACGTTGGTCTTAAGGGGCCATGTCAACCCATCCCATAATCACTCATTTCATGTATCACCATCTTCCAACTTACTCCTTGAGTCCTCCTGAGTGTGAACCACTTTGCTCAAGATGCACTTCCACATCTACCCTCAACAGCCACCTAGTTAAAAATGCACCGCCTTTGAAAGCGTAACTCACAATATTTATGATATATTTTCATTCAGACAAAAACACACTTTGGTCAATTTCCACAGGTGAGGCCCACAGATGTTCAATAAGACTAAAGTTGCTGTGGGACAGTTCTCCATTGCTCTACACTCCTATCCTCTACACCAGTGGTTCTTAACTGGTTTGGCCAAGGGACCCACAATTCCCTATGGTTACTAAGTCGCGACCCACTTTTTAAAATATATAAAGAACATATTTTATTTCTCAAAATATATTACAATCGACAAAATACAAACATTTAGATTTACAAAACAAACATTTCAACATTTAGATCCATTTAGATTTGACATCACACTGTAACTGGATGTGAACACAGCATAACGCGGGGGGCCTATAGGCCAGGTTTACAATGAAAAGACCAG
>NC_084994.1:25313379-25325879 GCF_963854185.1 Sardina pilchardus | reverse complement strand
ATTATTCTAAACTCAGATTGGTTAGACAGCTCTTTAACATACCGTAGGCTGCAATCAATGTGACTGGAACAAGAATATAAAGACTAGGGAGAGAGAGACAGAGAAACTGACAGATTTCTGCCTTTTTCATATAATAAACGTTTAAAAGGACATCGACAAAGACGAGGCAAGAGGATGTTGCGATTTGTGAGTTTATGTGATTCTCACTACTGACCTACTGTTTTCCAAGCATTTACATGAAGCACATGATATGCCGATTGACTGAAATGCACTCTATTCAGAGAGCTACCAGGCTCATAATTCACTTTACTCATAAACTGAAATGTCCACGAAGCAACATGTCATTACACACTTCCATTCCCAAAGCAATAAAGGCTGCTCATAACAACTTAATATTGTGCATATTATTGTTAATATCGTGGCATCAATGTAGCTCCAACAAACAAGGCTTGTGAATAGCTCTGCCAAAAGGGCATCATAAGCACATAAAGACTGAATGCTCTTAAAGTGCCAGTGCACCATTTTTCACCATTTTTAATTACACGTGTTTTATTTCTCTTCAGGAGTTATCATTTATATGTTTTGACTTATTTATATCTTATTAACACATTTGATTCTGACACAAATGGTACATATTATTTTTATTGCCTTTTGCACATTTTTTGGACACTTAGCAGTAATGTTGTGGTGGTTTTAGTGAAACACTACTGTCCCTTGTTTATTGGCTGGAATTGTGTTGGTCTCCGTCCGAGCCATTACGTATGCATAGGCCTACAGTAGCCTACTGTATAGGGAGGGAAAGTAATCTCATCGCCACCTGGTGGTTGCGTTCCTAGAGGCTAGCGGGAGAGGATGGGATTTTCTTTTAGAAAAAATATATCTCGGCCCACGATCGGAAGTTAGCCAATATGCTATCCATGTAGGTCAGCTCTATTGCTTCTAGTGGTCATACTTTATTTTTTAGGATCAGTTTAATTGTTTTGAGTTTGTTTGTAACATGGTGATAACGAACTACAGTAGCTAGCTACAGTAGCATTTGAAGTCACCAGTTTGGGCGCTCCATCTCCAACTGATCAAAACGGCAATTTGCTTAACTTGCTTATCATATTTTTGTAATAACAGAGAGCGATGTAAACCGCGTGGTAATTACCTTTATGTTGGGATAACTTGTGTTGTGCTCCTACTCACACAAGAGCTGGCAGTAAGTGTGATTGTCTACTAACTAACCAACTAGCTAACAGGCTAATAAACAAACCATGCTAGGTGAGTAACGTCGTCGAAGGGTGTCACGTCACTTGAAGTTGTAGTCCATTTATGAAATGAAACGAGCAATTACGTTTTTTTTAAATAAGGCGAAATAGAGTCTGATATTTTCACAGTTAGTAGATTATTACAGTATGCCGACTGAAAAATATTTTTGGTGGATAAGATCGCTGGTATAGCTGCGTAGTATTTTTTTGAAAAGTCGGTCTATGGGACTTAACATTGGAGCTGCTCTTCGATAGGAACGCAACCACTTGGGGCGCTGGTTTTCACTTTCCCTCCCTATGCTAGGCCTTTGCTTTAAAATGGATATCTGAAGGGGGAGCCTAGGGGCATACAGCCTCCTAACTTTGTTGTAGTCCGTAATATAGCTGCAGCTGCTGTTCCTTGGTGACAGTCTAGATTTAGACAACATGCTTTATCTGTTCATAGCACTTTTTTACTAGCCTAAGCCAATGCAAAGGAAATCCGAGGCAGGAAAAAAGATTGGCTATTGTAAACAGGCCTATAGGGCGTGCGTCATTTCGCAAATGTATCAAACCTGTGGAAATTCGTCGACTAGCCTCTACACGAAATGTAAATCTTCAGTTCACGGAAACAAGATAATTGACCACCTCTAACATCGACAACAACCATACATTTAATTTATTACACTTACTTACCTTCATAAAAACCGATGGAAACGGTCTAATACGCAACCTGTTTTTACTCTCGATCGCTCATATTCACTTTCGTTTTCACCTCTTCCGCGTTTATCACATGACCAATAGCACCCTCAAAAATGCCAGTCTACTGCTCACTCGCGCACTCACTCATTCACTCTTTCACTCACACACACACGCACGCATGCATAAGCACACACACTCTCTCTCTCTCTCTCTCTCTCTCTCTCTCTCTCTCTCACACACACACACACACACACACACTTCTGTATGGAGTAAAGGGAGAATTATATTTCCTGCACAAGAGGACAGAACGGGAGAGAATGGTATATGCTTATGCCAGGGCCAGGCAGGCACTATTATGCATTGTGACTGTTTTATAAACTTGAATATGAATAAACATGAATATATTTGTAAACGTGAATATGAATATAAACGTGAATATGAATATAAACAAATTAAAACTGTGTTTGTGAGGTTTTATGGATGACTATGTGTAGTTTTGTTGTTGTTTGAAAATATGACCTTGAGAAAGCAATTGCATGTGAGAAAAAATACTCACATACATATGCAGCACACTTGCAAACACATATTTGCATGCACACACACATACATAGAACACACACACACACACACACACACACACAAACACCTGTTTCTCATTAACACCAAGGCAATCTGTCACCTCTGCTGAATTCCTCCTACTTTCCTAAAATGTGGGTAAAGTGGAATGACTTCTGCTCATTTACAGTAGAATGGACCAGCATGCAGTGTGACTGAACATGGCATAACAGGAAGATGGCTCTGGATGTCATGTCAGTCAGCCACACTCAGGGGTGCTGCTAGTAAATGAAGGCCCTATGAATCTGGGCCCCCAAAATGCTATACTGTAGGTGGGCTGAAGAAAATTTAAATACAGTATATTAGATTAACTGATTACAGCACATTACAATACAGTCTATAAAAACCAACACAAGTCTATTGGGAGTTTGATCTCTTCACATAGACAACATCAATAGAGTAGCTCCTGAGCAACTATAGCCTGGCTGCTGAATGTAAAGGTCAAAGGTGACACCTGTTGACGTCACTTCAGCATGACATTTACTGAGGGTAGAACAATTCAGATACACCCAAAGCTGAAAACCCTGACAGGAGGGATATGAAACTAGCTGTCAGAGCTACGTGACTACATGCAGATATGCACAAAATGAAAGCATGCATAGAACCACAACCTTCCTCTGTGTGTGTGTGTGTGTGTGTGTGTGTGTGTAAGAGACTGTAGGCCTACGTATATCTTCTCACTTTTCCTCTAACTTCTCTAACTTTAAGCTACATGACTACATGCAGAGACTGCAGTGATCACATACACATTCAAATGAAAGCAGTCATAGAAACACAGCCTTCCTATTTGTATGGAAACAGGCTGGACTAGTCCACTGAACATTTTCCACCCCTAGCTGTTAGAGCCAAAGAAAGTTGTACAACAAACAAGTATGCTTATTCTAAAACGGAACCGCTTGTTTCCTTTGAGTGCTATAAAGGCATGAATATTGCTGATAGTGGCACCCGGGTGATAGGCGGGATAACGGCCTTCGAGGTGTCCTGTTATGAAATTAACAGACTCCACTGAGTGTCGGGGAGTTCTTTGTCTCTGGCCTTTGTTCATTAATTCCATATAACAGGACACCTCGGCAGCCGTTATCTCTTACCGATGCTACAGTTCTCAATCGCTTTACTGCTTGTGTCAACTGTGGCATCACGTTGTCAAACCATGCAACTGGACTAGTGACCACTTCACCACCTGCAACACAAAGTGGAGGCTCTTCCTCAACAGCTGGGTGAGCTGTGCAGGCGTCACTGAGGACTCGGGTCTGCTCACCAGTTGACCGCAGTAATCTTGGAGGAGGACACTGTGGAGCTCCTGGAGGAGGTGCAGTTATCAGGAAACTCAAACAGCTGCCTCATAAAGCTGCTCCAGCTCCTGTACGCAGAGGTGGACAAAGTACGCAATTCCTTTACTTACGTCAAAGTTGTCAAATACTATTCTAACACAAATGGAAGTTGCTAAATCAAATGTTGAAGAGCAGAAGCATTTCTAATATACCTCCAGAGTAGCATAGCTAGTAGCATAGCATAGCTGTCTGGCTGATAGCTGCATAAACTGGAGCTATAGGTAGTAGGCCTACTCAATGACCCTGAGAAACAGAGATTTATGTGGAAAATTACCAGTTTTCCTTTAAATACTCAAAAGCATTTTTTCCTTTTCAAAGTACTGTAACGAAATACTTATTTAGTCAATAATAGGGTGCACATGCTATGGTTGGTCACTAGTATAATGTATAGGATTTGAGCAGACCTTTAGTTCCTTACATTCAACATTGACATTTTTAGTTTCATAACTTTGCTAAGACGGGGGCAATAATACCAATTTAATTTGGTATTCATTCTCTGTTCACAAATCTAAAACATTTTCATGGCCGAATGCAAGGACAACTCATCTTCAGAATTGTAATGATTTGAAGCAAACGCCACCTTACCTGTTCAGTCTGCAGTCTTGTCCCCTTTCCCCCTCTCTCACATATTTCAGAAAGCAGGAGGATCTTTTAAGTGGCTGTCGTCTTTAAGATGGCGCCCGACTTGCTAGGACTCAACAAGCAATACGTCTGTATGAGGTCGTTCTGTTAATGATTAATGATCACTCTGCTCATGAATCCCTGCAGAGGCCAAAGGTCGTCTCCTCGCCTGTTTTATAACTCAGCACACCAACACAAGCTAGTTTTGTACACAATATGAATTGTCAGAAGTTTTATATCATAGTTATTACTACATGTATGGCTTAACTCCATGTTTCCCCCTGCTCATAGAACCAAAGACATACAGTACAGTAGATAGTGTTGATATGTCACTTTAAATACAGTGCGTATAGTCAGTGAAGTTATGTGGATGTATCACTTTCTCCATGAGAATAATACAGTACAATACCTACAGTACTCAATACAAATGGACGTGTAAGGAGTCAAAGGCTTAGGAATGTCCTTTAGCACTTCTTCTTGTGTGACTGTGTCTCATTCTCTCTGTGAAATTAATTAAATAAATAAATAATGAATCCCTCCCTGATTTAAACAGTAGTGCTGTCAGTCAATAAGCTCCACTAGTGTTACCAGTCTGTATTGCCTCATGTTGTGTTGGGCTTTACTCAAGGTGAAATATACTGTATGTGTGTACACTTCCTGATACCATTGATACCATTTCTGTGAAACACATGACTGGTGATTAAAAACTGACCTTGCTCCTCCCATCATGTGTAGTCTTCATGATGTGCTGCTGCCACCTACAGTAGTGTTCTATTATAGGAACAACATTGCTAATGTCTGGCAGTATTCTGTAATACTTCATCTGTTTAAAAGACTGAATGTAGATTGCACTTGGCAGGTTGACACTGTTGCCAGATCACAAAGAGCCTAAACTACAACAGTGAGTCAGGTATGTGCTTGCTCAAAACGACAATGTGCTTGCATGCTTACAGTTCATACATGCACATGAACTATAAAATAATAATTATCGCTTTTCACCACCCAACTCATAAAGAACATAGTGTCACACACGCTGGCTCAAGCATGGGTAACATAAAGGGAGTTCCACGCAAAAGTAACAATAAATGATATTTATTAAGTAATAATAGAAAGTCAGTATGATGAAGCTATAAAAAGTAAGGTGTAGTGCATAAGTGTCTAGGGGTATTATAAGTACAATGTATCAACAGACTCAAACTATAACATAATAGAACGACGGTCGAGAGGAGAGGGAGTCCGCCCGCATCATGGGAAGTGGCCCTTTTATCCACTGGCCCACATCAGGCCCAAATCTCGCACACTTGTGCGCAGACTGTGCACTGGCACGTCTACCGCCCCCTGCTGGAACAATGACACAAACAGAATAATAATACAAGAATGGGCGGGGTGCAGGTCTGACCATGACAGGGTCGTGACACCCCCCCTCTTAAAACAGACGATCCACCTTGGTGGGAAGTCTGCACCAAGAGTAAACATTCAAACCATTTTAAGCTATAATATATTAAAAACCTATGGGCATAGACAACAATAGTAACCAACCACCACCAACACCCATAACCCAACCAGACTTAAGAAACCCATCCACCACCAGTCTTTATCAGCCCACTGCCCTCTAGACTTCCCCAAACCTCCCAGTCTCAGCACAACCAGCAATCTCCGGCGCCTGGAAAAAGCAAATTTAAGGATAGACTGGACAGGAGACAGAAGAAACACAAAGACAGGAGACAGAACAAGACATGGCAATCATTTAGGCTCAGTAGTCTTCCAAGTCATGGGACAGGGCATCAGCCATGGCATTATCCGTAGGCTACAGCCGATGTGACGAATACCTATGAGCATGATTCAACGAATATTTAAGTTCTGTATCTAAACACTTCTGCTTTTGTGGAGCAACTCGAAAAACCCGTTGACAAATGGGCAGTGTACCGCCAACCTCAATATTATGTTGATCAGAACACAGGCAACTAAAAGACAGAATCAAAGACCGCAACTCTTCATGTTGAAGGGACAAGCGATTTAAAAGACAGTCCAAATTTTCAAGAGTAGCCAAACTTTTCAGCCGTGACTGTAACAATGTGTCGTCTGGACCAATCACATCGTCATCTGCTGCCACCAGTTGAGACGTAACGGGCCCACACTCGACTACAGCCAAAGCAGCAGATCTTACTTTATCGCCACTGGAAACAGTTTCACTACTAGCTTGCGAACAGTCTGATTTAGGCACATTTATGTGACGTAACTGCATTGCTCTTCTGTCGGGCGTTTCCACCAAATATTCACGTTCTGTCACCTGACGCACAACAGGTCCCACAAACTTCGCGCAGAAAGGCGACCCAGGCATCGGCAGCAAAGCCACTGACTGATTTGGTTCTCTCGCAATCTGACAGAGATTACATGTTCTCACAAACTTGGCCACATCACGTTTTACTTTCGGCCAATAAAAATGCTCTAACAACCGACAGTATGTTTTGCGGACACCAAAGTGCCCGGACTCACCACCATGTACAGTCTGCATAGCTAACTCACGATGTTCCCTTGGCATAACCACCTGCAACACCGGTTTCTGGACATCAGAATCAGACGGCAGCCACTTACGTACCAATAACCCATCCACAGTAAAATAGCCACTCCTTGCGCTTCTCACATCACCCTCAGACAATGATGTATTGAGTAGCTCAATTAACTCCTCATCCTTTCTCTGTGCTGCAATTAAATCAACACGAGACAGAGAGGACGGTAACACAGGTAACATTGGACAAGCACGAACATCTACATACTGATCATCTTCTGCGCGACTCGTCGCCCGAGTTAGCGCACCATCTGGGAACTCAGTCGCACATACATCAGATGCAATAGGTAGAACAGGCTCGGTTTTCACGACAGGAGGTGGTAGCACACCCGGCCAAACACATCCACCAGCAATATTGTTCCCAATGATCACATCCACCTTTGGCACAGGCAGTGAGGGACGAACAGCCATGACAAACTCGCCTTGCACCAAATCAGAATTTAACTCCACCCGATGGAGAGGAGCGGAGATCGTCTGCATTTCAAAACCCCGAATCAGGACGCAACTCCCAGTGTCAGATGTTTTATTAAATGGCAAGACTGACTGAACAATAAAGCTCTCGCTAGCTCCTGTGTCACGCAACACTCTTACGGGCACTTTTACAGAACTGCCGACTAAGGACACATAGCCTGTTGTAAGGAACGGACCATAGCTCTCACTAGCACATTCATCAAAACTATTACGTCCTTTCTGCGGCTCCTCCTTGGAAGGACAAGCGCTCTCACCACCCAACCCCTCCGTGGAGGTGCCACAACTCTGGGTCCTCACCGTAGATGAGACAGTTCGGCCAGACCAGGCTACCAAACTCACCCCAACTTTTTCCGAAACAGACTTAGACGAATTCCTATTTCGATGTCGGTCATGCAGTACGGGACACTCGTTTTTCCAATGACCCTCGCCCATGCAATAATGACAATTTCCCTCGTCAGTTTTATTTCGTGCACCATAATCTGGTCTAGGGCCACTAGTAAAACGTCTGGGGCGAAAATCATCACGGCTAAAACTCTGAGGTGCTTGATCTCTCGGTTTAGGTTTGTGAGTCAATACAAACTGATCTGCAAGCACTGCAGCTTCTGCAGCAGTTTTAACTTTGTGTTCATTTATGTAAGTTTCAAGTCGATCTGGAATAATATTTTTAAATTGTTCTAACACTACCAAATCAGTTAGACTCTCATATGTGTTAACTCCTTCGGCCGCGCACCAACGAAAGAACACCTGGTTTAACTCACGAGCAAGTTCCGTGTGTGTTTGCCTGTCCCCTTTTCTCCAATTTCTAAAACGCTGCCTGTATGCCTCCGGAATGAGCTCATAAGCCTTCAAAATTGCGTCTTTCACCGCCTTATAACTTTTACGCTCCTCAAAACTAAGGGCTACAAAAGCATCCTGGGCCCGACCCGTAATCACTGCCTGCAATAACAAGGTGCATTCCTCATCTCTCCAACCTCGATCATCCGCTATATTTTCGAACAATGAAAAGAAGACATCGGGGTCACGTTCGTTGAATTTAGGCAAAAATCGGATCATATGCGACAGTTTTAACTCTGGGTTTGGCTGAGGTGTAGGCCCTACTCTATCCGGAACACCACCAGGAATTTTGCCCTCTTCAATGAGCTTAAACCTCTCTCGCTCTAGCTCATTTTCTCTCTCAGTCTGTCGCTCACGCACCTTCAGCTTTTCGTACTCAAGCAATCTCTCCTGCTCTCTCTCTATCGCTGCCAATTTATCACGTTTCATCTCTAACTCCAGTATAGCCTTTTGCTCCTCAAAAGTCATATGAACACCTCTAGGAGTAGATGCGTCTTTTGGAACCACTGGATCTGGCTCTACATCTAAAGAAAGAACCTCCATTTCTACCAATCTTGTTGAAACCACTTGTTTTATCTCTTCTTTCCTTGCCGATTTCGAAAGATTTAACTGAAATTGGTAATGCTGCGCGACTTGTCGCAGTTGATCCTTCTTAAGACTATTTAAACCCTCTTCCGATGGGGAAGCCAAAAAGTCACTGAGATTTTCCATTAATTAGGCCTACTAATCATTTAACAAAATTCCCTGCTACAAAACAGGCATCAAAACTACGTTGTCTATTTAGAATGCCTCTCTCATTCCAAGCCCAATCACTCAAAAGCAACTCATGCGCGTCTTTTACTCACAATGAAACCCAGCGTCAGAGAACACCGGAGAAATAAACTGGCCACTAACAGGAGCTGCCCCAGTATCTAACTATGAAAAAAGACACACCCTGCATATTTCCATAGCCTATGTCTTCAGCGTGCCCTCCTGCGATTAGACTGCTAGCCAGTCTCCCCACGTTCGACACGCCAATTTAAACTAAACAATTTAACTCAAAACAACAAACGTTTAGGCGGTCTCACCTAACACCAGGGGTTCATGTAGCTCAAACTTACCCTATTTGTCTTCTCCAGGTCTCAAACGCCAAGCACATGTGAAAAACGCTGCATGCAAAAAGGTAGACCTGCATCTAGGCACAGGACGCCGCGGAACTCCCTCTCACCGTCAAAGCCAACCGGAAACCGCAAATCAATTAACCAAACAATTACAATTAAACAAACAATGAGTGGAACTCCCGGAAAAGCACGTTCGTACCAAAATAGCTACCGAAACCGAATTAATCCCGGACGAGCCCCCACATGTCACACACGCTGGCTCAAGCATGGGTAACATAAAGGGAGTTCCACGCAAAAGTAACAATAAATGATATTTATTAAGTAATAATAGAAAGTCAGTATGATGAAGCTATAAAAAGTAAGGTGTAGTGCATAAGTGTCTAGGGGTATTATAAGTACAATGTATCAACAGACTCAAACTATAACATAATAGAACGACGGTCGAGAGGAGAGGGAGTCCGCCCGCATCATGGGAAGTGGCCCTTTTATCCACTGGCCCACATCAGGCCCAAATCTCGCACACCTGTGCGCAGACTGTGCACTGGCACGTCTACCGCCCCCTGCTGGAACAATGACACAAACAGAATAATAATACAAGAATGGGCGGGGTGCAGGTCTGACCATGACAGGGTCGTGACAATAGTTATCTTTAACTCCCGGAAGAAGGCATGTAGCTGAAACGCGTCAGAGTTTTTAGAAGGTTAATATGACCAAGCCATAACAATAAAGGCTTTTTAAACTTTTTCAACCGAGAGTGCCTTGGGGTTTCTTTGTTTGTTGGCATTCAGTATCCCATCCAAAGAGCACCTCAAACTTAAGCAACCTTTTGAGTCCAGGAAGCGCTCCTCTACCCCTATTTTGTTTTAACATTTAATAACCTTTTCCCAGCATTCATGTATATGCTGATCTTTGAACCAAAGTCAGAGCAGCAAACAGCACATAGCTTATTTTTCTTTAATTCCAAGATGCATAAAACATGTTGAATAGTGATGAAAAGTGCACATAATGGTAACAAGCAGTCAGCTGTGTGGCCTTAACATGTTGAAGTGTGATGAGCAGAAGGCTCATAGGAGGTTGGGCTACAGATGCTGCTGTTGTTGTAGTTGTGCAGGATGAGCCTGTGGAGCAGAGAGCTGCATGGGCAACAGTTCAGGTCATCCTGGCTTTGTGGTCCAGAGGGGGTCTTGATGTGGACATGGCAGCCGTCTAGCACACCTGCACACTCTCTAAACACGGGACGGTTGGCTAAGGCTTCACAAGATTGGCCCACACGGTCCAGATCATGTTCGGTGGGGAGTTGGTCCATGCGTCGTTATGCCAACCTATGGGCTGGTCAGCTGTTTGGCGCTACTGGCCCTTTAAGTGGCTAACTGACGGCCCCTCTGTCACCTGTCCCTGTCCCTTTCTATTCCCCATTTAGGCCCAGGCCAGCAGAGGGGATGGACGGGAGGCAGGCGTGCACCCTTTTGCTTTGTTCCTTTTGTTCTCCTTCTCTCACATAACAACAGCACACTCCTCATGCATCCACTCACTCACTTACACACTGACTACTGAGCACGTGATTAGGTGGTGTATGAACATGAATATGTAAATAGATCATGTCAAGATGATAAAAGGTGTGATTACCAGTTGACAAAGCATTAAAAGAAAAAGGTTTCAGTGGTATACGGTGGAAAAGGTAACCTCGAGTTGAGAGTGGCTCGCTCTGAAGGGACCGCGGGGGCCTCGTACGTGCCGAGTGTGTTTGGATTGGGGCCTCCTCGGCCGCTCAGTTTGGATTGGACCTCTCCGCCTCTCCTCATCCCCCGGAGGAGCGCAGTCTGGTAATGCTGAGTGCCAGTGAGGTTCGGGGTGAAAACGAATTGCGGGAGAAGACGTGACGTGACGGCCTTCTTGCTACAGCGGCTTCTGTGAATCTCCTCCAGTGGTGTGAGCTGTGCTCCCATGATTTTCTGTGCTGTAGTGATGATGCGTTGTAGGGCCTTCCTGTTGTCCGCGGTGCAGCCAGGATACCAAGCAGTGATGCAGTATGTGATGATAGACTCAATGGGACGTCTGTAGAAGTTGATCAGCAGCTGTTGTGGGAGTTGGGCCTTCCTCAGGCACCTCAGGAAGTACATCCTCTGGTGCCCCTTCTTGGCCATGGCTTTGGTGTTGGTAGAGCATGTCAGGTCACAGGTGAGTTGTACTCAGGTACTTAAAGGTCTGTAGCACCTCCACCACCTCACCGTTGATGCTAGAGTTGAGAAGCAGGCTGTTATTCTGGCTCCATGCCATCAGATTCTCCACCTCCCTCCTGTAGGCCTCCTCATCGTTGTTGCTGATACGGCCAATCAGTCACGACGGTGCCGTGTGCAAACTTGACTATGATGTTGGAGTCATCAGTGGGGTTCCAGTCGTGCGTGAAGAGGGAGAACAGGAGTGGGCTCAGCACACACCCCTGGGGGGCCCCAGTGCTCATGTCATGGAGGAGGAGAGCTGCTTACCCATGATGCACACTGTTTGTGCTCTGGTGCTCACAAAGTCTAGGACCCAGTGGCACAGATGAGACTTGATTCTAAGGTTGCTGAGTTTGACAGCCAAGCTGTTGGGGAGGATGATGTTGAAGACGGAGCTGTAGTCTTCAAGCAGCATGCGTACATATAGCTGTTCCGCTGCTCAAGATGTGACATTGCAGTGTGGAGGGCCAGTGAAACGGCAAACTGGTGCTGTTCCAAAGAGGAGAGGATTTCGGTTTTTTTTATGTGTGTTTGGACAGCTGGCTCAAAGCACTTCATGACTATGGGTGTCTAGGCAATTGGCCGATAGTCATTCAGGGAGGTTATTGCTGTTTTGGAAGAGGAATGATTGTTGGTGACCTTGAGACATGTTGGAACAACAGGCTGCTCCAGAGAGATGTTGAACAGTGTGGTGAGCACCTCAGCCAGCCAGCTGGCCTGCGCAGTGTTTCAAAACACGCCCAGGGACACCATGGGGCCCAGTGGCTTTGGTGGGCTTGATATGGGAGAGGGCTCGCCTCACCTCATGG
>NC_084994.1:25280879-25308379 GCF_963854185.1 Sardina pilchardus | reverse complement strand
ACACACGCACGCACGCACACAGTCAAATGCACAGAAAAACACAGCCATGCACGTACTGTACGCAGCATGCACACACACGCTGCACACTCTCACAATCACAAACTCTCTCACTCAACAGACACAAATACACAGGAAAACCCACAAACTCACACAGACATTAAAGCTTATATTGACAGACTGTGAGATCAGGTCAAAATGTTACCAGACATCAGAAACTTTATCAGTTATATGGCTATAACAACATGGGGCAGGACTAAATTGTTGGAGCAATAGGCAAACAGTATTCAGAGTCAGGCTCTTCAGTTGTTCACTACCAGCTGTATGAACTGGGAGAAGACTTGATGATGACAGGACTTTGCATTCACTGGCATGAAGCTCTGCAGGTAGCACAGAGGAGCAGGAAACCCACAGGATAGTTTATTAGCCATGATAGTCCAGCACCCAAGAGTCTAACTGGACATCGCTACCTTGTAGTGGTCAACAGGTAGAGATTGGCAAACAATGAAGAAATGTATTTTCATATTGGGCACCAGACACAGACAGACTGACAGACTTCACCTCTGTATTCAACAGCATCATCCAGGCCCTGCTACAGGACAAGCTCTCCCAGCTGAGTGTGCCTGACTCCACCTGCAGATGGATCACAGACTTCCTGTCTGACAGGAAGCAGCAGGAGAAGCTGGGAAAGCCCACCTCCAACCCGCTAACCATCAGCAGTGGTTCCCCACAAGGCTGTGTTCTCTCCCCTCTACTCTTCTCCCTTGTGGACTTCAGGAAGAGCCCAGCCTCACCTGCCCCCATCACCCTGTCTGGCTCCCCAGTTAGCACAGTGGAGTCCTTCTGCTTCCTGGGCACCAGAATCACCCAGGACCTGACATGGGAGCTGAACATGAGCTCCAGAACAAAGAAGGCTCAGCAGAGGATGTTCAACCTGCCAAAGCACATGATGGTGCACTTTTACACTGTCGTCATTAAGTCCATCCAGACCTGCTCTATCACTACCTGGTGCGCTGTATCAACTGCCACACACACACACACACACACACACACACACACACACACACACACACACACACACACACACACACACACACACACACACACACACACACACACACACACACACACACACAGAGATACGTTCGCACAACCTCTGTCACACACACACAGACACACACATACAGTACACAGATAAACACACACACACAGACACACACACATGTAATGTAAATCATGCGTATAGCTCTTTTTTCAGGAAAAGTAAAGTCACTCACATTTTCTTGGTCCTGGTTTAATCCTGAACTCTCCTCCATGGTCGTACCTTAAGAAGGATGAGAGGAAAAAACACGGCACAAACTCAAGCGATAGAACATTTTGAAAAATCAATGTATATGTCATATCAAGCGATATCTCTCTAAATACTCACTCATAGAGTGGGAGAGATAGAGAAAAGAGAGAGAGAGACAGACAAAGATATACACATCACATATATTACACACACACACACACACACACACACACACACACACACACTTCAATTTTCTTATCAATGCATCAGATCATGCAGGGATTTCCATTGCATATAAACACAGCCATGTTAGAATGCTGTTCACTTGCTCCATCTCAGCATTCAACAGCATCAGCCTCTTCAAACTAACAGGCAAACTTCTCATGCTGGGCCTTATCCCCTCCCTCTGCAAGTGGATCATCAACTTCCTCACTGGTAGACCACAGGTCAGCACTGGGCCTCTCTCCTCAAAGACACCAATCATGAACACTGGCTGCCCTCAAGTTTGTGTGCCGAGCCTGATGGCACCACTGTCATAGGCTTGACCTCTGATGGTGATGAGACAGCGTTCAGGAGTGAGGTGTCAAGCTGACTGACATGCTGCTATGGGAACTATTTGTGTTTTTTTAGTATTGTCATATGCTGAAACTAGACTGCAGTGGACAAGCTGAGCCCCTTTAAATTCCCCAAAGGTCACATCAGTGAGGACCTCACATGGTCGTACAACACAGATCAGCTCATCTAGAATCACCACCAGCACCTGGACTTCATGAAAGTCCTTCCACAAACTTGTGCAGGTGTTGAAAGTGTGTTACCAAACAACCTGACAGTGTGGTGGTGTGACAACTGTACTGGACCACATTTCATTGGGGTTCTGCTCTTTGTAACTGGACTGTTCCAAGTTGTGAGACTCCAAAACTAGACAGACCTGAATAGTGTAAATTCAGACAGGCAGTTTTACTCTATTGTGACCAGATACTGTTCTACTGTAAGGTTTTAATGTATATTTTCTTACGTTTTCTTTCAAATATATTCTTCAAACACATTCACTGACTTTGTTTTAATGCATCTTTGTAGGCTCTCTCTTCTGTTGTTGCTCCTGACCCTAGACAGGGGTGTGACCCAAACACAGATCATTTGCCCAGTTTCCCCAGACAGGTGAGCAGGTGGTCCTGCAGTGGGAGCCGTTCCTGCTGGAAGGACGCAGGACTGGACAGGACATGTGGTTGGGTGAGCTGAACCAGTTGGTGTAATAATGTGTAGTGTGTGTCCGACTCTGTAAGACTTTTATCTATTGTTCCCCGTCTACAGAAGCTGTAGTGTACACCTGCTGTTGGTCTGAGTCTCTGCCCTTCCCCTGTCTGCTCCTGGTTCCCACCTCTCTCTACCTGTTTCCCAGCTCTGCATGTCAAACAGCCTGATTCCAGATACTGCTCTCGTGCCAGAACTTTCTGTTGTCTCGTGGCTGTTCCTGCCTGCATGACTGAGTTTTGTCTGTGTATCCCTGACTGGTTTTGACCTCTGCTTGAATTGTTCTGACTGCTCCTCTGCCTGTGTTCTGTTCTGCCAGAGGATTTTGCCTGAGCTATTTCTGCGTTACACTTCTGATACTGCGCTTGATGCAGATTGGCCTTTTGTCTCTTCTTCTCTGTGGATTATTCTCTGGACCAATGGCAGACTCAGACCTTTTGAAGGGCCGGGGTGAAAAAAAGAAAAGGTCACATATCTCATGACATGGGGCCACAACCCACGTAAAAGTGTATGGACGGAGTATGAGCCACTGGGCAGAGACATGAAAAGGTTCTTAACTCAGCTAAGATAGGGGGTCTGGGGGTATGCCCCCCCCAGTAGAACATTTGTGATTAGAAATGGACAGATTTAAATGTAGAACTATGACATAATCATCAACACATTTAAGCCATCTCAGCTGTGAAAAAAGATACCAATTACAAAGCATGATTATCCCACATGATTATCACGTCACAGCATGAACTGTGTTTTTTGACTGAGGGGCCTCATTCAGATATCAGGGGTGAATAACATAGCCCATGGTATATGATTGAGGGGCCCAATTAAGACATATCACATAACATAGCCTATGGTATATGATTGAGGGGCCCAGTTAAGACATACCACACAACATAAGCCATATTATTAGACTGAGGGGCCCTATTCAGATATGGTGGGTGGAGAACATACTGTAGTAGTGACTTGATTCAGAGGCTTGAGCTGCAGGGCCCTGTGAGCCCTTGTGTCCCTGGTACCAAGTCAGATGAAACAGTTTTCATCTAAAACTGATGCAATTAGGGACACCCTTCACTTCACTGCATCACATTTTATCCACAAGAGGAGCACCTGCATTGGCACTTCTTTATGCTTTCTCTCATGTAGTACAATATAAAGAGCTGCATTCCACTGCATTCTGTACTGCAAATGACATCCTGGAAAACTGTCATGTAGTGGCAGCATAGAGGGCACTCCATAATGGCACCTCTTCCCAATGGAAGGGCACACATAGGGAACAGCAAGTACAGGCCGGTATAAGGGGCACCTTATAGACACGTTCTTCAAAATTATTGTTTGAGGTGGCACTATAGGGCACTGAAAAATGTTTCTCATGTAATGGTCAATAGGACATATATATATATATATATATATATACAGAAAGAATAACAGAAAAGATTTTCAAGTGTGCATTTACTATAATGCCCACCAGAGAGCGCCTGTTCAAATAATTGCCATGACAATCTATAATATGACCTAATATGCTGAGGAAATAAATTCAGAAGTGCTTCGGGAAGCTGTTTTTTTAAAAAAAAAAAAACATACATACAAGGCATTTCAGGCCACATTGAAAATAAGTGAACACTCCCCTCAATGTCAACACTATTTCTTTGCATTGATGTGGTACTTAAGGATCCAGGCAGCACGTTCTCGTCTCCCTTTTAATAGTCTAATGGTTACTGACTAGAATGTCTCCGGGTCAAAGGTCATCGATTAATCTGCATTATTTTTTATCAGTTATTTTTTCTCAAATTAATTCATTTAAATGAATCAGTTATTTTGACAGCCCTACTTGTAACTAACTACTTACAAATTATTCTTCTAATCCATCTATTTTTCTCATGCAAAGGCCAGTGAATAGGATATTGTTTAGGGCGCTTTGGTGCTTTTCTTTCAACCATGAGGACAGTGTTTAAAATAATTATACAGCAAGAATAACAGAAATGCGTTGGAGCAATGCGGAGAAATGCTGTGAAAACGATCAGCTCCTAAAACAAGATTTTCAAGTGCGCATTAACTATAATGGCCACAAGATGGCGCCATTTCACTGTACTTTTGGGCCTATTTAGTCTTCCAACTCCTTACCAATTATTATTCTAGTCCATCTGGTCAATTTAAAGAATAGTGTATCATTATGGTACATTCTTGGAATGAGCTGATCAGAAAACTGAGGAATGGGCATAGTCTTAGGACATGACAGTTTCCATAACATTTCTCCACAGTTTAATATGTGGGAGGAGACCATGTGGAAACATGAACATCCAGAACTCACCTGAAAGTCTCTAATTTACAGTTGGGATCATCCAGTCTGTCTGTGAGCTCTCTGACACCTGAGTCTCCTGGGTGATTGTAGCTCAGAACCAGCTGTTTCAGGTAGGAGGGGTTTGACTTGAGGGCAGAGGACAAGAGAGAACAGCCCTCATGTGTGATGAGACATAGAGACAGTCTGAAACAAAACATAATATTTCCTCATTATTAGGCCAATGCATTAAAGTGTACACTAGACCACTCATTCAGTAATGGTGAAAATCCCATAAATATTTATAAAAAACGTACTTCACAAACAAGAATCACAGACACATAGACTGACTCTATACAGGCACAAGTTCATAATCAACAACAACATGAGCACCACTGCTTTACTGCTGATGTCCACCATGTGCAGCTGTGCTCTGTTCAGGTTACAACACAGTCACTGGAGCTGACCACTCTGTTAGTCCACCAGTTACAGAGGTTTCCCAGATGCATCTCTAAGCTCTACTCTGCTCTGTCTATTTTGAGCAACGGTGTGATTCAGAAGTGTCCCAGATGCAGCTCGGATCTGCTCTGCTTCAATTAGGTACCAAGTCTATTTTGGATGGATGCTGCAAAGTGTTTTGTCTAAAATGAGAATTCTGGTATAAAAAACTGTAAACACAAGGACATTTGTGTAAACATAAGGAATCATAGTGGTGGCTATACACCGATAGAGTGTGAAGCAGTAGCCTACCTGTGAGTTACATTCAGTGATCTTGCTACCTGTCTACTGAACTCACTTTATAACATATCAGTTCTTGTCCAACATGTAAGCATGTTCACATTCATACACAGTTACTGTATACACTTGGAAAGAGAGAGAAAACTCTTCTCTTCTCACCTTGATCTGACAAGTAAATGAATTTCAACAGACACTAGCTATCTATTTTCTTCCCTATAGAGATTGACTTGTCAATCCATATAAAGAGAAATATAATTAATATCCCCTTGATAGTTATCACTTTGGCTGTTTTTTTTTGACAGCACACTCTGAATCCATTTACTGTGCAATGCAGGTTTTTAAATACTTGAGTCGACATAATCACAACAACCTGCTGCAATCAGGAGTTGTGTGATACTAGAATGCAAGTCAAGCACACAAACCTCAAAGTCTGCAGTTTACAGTGAGGGCTACTGAGTCCTGTAGAGAGAAGCTGAACTCCAGAATTCTTCAGGTCATTGTGACTCAGGTCCAGTTCCTTTAGGGAGATGGAGGACTGCAAAGCAGAGGCTACAGCCTTACAGGATTTCTCTGTTAGCTTACAACCAGCAAGTCTGCATAGAGTGAGAGGCCAAGAGACAGAGAATAAAAGATGACATGGTAGCAAGATTACAAATAAAGAAAAGGTTTTAGGACCAATAACAATACAGGATGCTTGTGTGATTCATACTTGAAGTTCATTATTCTTATTGTGTGGAGTGACTGCATCGGTCCTTATGTGACTAAGCACTGCATGATGTGGATTCACTCAGAATTGGTGGTGTGTGTGAGACTGCGTGTGGGGCTTGTGTTTGTTCCTTTTCATCAACAGACAGGTGAAACGGGCAGAAGGGAGAAGATGAAATAGACTGAGAGGGCACGGACGCAAGGGAGAGAGCAGCGGCATAAACTGAGGAAAAGCTGACTTGCTGAAGGAGGATCAGAGAATCCATCCACTTACATTGGAGACCAGTGTCTACTGAGGGGCATGCAGTGACAGTGACAAAGCACACAGAGAGATTCGAGCGGCATGAGAAGGACGGGATGAAACCTGATTCAATCCTATCTGAGCTAAGTAAAGGTCTTGCTTGCATGCATTTGTTTGAGTGAGATCTGAAATGCTGTGTGTGCGACTGAGGGCTGCCTTGTCCTCTTTCACTGTGGTGCAGCCACAAGCCTGCGGAGTGGTGTAGAAGGCTACCAGAGGTCAGTGAGAGAGCACATGATTTCACTGGACCCACCTCATTGTCTCTACTATCTTGAAACACTCACACTGGCGCACTCGGACCTTGTTGTTGTGAACTGTGTGCCATGTTTTAAAAGACTGTCTGAGCCCTATTTAACTCTTGCCTGCCCTTGCCACTTCTACCTATTGCTTTGAGAATTTCTCATTTACTGATATGTGAATGTGATTTGACTGAGCTTTGATTAAGCGTGCAGGTAATGTAGGTGATCAAGAACGTCACACCATGAGTGAGGTTCTTCAATGTTAAGAGACTTCTTAAAAGATAAGAAACTTAACTTTTTAGTCTTGACTAGCACATTTTAAGTTAAAGAAACATCAACTAGTTGAGTAGATAGCTTAATTGGATTTATTAATGTCAGCACGAAATATTTCATTTAGCATCAACCAGTTCTTTAAATTAAGTTTAACCGAAATGTTTTCACTTCTAGAAAGTTAGCTTTCATCTGCCTCGTTGGTGGGCAACTTGTGTTATGCTGATGTGTTCCTGCCTTCAGCACAAGCAATACTTTAACCCTTTGCAGACTGCACATCATCTGCACTAGGGTACCATAATTGGAGCGTGCGGTCTGCAAAGGGTTTTAAGCTCTGTGCACAGGATTAAGGTGTTGTGGATGGTCATCTACTTGATGGTTTGTGACACTAATTAAACTACATTACAACGTGGAATATTGTTGTGATTCACGTGTGTTGGAGGTGGCTACAAATACTGCTGGTTTGGGGAGACAGGTAAGGTAGGACTCTCTAAGAGCTCATGTTTTTCCCTCCTTCTGTCTGACAGAAGAGGGAGCTCGCGGAATGCATTGAGAAAACTGCTTTGGCATAATTGTGACATGTTGGATGAGAAGTTTTAGCCATAGGGAAATAAACACTTTATTTTTCTAACTGGTAAGTTAGGTGAATAATATGTGAATATTTCTAGGTGAGTTTTGACGTTTTTATTATTCTTAAACCTTTTGGTGAATAATAATGTGGAAACATTACAATCTTTATTGACTTCACAGAATGAAATTATAAATTAGAATATTTTCTTTTGATTATGAACACTGATATAGAGCCTCATTCTTGTTGGGAAATGATCTTAAGAATTATTATAATGATACGATCACATTATATTGCGCATAAATCTTTCTTCTTCTAAACTTCACTCATACAAAACAGACCACATCTGTACATAAACATAATGATGCAACATTCTCTGTGCCTCTTTCATACATATTGCTATTGAATTTCACCTATAACGTCAATAAGCTATTACGTCTATTATCGTATCTGGCTAATAACTAACCTCAGTATCTCCAGCTTACACTGTGGATCTCCTAGTCCAACACAGAGCAGCTCCACTCCTTCATCCTGCAGGTCATTGTTACTCATGTCCAGCTCTCTCAGATGGGAAGGTGTCCTTTGTAGCACTGATGCTAACAGTTTACCGCTTGCTTTAGTGAGTTGACACTGATTCAGCCTGTTAAAAAACATACATATAGCTAATGCAGGTGTCCCTTCTAGTATAGAGGCCATTATCTTACAGCTTTCATACTTTCATTCATATTCCAAAACATACTAAACAACACTTAATGTTAAGAAATCTCTATTGGTCAGGTCTTACATTATCATTGTGGCAAACAAGGCTTTACCCACCAAACTCTCTCAGAGACCGTCACTACAGGGAGCATTCTGTGGAGCCCTTCCTCTGATCTCAGGTACTTCTTCAGATCAAACTCCTCCATGTCCGTAGCTGACATGAGCATCAGATAAGCCAGAGCTGAACACTGGGCTGGAGTCAGGTTCTTATTATCGTCTTCTGAGTTTATGTACCTGGGTATTATTGAAGACATGTAAATGATACATAGGTAAACAATATCTATAATCGTATTAATACGTATTGCTAGCTGCTTAAGACAGCACTGCTTTACTTCCAAAAGAAAGTTCAAAATATTAAAGCAATGCAAATGACATTAGTCAGCAGTAGTTTTTTTTCTTTCTGTACTGACAATACAAGCAAATGTGCTGTTCAGTACAAAGAAATTAAGTTTATACCATATACTGCATACATCAGTTGTAGTTTATGGATTGCTTGGATATTAAATAGATTCTCAGAAAATATTGCTGTACATTGTACAAGGAACCATCTACCACGATACATTTTGAAACTTTACCCCAATATAATTTACACTAATGTAAATTTTATTCACATTTCCACTGACTTTTAAAATTCATCCCTATCGGTTTCCGTTCTATTCAACTGAACACTTCCAGCTCTATAAATTAATCCTCACAGAGCATAAAATTCCACGTCTGGTGTAGCCAGTTCCATAGTGTGGAAGGTAGCTGTTAATGAACGGATCACTTCAGTTAAAGTACACGTCAGGTGTAGCCTAGCTGTAATACTGGACTGATTTTGATTACATAATGTTCCTTTAACACCATGAAAATGGTCCATATGAATTACCTTTGGATCTCCTCAACCAGTGAGTGGTCCCCAAGCTCATTCAAACAGTGGAAGAGGTTGATGGTCCGTTCTGGTGGGTAGTCGCTCTTGATCACTTCTTTGATGTATTGAATGGTGTTCTCGATGCTTGTTTCTCTGATGGCTAACTGTGGCAACAGCTTATTCAGGGGGAACCTGATCTGAGGCTCCAACATTGGTGCAAGGCCAAGGAGGAAGCGCACAAAAAGATCCAAATGTCCATTCTGACTCTGCAGGGCCTTGTCCACAGCAATCTGGTAAAGGTCATACCTTGAGGGTGAAAATCGCCAGCTTGACTTCCTCCATGTGTCAGGGATGCGATCTCTCAAATAACAAGTTGCATTTTTGTGAAGAACATAAAGAGCTGCCAAGTATTCCTGTACACTTAGGTGCACAAAGCTGAATATTTTCTCTTCCGATACGGCATACTCAACATTGAAAATCTCTGTACAAACTCCAGCCTGCAATGCTCCAGCCTTGACATCAATACCACAATCTTGAAAGTCCTTCTCATAGAATATCAGCTTGCCTTCCTCCAGATTGTTGAATGCCAGTTCCCCAAGATTAACAAGGAACATCCCTTTGTCCTCTTCACTCATTGTCTTGCCCATGTGTTTTACATTCATTCGTTTCATGTGAGACACACAATACTGTGTGTATGCTTCTGTCAAAGTTGTGGCTTGTTCCTCTTTGCTCTGATCTGCCAGTATTGCATCTACCACACTGGCTATAATCCGGCAGAATACTGGTATGTGACACATGATGTGGAGGCTTCTGTTCTTCTTGACATGAGCAATGAGTTTATCAGCTTTCTCAGGATTGTTTATGTTCTTCTGAAAGAATTGATCTTTCTGGTCATCATTGAATCCTCGCACCTCTGTCACCAAGTTGAAGAGATCATCTGGGATCAGACTGGCCGCTGCTGGTCTGGTTGTAACCCAGATGTGTGCAGAGTTCAGTAGCTTGCCTTTAAGAAGACTTGTCATGAGGATGTCCACAGAGGTCTTCTCATTGAGTTCACTAATGCACTTTTCAAATTCTAGTGTGAGCCTGCTTTCGTCCAGACCATCGAGGACAAAAATAATGTTGCATTCAGTGAATTGAGGGAAATCTCTCAAATCTTTGAGTTCAGTGTAGAATTCAAGAAGGAGTTCAAGAAATGTGTAGGTTTTTTTCAATAAGTTCAGCTCTCGAAACAAAAGAACAAAAACAAAGTCAATGTCTTTATTTGTTTTTCCTTCAGTCCAATCCATGACAAACTTCTGCACTACAACGGTTTTCCCCACACCAGCAATTCCCAAAGTCAAAAGTTTTGTGATCTGCCTGTCAGTGAACATGTTATCCCACTGAATGTGCTTGTCAAAACTTGATCTTCTCCCAATTTGTTTCATGTTAATTGTCGACACTTCGTGTGTACTGCTGACCCCACCTGTGCAGCCCTCAACAATGTTAAGGTCAGTATAGATATCGTCAAGATTTTTAACCCCATGGTCTTGATGAACGACAGAAAACTTCGTTCTTAAGTGCCTTTTGAGCTTCTGTTTCAGCATCGACTTTGCTGCACCACAACCTAAAGATAACAAAAATAACATATAATGTTATATCTGGTTGCAAATGCAGTATTTTCTTAGTAATGTTTTGATTGCTGATGTGATTTTTAAAAGTGGTTTTCTGTTCTATTCTGAGCCCTCCAGCAGCTGGATGTTCTACTATATGTACTACAAGTGCACAACAGTGGAAGCTGGGAATTGAACCGACAATGCTCAGGATACGGCATGCTAGCCCAGCTTCTTAAACACTAAACTACCAACCATGTGTCACGTATCGGACTGATTGTGATTTAAGCCGCCTTCACATTGGCACTCCGTAATTTGCAGTGCTCCCCCGTCGGACGTCGGACTTGACCGTTGGAAGTGTCGGAGGCTTTTCGAGTTTGGGAGTAAAATGTACAATAGTGCTATTTTATTTCTAAATTAATTGTCTAACTGCCCTAATAGTGTTAAGAGACCATTTAAGACAGTGACATGACAAAAAACTTCGTTTGGAAATAATTATTTATTTTACATCAACCGTTCATTTTATTTTTCACAAGATGGGCTTGTGCACCACTATGGATCATACACGTTCCTTTTCGATGACTTTTGTTTTAAACTTTATCGTTTAAAAGCATGTAATATGACATTATAAAAGATATAGATATTCAATTTGTTTATCAGTACCATAGCAACGCTAACTTCCTTCGGATAGGAACCGTCCGTTGCTGTCGTACGAGTTCAATTTTTTTAACGCATGCGGATGACCAACGGACCCGATTTTTTTCGCTCCGCACTGTTCGGACCCATTCGCATACGGTCTGCGAATCTCCATAGGAAATGAATGACTTCCGGCCGTTTCGCAGCCGTATCTACTTTGCCAATGTGAAGGCGGCTTTAGTCACCCCGCATTCACACTGTCTCCGTCCGTCAACGGATCTAGGAGGTTGGATCTGCCGTATGTGTATTTGCATACACGCGATCCGATTGGCTGACGGATCCGTCGCTGCCTGAAAAGTTGAACATTTCTCAACTTTCTTGACGGAGGCAACGGAGCTGAAGCGACGGACGGACCCACAATGCATTTCGAGTCCGCCCCATGCAAAGTGAATGAGATCCGTTGACGGACGGAGACAGTGTGAATGCGGGGTTAAGTGTTTGATTATCATGATCGTCAATGATGGACTGGTGGTATGAGAACTGGGGGAAGGGAACATTGTGTTACCCCGCATTCACACTGTCTCCGTCCGTCAACGGATCTCATTCACTTTGCATGGGGCAGACTCGAAATGCATTGTGGGTCCGTCCGTCGCTTCAGCTCCGTTGCCTCCGTCAAGAAAGTTGAGAAATGTTCAACTTTTCAGGCAGCGACGGATCCGTCAGCCAATCAGATCACGTGTATGCAAATACACATACGGCAGATCCAACCTCCGTGATCCGTTGACGGACGGAGACAATGGGTGCTTCTCAAAGTCAAGGATTGGTCCTTCCAAGCCACTTTTTCAAGGACGTTACGTCATCAAATCTCGTCAAGCACTGTTCCAAAGTCAAGGATGCTTTCAAATTCTAGCGAGTACTGAGTCCTCGTTCTGAGAATTTCGGAGAATTTTGGAGGATGCATCGATGGATCCTCGGAGTGAAGAAATAACCCACAATCCTTTGCGTATGAACAATTAGAAATTTTCTGACGGTGCGGTTTAAAAAAAAAGAGAGAGAGGGAGATGGAAAGTAGATGCAAAGAAGCAGTGCGTGTTAATGTAGGCTAAATATGATTTATCAAGTGTTTTGTTAATGCCATTGTATATTTGCTCAGGCATTTATCAAGTTATTGTGCATATTCATCATAAATGCATATGTCAATGTGCATGAACAAGTTGTGATAGACTTGTTATTAATTTATCTCAGAATTTCGCCCAATACGAACTTTGTAGAAGTTTAACATTACCGTTGCTGTTGCCAATTACCGGTAGGCTATAACTTTCCATTGACACTAACATAATTATGAACTACGGATTGTGATTATGTGAAGACCAAGTCGAAAGTGGAAATACTGTAGGCTACACCAAAAAGTTTATTTAGAGAAAAGTGCAGCTGCAGTTGTCGGAACTCCTGTAAAAGCAGCACAATTTCCACGGTTCTAATTAAGCGCGCAGCCGGAACCGTGCACAATTGACGTGCACTTCCACACTCGCTAGGCTGTTCCATTGCATGTGATCTTGACGGCTGGAGGGGGTACTGGGAAGGTGTGTAGCCTTGTCTCTCTAGCACTCGACTTGAAAGAAAGCATTCTATCAAGGACGAGCTCTTGACTTTGAGAAATACCCAGTGTGTACGCGGGGTTAATCAGTGGACTGATGGGACATTGGGCACACGGGGAATTGGGGAATTGGATTATTGGAGGAGGCATCCTTTTTATACAGCACTACAGCGAGCAACGAGAGACGAGACTTCCCCACCTGGCCCGATGACGTCATCCGGTTGCGTCCTGGAGGGAGCAACAAGCAGGCCAGTCGATGTGAGGAGGAGACATGCATGTTATATGCCGACTAAAGGAAAGTGCTTTGTTTGTCATACTTAATATGGTGTGAATGGGCCAGCGTCAAGTCTCTTTGTGTTGTGAGTGTGTGTTTTGTCTTGGAAGAGCCGCCGTCTGGAAGGAGCTGTCCGTGGGAGGAGAACGAAAGTACAACGCGAGACTCTACTAACTGAAGGGAAGTAAACAATCAGGCTACCTGTGTGAATGGGCTAGCAGCGAGTGAGACCGTTCACTGAGTGTGTTTGCTTGATCGTTGCAGTACGGGCGGAAGCTGGAGACTGCTGAGCTGCCAGCTAGCCACCGGGGAACGCTAGCTAAGGTACAGCGGGAGCGTGAAGGACTACGGAGCTGCCAGCTGGATACCGCCAGTTGGATACCGTGCGACTCCTCTGCTGGGCTACCGCGACGGGCGGCCGCCGTCGGTTGGAGACCGTGGATTGTGGACTTGCGGACGGGTGGACTTGTGGACTATAGTTTTCTTTGGTCGGCGTGGGGAAGCCGCCGACCAAAGTGTGATTTTGTATCCTTTTCAAACGCCGCGGGTTGGGCGGGGCATCGGCGACAGTGAGGCAAACACAGACTGGGTAAGGCCTCTTACGAACTTTCACGTGTGTCATCGAGCTGAGGGAGCAAACAACAATATGCGTGTGAGCGTGGCAGTATGTGTATGGTTTATTCGTGTGTATGAATAGGGTCAACCAGCTGGCCTCTATGCTGTGTAGTGGAGTGATAGCTGGCTGTGTCATTTTTCATTTGCATGTTTGAGTGTCGTGTGCCTTCCTTCTCTTGTATTGAATTTGCCATTGATTGTGTGCTTAAGGGACTTTTATATTGCTGTGTTTTCTTTTGTTATCTGCATTATTGTCATTACGATTGCTCTGCTATTTTGTATGCTCTCACCCTTAGAGCTCGTCTGTTAAACTGGGGTAAATGGGTGGTAATTAATATCTAGGTGGGGGTAGGTTAAACTGGGAGTAGGCCTGGCTTGGTTGGGTACTGTTCTCTATGTGTGTGTCCCCCCTCCTGGTGCTTGGTGTAACTGTCAACCCGTGGTCAATAAAAAAACTGTAATTTATTACTTCAGTCTGGTGTCTGTGTCTCAGAGAGGTCCGAACCTGTGTGGCATTTGCGACACTACCATGTCTTGTATCATGCATTCACCAAGGATTGTGTGTGTGTGTGTGTGAGTGTGTGTGTGTGTGTGTGTGTGTGTCCTTACCTTGCTGTGGCACAGATGCTCCAGACATGCTCATGTTGATCCCTCCACCCCCTGCAGAACAGGATATGAAATGGAACAGAAAAAGTCACACAGGAAGTAAGCAGAAAATGTGAAAGAGGGTGTGAAAGAGACAGCATTAAAAAAATGAATGAATTTTATTCTTCCCACATGAACAAACAGGTGCATTATCAGAGATTTACTGTTAATATATCACTGGTGAAATGACGGTGGTTCTTTACCTTGCTGTGGGACAGGTGCTCCAGACATGTTCATGTTGATCCCTCCACCCTCTGCAGAACTCTGCTGGTCTCCACCTTAGGAGAGAGAGGAGAGAGAGAGAGAGAGAGAGAGAGAGAGAGAGGGCAGGAGGTTAGAAACAGCAGAGAGAGATCATGAAAATGACAGATAAGACAGAAGATATAGAGAGGAGAGATGATTGAGAGAAGAAACAGGAAAAGGACATAAAATGGAACAGAAAGAGTCCAACGGGAAGTAAGTAGAGAGAACATGAGAGAGACAGCAGAAAAACTAAACAATTCATTAATGTTCTTCTTTCCAGATGCACAAATGGGCTTCATCCTCGACTGTAAGCTCCACACTTACATTTTGCCAGATCCCTCTCCAAGTCCATGGCCAGCTGGTTGTGGTTCATCTTCTGCAAGATGGTCACCATGACGCCCTCAGCTCCCATGGGGTACGTCTGCACCAGCAAATCCACGGTTTCATCTCGGTCAGCCTTCTCCAGCTTTCCCCATGCAAACTGACCCTGGTCTCGTAGGCGGTGCTTAAACGTCTTGAAGTCGGCATCCGTAAGGTCCCCCAGGGTCTTCCTCAGCACTTCCTTAAGGTCTGCTGTTACTGTGGGATCCAGATTAAGAGTCTGTTACAAACTGCACAAATTCATTCATTTCTCTTCGTTGCACCATTTATTTATTTGCACCACTGCTTTGCATAATCTATTTTCAATATGTCAAAATACAATACTGTAATACCATGATTAATTAAAAACAAATACTTATTTCCTGTGCAATAGCCACATGGTGCATAAGCCGCAGGACACTTTTTTATGGTAGATAAAAGAAACAGAACCATATGAATACCATCTTAACTGCCCCGTGTATTAACCTCAGCTGAAGAAATGTTGTAAAATCAATGCCGGGGCCCTCAGCTAATAGTTGGGAAATTACGATAATGGTAAATAAACAACGTGCATATTCTTAAATCAGCAAAGACAGACATTACCCGCTCCTTGCTGTGGCAGGGCAGCTCCTCCACTCAGTGTCAGGGTGCTCTCCATCCCCCCAGGCTGAGCTGTGACATTGTCCATGTTTAACCCAGCACCCTCACACCTAGAAAGAGAGAGAGGAGGGAGGGTTATTGTGGTATAGTGCAATACTCCTCCTGCCCAGTTAGTGGCGCTACTGTATGCTACCTATGTTAATCAATACCATGCGTATGTACGAAGGAGAGAAAAGAGATCCATGCGTGAAGAAGTTGAGTAAAGAAAGTTACTGATAATCTCTGCCTGCGACTGCTTTGATTCTACTACATATACAACATATTGGCGACGAGGATGGCTTTTCTTGGAATTTCACAACCCCCAGCTTTCCTGGAAACTCCTGCTGAGCCGACAATGTTCAATAAGTCTTGGATACAAATGTTTGAAAATTACCTGCTGGCGCTCACTGCTAACGAGATGCCAGACAAACGAAAGCGCGCGTTACTGCTTCATTGCTTGGGCACAGAAGGTCAGCGGATTTTTCTTACACTTCCTGATGTCGGTACATCTTACAAGTCTGCATGTGATGCGTTATTAGCACTTTTTGTTCCGAAAGTGAACGTGGTTGCAGAGAGGAGTACATTTCGTCAGCGTGTGCAGAGGCAAGGTGAATCTACTATTCAATATGTTGCTGCATTACGGGACTTGCTTGTGAACTGTGATTTTGGCGCACTCGCTGATGACATGATTAGGGATCAGATTATTGAGAAAACGACCTCTAATCGCACTAGAGAACGCCTACTTTTGGAAACAGATCTCACACTGCCGAAAGCAATTACAATTGCGTCCCAAATTGAAACTGCAGTGGCCGAAGCGAAAGCGATGGCTCCGGTGGCTGAAGCTTCAGTCAAACTTGTTCAACCGAGAGGTGGTAGAACGACAACGAAACCAAGTTACTCTGCTACTAACACAGACCAAAACAAGACTTGTTACCGTTGTGGATCCAATTCACATTTAGCCAACAACCCAACATGTGCTGCTAAAAATGCAAAATGCAAACAATGTGGGAAAACAGGACACTTTGCTAAAGTTTGTCGCAGTGCAGCTCCCACATGCAATGTGCAAGAAGTTACTTTGCCAGATTTTACAGTGTTAAATATTACTCCTATTTCGAATGTGTCACAGACAAAACGTCTTACCTGTACCGTGTCTCTTCATGTAAAAGATGGACAGTTACTTACCACAGATCTGCTTGTAGACACTGGTTCAGCAGTCTCCATTCTTCCAGAGCATGTTTACTGTCAGACGTTCCAGCACATGCCCCTTAAAAAGCCTACAGTACGCCTAGTGACCTACATGAAGAAACCTATCCCTGTTCTAGGATGCCTTCACCTTACTGTTACATACTGCAACCATAGCACACAAACAGACTTCTACATTGTCCGTGATGGGACATCTTTGCTTGGAATGGATCTGTTCACAGCTCTGCGCCTTCAAATTCAAGATGGACACATTGAACCACCTTCTTCGCCAGCAGCTGGTCACACAGCTGTCAACAGCACTGAGACCGTAGGCGTTGCTGCTGGATTTACCCACAAAGTAAAAATGCGTTCAGATGTGCCCCCAGTCCAGCAGAAACTTCGCAGACTGCCATTTGCTGTTCGTGATGCTGTTTCAGAGGAGTTGAAGAGACTTGAAGCAGACGACATCATAGAGAGAGTTGACTCATCTGCCTGGGTGTCTCCTCTGGTGGTCGTAAAGAAAAAGACTGGCGGCATTCGTCTTTGTGTGGATTTACGTGAGCCAAATAGAGCGGTGGTGATAGACAGTCACCCTTTGCCACACATCGAAGAAGTCTTTACTGAGCTCCGTGGTGCAACTATGTTCTCCACAATTGATTTGCAAAATGCCTATCATCAAGTTCAGTTACATCCAAGCAGCAGAGATCTTACAGCATTTATAACGCATGATGGACTTTTTCGTTTTACAAGAGTTCCATACGGATTGGCTTCAGCACCTAGTGCCTTCCAACGGATGATGTCCCAGATCCTGGCAGATCAAAAAGGTGTTCAATGCGGCCCCAGCCGTGGCGCAACTGGCTGGGGCACCTGCACCGCACGCCGGCGACCCGGGTTCGATTCCCGCCCCGAGGTCCTTTCCGGATCCCACCCCGACTCTCTCACCCATTCACTTCCTGTCTCTCTCTACTGTCCTATCAACATTAAAGGCACAAAAGCCCAAAAAATATACTTTAAAAAAAAAAAAGGTGTTCAATGCTATCTGGACGACATCATCGTATACGGAGAGACGCCTGAACTTCATGACACAAGACTGAAAGCCGTCCTTCACTGCCTACAAGAGAGTGGGTTGAAGCTGAACGCAGCTAAATGCCACTTCAGGAAGACCGAGTTGTCCTTTCTTGGGCATCTCATTTCAGCCTCTGGCCTACAACCAGACCCTGGCCATGTTCAAGCTGTGGCTCAAGCTCCCCGTCCTCATGATGCTCAGTCACTACGTTCTTTTCTGGGCCTGACTGCGTGGTATTCAAAGTTCATTCCCAATTACGCCACAATTGTAGAACCTCTTCGTGCTCTACTTCGAAAGGCTACTGATTTCCATTGGACTGAGGAGGCTCAAGAAAACTTCTCCCGAGTTAAAGACATCATAGTTAAAAGTCCTGCTCTTGCCTTGTTCAATCCTTCCTTGCCAACATTCGTCACAACAGATGCGTCAGATTACGGCATTGGTGCTGTGCTGACACAGATCCAGGGCCATACAGAACAGACAGTTGCATTCGCCTCCAGGACATTGACCGACTGTGAACGCAAGTACTCTACAATTGAAAAAGAGGCCTTAGCATGTGTTTGGGCGACTGAAAAGTGGTGCACTTACTTGTGGGGTCGTCACTTTACTTTAAGAACAGACCACAGCCCTCTGACTACCTTACTCTCAACCAAGGGTCTTGGACGTGCAGGCATGAGAATAGCCCGATGGTCTGCTCGTCTGTTGTGCTTTAATTATAACATTGAATACAAACCAGGGCGAGAGAATGTTACAGCCGATTGCTTGTCACGTCTGCCTCTTCCCACTACAGAAGAACATCAAGATCCTGAGCTGGAGATGGTGGCTGTTGTGTCAGTTGACTTTGCTGCTGTCACTGCTGAAGAGCTCTCAAGAGCCTGTGATGCATGCCCTGTGCTACAGAAGGTGAGACACTACGTTTCTAAAGGTTGGCCTGGGACTGCAAAAGGCCTAGACCCTGTCATCACACCTTACTTTCGTATCCAGAATGAACTGGCTGTGCAGGATAGTTACATAGTTTGCGGCACTCATCGTGTGATCGTACCTCAAACTCTACAATCAAAACTCATCCAGTTAGCTCATGCCACACACCAAGGGATCGTTCGCACTAAACAAAGACTGAGAGACTTGTATTGGTGGCCTGGCATAGATTCACAGGTTGAGTCTGCCATTAAGTCATGCTCTACCTTCCTGCAGCATGACAAAACTGCCATCACCCGTGCTGCCCCCCTACAACCTGTGCCTACTCCAACTGCAGCCTGGGAAAAGCTAGCTGTGGATATTGTGGGACCTATTCAAACTGCACCTCCTGACTGCCGTTTTGCGATAACTCTCATTGACTACTATAGCCGATGGCCTGAGATTGCCTTCTGCTCAGGTGTTACCTCAATGACTGTTATGAACTTTCTTGCCACTGTGTTTAGTAGGGAAGGAAATCCACTTGAACTGGTCACTGACAATGGCCCTCAGTTTGTTTCAGCTGAGTTTGAATCCTTCCTTGCTGACAGAGATATCAAGCATTGCCGCAGCTCTGTGTACTACCCACAAGCTAATGGGGAAATAGAACGCTTCAACAGAGTGTTCAAGGACTGCTTAAAGACAGCAAATATCGAAGGTAAACCTTTGAAAGCCTTTGTCACTGAGTTTTTGCACACATACAGAGCCACTCCCCATGCTGTGACCTCAGTGTCTCCTGCCGAGTTACTGCATGGTAGACCACTCAATACAAAGCTGCATATAAGAGGTCTCCACTCAACATTGCCTCTTACTGAGCACACAAACCTGAAACAGAACATCCACATAAAGCAACAGAAAATGAAACGGTATACAGACAAACAACGTAGTGCAAAACCACCCACTTTCCAAGTTGGGTCTTCTGTCCGCGTCCGCAGGCCTGGAATCATTGCAAAAGGGCATTCAAAGTTCACCCAACCTTTCAAAGTGGTAGCCCAGAAAGGCCCTGCTACTTACCTGTTGTCTGATGGAAAAGTGTGGAATGCCATCCACCTTGCGCCTACACCCTCCATCAATTCAAGTGTTCCTACATCACAGCCTGATGATGCTTGCTTACTGCCAAGCACCTCTGCACCACCTGAGACTGTGCAATCCCCTCCCCCCTCTCCAAGAGTACCAAGGATGCGACATGCCCCAGTATGGTCCAGAGACTATGTGTCTTAAAAAAAAAATAAAAAAAAAAGATGTGATGTGATTGTGAACATGTTATTCTGTGATTGTTCCCTTAAGATTGTATCTACAGTTCATTACTAGTCTATTTTGCCATAAGTTTGAATTGTGACTTACTGATTAGACTTTCTGTGTGCATGCTAGTCTAGTTCTGTTATTTACTTCCATGCTTTAGGTCATGAGTATTATGACTTACATTTCTACAGATTTTGTTACTTATTGCACTGGGATTATTATTTTCTACAACTTTTAATACTTACAGAAAATACATGTTTCATGTTTCAGTTTACATAAAATGTTTATGTAGTACTGATATTCTTGTGCTATAGTACCTACAGAGTTTTATTTCTTACAAGAGAGGAATATGTGGTATAGTGCAATACTCCTCCTGCCCAGTTAGTGGCGCTATGCTACCTATGTTAATCAATACCATGCGTATGTACGAAGGAGAGAAAAGAGATCCATGCGTGAAGAAGTTGAGTAAAGAAAGTTACTGATAATCTCTGCCTGCGTCTGCTTTGATTCTACTACATATACAACAGTTATGTTACTTGTTTTCATTAAAAGGACAAACATTGGAGTGAAAGAAAGACATTACCCCCTACTTGCTGTGGCAGGGTCCTTCCTCCACTCAAAGCCTGGGTTGAGCTGTGACATTGTCCATGTTGAGCCCAGCACCAGGGGGGATAGATAGGAAAAATAAAGATAAGAGACGGGAAGACAGGGGTACAGAGAAGGAAAGAATTAAACAGTTAGAAGTTACAGTAGGAGGAAAGAGTGCATTCCCCACTTCCTTCAAACAGGGTGAATTAGAACCTGTAGAGGGAGCTATTGCACCACATTTCATTTGAATCCTCACAACATTACTGTAAACAACCATGAAAAGACAAACTGTGAAATATTCATGTGATGTGAACACCAATATGAATTAAAGACAACCCAATTATGTACTCAAGGTTAATTCAATTGTAATCTCTCATCTTAGAAACTGGGATGTGATTTCTTTCACCAGGGCACCATGCTTCACTATAGCCTACTGAACTGGTGGGGGATCACTGTGATTTTTTTTCTTTTTCAACAGAGGTATTGTCTCTCCACAGATGATGCCGTTTCTTAAACATCTACAAACATTGAACACACGGTTTTACAGACAGAACGTCTTTTCAGATTCTTATCACCAAAGAAAGCATAGTGAACTACATGCAGCACTGACTTAGCTGTTCTATCTCCACATTCATCGGCATCTAGGATCACTTTAATCCTTATCTGCCTCTGTCCCATGTCCTTTTCATTTCTTTATGTAAGCACAGCGTGGTGCGCAGCTGCTCCTATTGAAGTTCTCGTGGCTATCACTCTCATTATCAGATAGTGCTAGCTTAAAAAAATGTTTCTACTGTTAGCATTCTTTGCAGTGAGCCCTTCTTCTTGATGCAATTCTCAACAATTCGGTCACGTATCATATCAAACTGAAATGCTCCAAAGTCACACGATCTAGCCAGTTCTCTGAGTGCATTCACATAAGCTTCAACTGTGACTTTGTGTTTTAAATTTATGCCTTTCCATACTTTCGAGTTGGGCCATTTTAATTACTAATACCCAGACCCTAAATCTGTCTAGATTTGGGTGTGGATTTCTAGGCTACAACTAGCCAGTATATGGTAGAAACATTATTTTAATGGACTATTGTGTAAGGGATAATATATTGTCCACTGGTAGTTATCCTGTCTCTCTGTCTCTCTGTCTCTCTCTCTCTCTCTCTCTCTCTCTCTCTCTCTCTCTCAGGTGGAAGCCAGCAGTGTTGCACAAGTCTGGCTGCAGGGGGTGGAGGGATCAACATGAACATGTCTGGAGCACCTGCACCACAGCAAGGTAAAGAACCACCGTCATTTCACCGTCATTTCAACCCGACCTTTAAAAACATTTAAGCTTTTAATAGCACTTCTAGCAACAAATAAAAAAAAAACACAGTACTGTAAGCATCAATGAGTGTAATAAGTGCATCAATGGGTACAATTGTCTGTAGTAGTGCTATGAGAAGAGATGTTCTCTCAATGGAGATGTTCTCAAAATAAACTGTCTGCACACTTAAATACTTTGTAATTTATTTGCCAAGTTTTCAGTCAGACAACCATCCTCAGGGCATGCCAAACCTGGCTTTACCTGTCTTTATCCAAACCTCATATTTACCTGCTTTATCCAACGCTCATATTTACCTGGCTTTATCCAACACTCAAATTTACTTGGCTTTATCCAACGTCATATATACCTGGCTTTATCCAACGCTCATATTTTGTGTTTTGAAATGTATGCGAATTAGCGCAGATTTAATTGGATTATGCCTAATTTGCATGTCTAAACATTACATTTTCTTACAGGTATTACAGTTTTTCTCAGTCGCTTTGGTACATTTCTCAGATCAGAGTTGAATTTCTCAAAACTACCTGTTCAATCTTCACATCATTGTATCACTTGTGCACGCCAAAAAAAGCAGTTTTTCCATCGCTTTGATCAAGTTGCGAATTTAGTACAGTACATCCATGCAAATGATTCTGAACAATTCTCTGTTTTTTCCTACATTATCAATTGCTTATGTCATGTTGATCAAAATGAATTATAATGGGTCTCTGTTGAATAGTCTCACCCCCCACAACATTTAGGCATTAGTTCATAGTGTAAGTCTTTACATGCAAAATGGTTGAACATGTTGTCATATGACAATTTGTGGCCCAAAAGACAGGAACATCAGGCGGTGTAGGAAGTCTGCACTGTAATTCCTACAACACTGGATTTACAGTTTTCCCTAACGAGATTGTCCTATGGTGAAATTTCTACTTTATTTAATTTTTTCCCCTTTATACTATGCAGTGCTGTCTTTTCCTTTCTGTAGCACAATGATAGGGTCTGTCAACAAATTACAGTTAAAAAAAAACAGTAAAAGCGCAAATGTGAATATTGTCGATCTAACTCCCACATAGACTAAAGTGTAACCTACAATTCAGTCTACATTAGAACATCCCTCCAGAGTACACTGTTATACTGACAACATGACTAAGCCATTTGACTGTCTTATCCGTACATGATGACACAAGGACTTGACATTCTGATGCACTGACACGTTCATTGACACAAATATTTGGTTTTGAGAGATGGACTAAGGATTTTGAGCAAGAAACTGGCTTTTGCAGGTAATCCATGGTGTTTTGCTATTTGTACAAATAGTTTTGAGAAATGCACTTATTGTTTAGCAAATCTCAAGGATGTACCAAAGCAACTGAGAAAAACTGTAATGTAAGTAATCACCTGGGGAAGAGTGATATCTGCTAGCTAAAAAGTGTACCCTATTTACCTGTAGTGTCTTGGCTCTACACACTTTCAGAAGACAGTATGACCAAACCTATAGGCCTATATATCACCATGTTGTGCCTTACACAGTTTTTAATTTAACACTCACTCTTTAATATCTTCTACTGCAAAAGTGCAAAAGTGACAGCAGGACACCAGGCTTATATTACAGTTATACACAATCTAATCTTATTAAACTAGTAGACTACCTCAACATTTTGTTGGATAGCCCAAATCAAATCTTTGATCTAGGGTTGATTGTTGCTGATACTTCTGCTCCTCCCTCAGGTAGTAGGCCACGCCCATTTTATTTAGTCTCAAAACTCACCTGACCACATTGCTCCCGTACTTTGCCACGGTAGCTCTAGATACAAGACAAACCAGTCTAGTGAGTACTGACAATTTCAAAGAAGCATTAAACTTACATTGTTTCATCATTTGTGCACACAGGTTTACACAGAGTAATGAATACCCTCATCACGTCTGACATGTTTGATGGCTGCCCTAACACATAACCCGTATGACTGCATGGGAATCATCATATCACGAAGAGATTGTGTTGACAAAAGATTCTCAATTTGTTTACAGCTAATTGGAGAGCTCAGTTCTGGCCACGGTTGGTCAGACTGGTCTGTTGTTTGACTGCTGAGGTTAACAGGGTTTTACAGACAAGCAAGGAACAGGAATGTATATCTTTTGTTGCTTTGTTTTATTATTATATTGTATGACATCCTGCCTCTCTGAGCTGCTCTTTTTCATATCGTGCAAAAAACGTGTTGCCAGTCGTGTTGCCAGTTACCCTAATTAGTTACCCTAGTAACATTCCTCCATCTGTTTTCGTATTACACCACTTTTCCAGCATTTTGTTACCACCGTCCCAACTTTTTTAAAAACATGTTGCTGGTATCAAATTCAAAATGAATATTTTCCATGAAATAGTCAGATTTGTCATTTTCAACATTTGATATGTTGTCTGTTGTCTCTGCGGTTTTGAAAGTTGCAAATTATTATATTCTGTTTTTATTTCACATTTTACACAATATTCCAACTTTTTCTGATTTGGGGTCATACATTGACACATTCAGATGCTCACACGTACGTACGGACCCAATATATAGGGTTAATTATTGCTGATACCTCGGCTCCTCCCTCAGGTATTTTTATTTAGTCTCTAAACTCACCTGGCCACATTGCACGAGTACTCTGTCACGGTAGCTCCAGACACAAGACCAACTGGTCTAGTGTGTACCGACTGTCCTTCTCTTAGACTTCATAACACAGGTGTGGCACTAGACACATCACGGTTTATTGTTCTTTGCTAAAATGAAGCCTAACAGAGAAAGAGGGAGATGCACACACACAGACAGAGAGAGGGAAATATGTGCAGTAGGCCGGCACCAAAAAAATAACAGAGAGAGATGCACAGAGAAAGAGGGAGTCAGACAGACAGACAGACAGAGAGAGAGAGAGAGAGAGAGAGAGAGAGAGACAGGTGTAGTAGGCCAGCACCAAACATGATGTGACACCATTTCATCTTATTAATCTGTGATTGGATGGTGTTGATATGTGATATACTATATAAGCTAGCCCTACAACCTAGCTTAATTCATCCTGATTACTTTTACTTTTACTTTTAAGCAGTAGTCCTTTGCTAATAGGTTACGGAGAACTGTCTGTCAGCCTGTTGAAAAGCAATTGAAACCCTTTTTGATTAACCTACCTTAGTGACAAAAGTCCTGTCAGCCAGAAAGGTGGCCTGTCTAGTGTCTACAAAAACTCATATACGAGAGGAAATTACTCACAATAGTTCAGTTTTTCATCGTATCTTCGTCTTTCCACCAGAATGGACTACAGGCTTGAGTTGATATGCTAATCCTTTCGTTTTCACCTGTGTGCAGGTGCTCTTAACAGAAATTCTTTATCACAGAACCTCAGGAGGTAAGCTAGACCAGAAAATCCAGTTTTATTAATGACGTAGCCTGCATACACTTTATTGTAGACATAGATATGTCACAGATTGCTAGATCTATGGCTACTCCATAAACAATTACAATTATTTTCATATATATTATCTTTAAGAAACATCATTCACAATTTTAGATACTGGTATTCATGTATATTTCCATTTAGTCAGTTTCATGGCCAAAACATTTTGTTTGAAATTTACTGTGACTGTGATTGGTCTTTATGATCCATATTCAATAAGACCACATTGATGCTGTTTCTGCTTTTTTGGTGCAAACCTTTTAAATAGATAGAGGTGAGAATATAAAGTTTCATGCTTTTACGCAAACATCTTACTGCAACCAGCTTCAGGGAGCTGTCAGACAGGACGTGGTTTGTGTAGAGGTGTGCCTTTGTTTACATTTGTTTCATGCAGTAAGAGTTTTGCTGAGGCACCCTTAGTGCCTCAAAAGTTCAACTCCAAGCGGGCCAAAGAGAGTGTGTGAGTTTGCTTTAGTTCGTGTCCAGCCCCATGTGTGCCTCTCAGCTCTCAGGCGTTTTTCCACCAAAACGAACCTGGTGTTGAACTGGTGCCGTTCAGAATTCTTTGAACCGTGGTGCTATCTGTGAACCAGCCCGCATTTACATCAGTCCTAAACCGAACCAAGGATGCATCATCAACGATGGGTGGTGCATGCAAAAGCAAAAGTTAATGAGATGCATAAACGGGAGAACGATATGACCCGTTGTCCCATAAAAAGGGCAGAAACTAGCTATTTAAAATGCTTGTCAACGTCAGCAGTGCAATGCTAGTTGAATCGTTTTGTGACCCGGAGGCTGGATGTGTTTCAGGGCCAGAAACACAGTGTAGAGCTCCACAACACTGACATGGAGTCACCTTTGGCATGGAGACGTCTTTGTCCACACGCCACTGGACATACGGCCCTCATACACAGCTGCCCAACCGTATGGAGAGACGTCAAGTGGACACAACTCACCTGCAGTTCACCCAGCCTGGGGACACACCTGTACAACTCACCTGCAGTTCACCCAGTCTGGGAAAACACCTGTGTACAACTCACCTGCAGTTCATCCAGTCTGGGGACACACCTGTGTACAACTCACCTGCAGTTCACCCAGCCTGGGGACACACCTGTGTACAACTCACCTGCAGTTCACCCAGCCTGGGGGCACACCTGTGTACAACTCACCTGCAGTTCACCCAGCCTGGGGGCACACCTGTGTACAACTCACCTGCAGTTCACCCAGCCATCCAGCACTGATTGTCCACTGTGAGCTGCATGTGTCTGTCCCTCCATTGGGTGGACACGATGGGCGTTGAGCCAGGCTTGGAGCTTGTGCATGTGTAGCAGGCCAAGCGGCACTGCTGCCGATGCTGCAGCAAGCAGAGCCAGCAGCCTCTGGCACAGGGGTGAAACACTGAGCGTGCCCCCCAGGTGGACGTGCACTGGACATGCACAGCTGTCCGGGGAGAGCAGCCTGCGCCGGTGCTGGAGTGGGAAGCCACCTCAAGCTGCGACTGCTGCACAGAGCTCTTGGAGGAGCAGCTGGAGCGTTGCTGTGGACTGCTGCGTGACCCGTTCCTGGGCCTGGTTGCCGTGGGAGGAGGCGCTGGGTGGGTGGGGCTCCGAGCGCAGCTGGGCTGGTGAGGGAGGACCAAGTCTTGGTCGTCGGGCGGCGACGTGACGTGACGTGACGTGGGCGAGTCCAGTGGGATGCGCTGACGGAGGAGCTGGAGCTGCTCTGCAGGGCAGCAGGGACCGGAGGGCTGCTGCGTCTCTCTGAGTGGACAGTGTTAGCCACAGGTGCCGGGACTGGGCCACCAGGAAGCCCAACGCACGGCTCTGGACTAGTGCCAAGCTCTTCATCACCCACCTGCAGCACAACCTGGAGATAGTAGGTGGGCAGGGCCAGGCTAGCATTAT
>NC_084994.1:25248379-25275879 GCF_963854185.1 Sardina pilchardus | reverse complement strand
GCCCCCCCACTGCCCCCCTGTGTTTATTTACCCCTTTTGTCCTGGCACTACTGCAACTGTGGCATAGTTGAACTCTGCTGCAAAGTATATGCAACGATACAAATTGAAACTTAAAACAAACACACTGATACACAAACAGGAAAACAAACACACGCACGCATGCACACAGTCAAATGCACAGAAAAACACAGCCATGCACATACTGTACGCAGCATGCACACACACGCTGCACACTCTCACAATCACAAACTCTCTCACTCAACAGACACAAATACACAGGAAAACCCACAAACTCACACAGACAAAGTCATTAAAGCTCATATTGACAGACTGAGATCTGAGCTGTGAGCTGCATGATAGTCCAGCACCCAAGAGTCTAACTGGACATCGCTACCTTGTAGTGGTGAACAGGTAGAAATTGGCAAACAATGAAGAAATGTATTTTCATGTTGGGCACCAGACACAGACAGACTGACAGACTTCACCTCTGTATTCAACAGCATCATCCAGGCCCTGCTACAGGACAAGCTCTCTCAGCTGAGTGTGCCTGACTCCACCTGCAGATAGATCACAGACTTCCTGTCTGACAGGAAGCAGCAGGAGAAGCTGGGAAAGCCCACCTCCAACCCGCTAACCATCAGCAGTGGTTCCCCACAAGACTGTGTTCTCTCCCCTCTACTCTTCTCCCTTGTGGACTTCAGGAAGAGCCCAGCCTCACCTGCCCCCATCACCCTGTCTGGCTCCCCAGTTAGCACAGTGGAGTCCTTCTGCTTCCTGGGCACCAGAATCACCCAGGACTTGACATGGGAGCTGAACATGAGCTAAACATGAGGCTCAGCAGAGGATGTTCAACCTCCCAAAGCACATTATGGTGCACTTTTACACTGCCGTCATTAAGTCCATCCTAACCTGCTCTATCACTACCTGGTGCGCTGCATCCACTGCCAACGATAAGAGCAGACTGCAGCATATCATGTGTTGTATTGAGAGGAATGATTGGCTGTGATCTGCCATCACTCCATGACCTGCATGACTCCAGGACCCTGAGGTCATCCCTTAGTTCTGCTGCTACAAGCCTATAGGCTGCCAGGGGCCTCTCATGTGTCATGCTGTACAAGTTCTCCTTCCTCCTGTCTCTGCCATCTCTCTGATGCCTGGCTACTGTAACACGCCAACATGTCAATCTGTTTAACTCGTCCCTGTTCTCTCTCCCTATAGTAGGACCATGGCTTAAACTGCTCTCCACCATTAGAACTTATACACTACCCAACAAGTCTGCGGTTACTTTGAATTTAAAACATACTACATGAGTTTGAATAGTACAGTAGCTGGAATCAAAATTAAGGCATTAAATAAAGGCATTCATAATGATATTTCTGTCAGGTCCATAAGTCAAGAACAACAGACAATAAATATCTTAGGCAATTTAAATTAATATACTACAAATTAAATTTGGCGGTATGGCTCTGTTCAGAGGAGTACCCAGACCTTTCATGAGCTCATGAGCAACTATGACATAAACCTATGCCATGTTATAAACGACAGGGTGGAGCAGGGGAGGAGGTGGGTTGCATAAAGCGAGCAGCAAGCGTTAGGAACAACTAAGCAGCTTTAAATAAGGCGCCCTGTTTGGATGTAGCCATTTAGAAGCGAGGGGAGTTGACCAGCTGATGTGCTGACGCCCACAGCGGTTAGCAGCGTCTTGACTACTTGCCTGCCAGAACTGACGCTGACGCTCAATTTTCCCATTGAAATAATAATCCATTAATAATCAAACAAAAATCATTGCTTTCTTCTCTATCTTCTCATTCTATTATTTTCTTCCACTCTAACATGAGACTCTCCACATGTTAATCTGTCTCTGTTCTCAGGGGCCTCTCATGTGTCATGCCGTACTAGTTCTCCTTCTTTCTTTGTCTGCCATCCCTCTGATGTCTGGCTACTGTAACATGCCAACATGTCAATCTGTCTCTGTTCTCTCTCTGTCACTATGATTCAGTGTGTTTCTGCAGGACGCCACAGACCCCCACACATGCTCTAAAGGCCTTTCACATGCAGTGGTGGCCTACGCCACAGTGACACAGCTGCTCAATAAAGAACACTTCAACATCATTAGCATAACAGTACAACACTCAACAGTAGATCAACACTTACATTTTCTCAGTTCTCCACGGGCATGTCTTTAAAGGAGAGAGAAAGAGAGAGAGAGAGGGAGAGAGAGAATCTGAATATCAGAACATAGAGCTCCACTCTGTGATCGTCAGCAGCATGTGAAATGTTCTTATTTTAAGAGTTTTAGAATAAAATAAATATATTTTGTAGCAGAAGTAAATTCTACCATCATTAGTAGACAGTAGTCTTAACCAACTTGAATGTTTTAAATGGCTACACAATACAGTTTTGTTATAAGAGCGAGCCACACAAAGACTTGTTGTCAGTGACTTAGCAGGCACAGATGGTTCAGAGTACCTCATAGACCCCATTAGTCATCTAACTCTAAACAAATAATGAAACTGATGAAATTGCATTAACACTCAACACACTTCTCACCCATATGTACTGGTAAGTAGACTGTTATTAGACCAATAAGTCCTTTAAAGACACTGTTTAAAAGCCTGAGGAGAAAAAAAGGAAAGTCAAACACAAACCTCAATATCTGCAGCTTCCAGTTGATGTCACCTTTCAATGCACTTGAAAGATGAACTCCAGCGATGTTTAAGTGATTGTCACTCAGATCCAGTTCTGTCAGGGAGACCATGTGCTGCACAGCAGAGGCTACAACCTCACAGGATTCCTCTGGCAGTTTACAACCAGCAAGTCTGCACAGAGTGACAAAGACAGAGTGCAAAAGGCAGATCGGAATGATGTCATTTAATTTAACCATGTGTATAATCACAATGTTGTTAAAGTCCATTTCAATCAATAAAATATGCTAGGATTAGGGATGGGCAATACAGACTCACAACTATACCACAATATGTCATGATAGGTTATTTTTAGTGATGACCATATTCATGATGGTATGGAAAGTCATGTCAGCTTACAGTCTTGACTAAACAGTGCAAACACAAAAAATAAAACTTGATTCTGGCCCCGGCAGTGGCGCAACTGGCTGGGGCACCTGCACCGTACACTGGCGACCCGGGTTCGATTCCCGCCCCGTGGTCCTTTCCAGATCCCACCCCGACTCTCTCCCACTCACTTCCTGTCATTCTCTCTACTGTCCTGTCCAAATAAAGGCATAAAAAGCCCAAAAAATAATCTTTAAAAAAAATAAATAAAATAAATAAATAAAACTTGATTCTGACCATCATCAGCAATAAACTCTTTTTTCCTCGTCTACACTTTGAACTCAAGCTATCAAGAACGCAGCTATCAAAAATATACCTCTGACATATTTATGAATATGAACACTATTTTGGTTCCTTCCTACATTGTGTAGTTTCACTCAGCACACCAGGAACATAACAGAGAAAACAAGTAAGAAAACATCTAAATTGTGTAAGACGAGGTGCCCTGCATTCTGGACATGAATGTGTCTGGCTTTGAACACAGGAGCCCCCTTACCAAAGCATCAGAGTATTTAGCTGTGTATCAAATAACCATCTCATACCAGGAGAATGAGTCCTCAACACACTAGCCCCTTACCCTTACTGTACCTATGTGACATCTAAACACAGCCCATACCAGGAAAGTGGGAGAGAAAACTTCATCTGGCTTAAGGTGTACTATGCCATCCGTACCATACTGGAGTATGCTTGACCCACAGTCCAGTTTGTGATCGCCTATGCGCCTGTAAGCCTATGCAAAGATTCTAGAGCACAGCAGCTCAACCGTGTCTGGGTAGAGTTTGATAATGCAGTTTGAGTGCGGCCCAAGAACAGGAGAGAACCGTACTCCAGCACAGTACAAGTGAACCGTGCCCAGTGTAAGTACACCATTAGTCTGGTCTTCAACATACTAACCCCTTACCGTACCTACAATGCCTTCACAGTGTAGCAAATAAACAGCTCATATCTTAATGACACACTTCAGGGACAAGATTAAAACCAAAAGAAAGTCAAAACCCAACCTTAATATCTGCAGTTTACAGTTGGAGTGACTTATCCCAGCACTCAGAAGCTGAACTGCAGTGATGTTCATGTGATTGTCACTCAGGTCCAGTTCTGTCAGGGAGACCACGTGCTGCACAGCAGAGGCTACAACCTCACAGGATTCCTCTGGCAGTTTACAACCAGCAAGTCTGCAAAAGAGTGACAAAGACAGAGTGCAAAAGGCAGATAGGAATGATGTCATTTAATTTAACCATGTGTATAATCATAATGTTGTTAATGTCTATTTAAATCAATAAAATATGCTAGGATTAGGGATGGGCAATACAGACTTACAACTATACCACAATATGTCATGATAGGTTATTTTTGGCGATGACCATATGATGGTATGGAAATACTGTAGTGCTATTCATCAAAGTCATGTCAGCTTACAGTCTTGACAGAACAGTGCAAACACACAAAATAAAACTTGATTCTGACCATCATCAGCAATGAACTCTTTTTTCCTCGTCTACACTTTGAACTCAAGCTATCAAGAACGCAGCTATCAAAAATATATCTCTGACATATTTATGAATATGAACACTATTCTGGTTCCTTTCTACATTGTGTAGTTTTACTCAGCACACCAGGAACATAACAGAGAAAACATGTAGGAAAACATCTAAATTATGTAAGACGAGGTGCCCTGCATTCTGGACATGAATGTGTCTGGCTTTGAACACAGGAGCCCCCTTACCAAAGCATCAGAGTATTTAGCTGTGTATCAAATAACCATCTCATACCAGGAGAATGTGGCTTCAACACACTAGCCCCTTACCCTTACTGTACCTGTGTGGCATCTAAACTCAGCCCATACCAGGAAACTGGGAGAGAAAACTTCATCTGGCTTAAGGTGTACTCATACTATGCCATCCGTACCATACTTGAGTATGCTTGACCCACAGTCCAGTTTGTGATCGCCTATGCGCCTGTAAGCCTATGCAAAGATTCTAGAGCACAGCAGCTCAACCGTGTCTGGGTACAGTTTGATAATATGCAGTTTGAGTGCGGACTAAGAACGGGAGAGAACAGTACTCCAGCACAGTACAAGTGAACCATGCCAAGTGTGAGTACACCCTTAGTCTGGTCTTCGACACACTAACCCCTTACCGTATCTACAATGCCCTCACTGTGTAGCAAATAAACAGCCCATATCTGAATGACACACTTCAGGGACAATATTAAAACCAAAAGAAAGTCAAAACCCAACCTTAATATCTGCAGTTTACAGTTGGAGTGACTTATCCCAGCACTCAGAAGCTGAACTGCAGTGATGTTCATGTGATTGTCACTCAGGTCCAGTTCTGTCAGGGAGACCACGTGCTGCACAGCAGAGGCTAAAACCTCACAGGATTCGTCTGACAGTTTACAACCAGCAAGTCTGCAAAAGAGAAAAATAGTGTAGACAACATGCTTCTTATTATTGGCAACAATACGAGTGGAGAAAGAGATTAGGTAACAGAAGCTCTTCCAAGATGGATGATACTTTTCAATAACACCAACCTGAGTGTCTCCATCGTACAATGGAGATTCAGTGCTTCAGAGCCCAGCTTTCCTCCACAATCCCCCAGAATATTCTTACTCAGGTCTAGTGTGGATTCAGCGTTCCAGAGCCCAGCTTTCCTTCACAATCCCCCAGAGTATTCTTACTCAAGTCCAGCTCTCTCAAGTGGGAGTTTACTGACTGCAGGGCAAAGGCCAAAACACCTCCAGACTTCTTAGTCAGTACACAGCCAACAAGTCTGTAAAGCACAATTGTTATGTTAGAAAAAATAGAGAATACCCATCAAAGTACATAACACCAATGAGGAGCCAAACCCTGTTCAATGACCGCCATAATACAGATTACAAAACAGAACCATGCACATGGATCAGTGAACAAAGGGAACAAGTTCATAAACTGTGTGTGTAGATTAATAATCCAAAGGCACGATCTGTCCTTCCAGACACACCCCATGCTGACACCACGTCCAGTTTATGCCCCCGAGGAGCAGCAAAGTGTGCTTGATCAGCTGCTGTGCTTGTATCTAAGGTGTTAACACGAGTTACAAAAATACTCAGGATCTATCTATCACCTTGACCTGTTCACAGAAACAGATGATGAACTGTAATGGAATGAGACTTTTTGTATCTCATAAGCCATACAGTGAGGACACAACAGAAATGAAAACTAAGCAAAGTAAAAAAGGAGATCGTATGATATTCTCCACCTACTGTAGCATCAACCATGCTTATGAGAATGCAGATGCAGGCATAACAGCATTTGCTCTCAGACTCTTTTCAACAGAATGGAACACTGATCAAATTTTGTATTAACATCATCACTGACATATGCCTAGTCATAAAGTATAATTATGTTTGAATATAAGAAATTAAATCATGCTTGTGTGAACACTTGTAGGTAGACCGTTCGACAAGCTTAGCACCAGACAGAAATCAGAAAAACATACCATACTCAGAAATATTGTAAGGGAGCAATACACAGAAAACAAGTGTAACTGTTGCAGACAATAAAGTATCCTGTTGGGGTCATAGCACGGTCAGATCACCTGACAGTCTGAAAGCTACGGAGCCCGGGAAGGGTCAGATGGGTGAATATTTTGTGCACTTTTGCGTTCCCTCGCAATACTTTTTGCGCTCCCTTGCCATACTTTTGCATTCCCTCGCAATACTTTTTGCATTCCTTCGCAATACTTTTTGCGTTCCCTCGCAATACTTTTGCGTTCCCTCACAATACTTTTTGCGTTACCTCGCAATACAATTGCGTTCCCTCACAATAACTTTTGCGTTCCCTCGCAATAACTTGTAGCCTAGGTGTACATCTAGGTGTACATGTATGCCCTTTAAGCCGAGGGGTAGAGAGGGAGCGAGCGTGTGTGTGTGAGATTGGAGTGGGAGAGAGAGGCATGTTACAGGGACCTGAGCGATGTGAATGTAGGCTATATTATAAAGATCACGAAATAAATCCTCGGATCCAAACCACTGTGCAAGTTATTAACCTGCTGCTGTTGTGAAGGAACATTGGGCTCCGTACAGTAGGCAAGCAGAGGCTATGTCAGGTTAATGCGCTGTCAACTCTCATGCTGCGCCGAAACAAGCCGTCTTTCTTTAACAGACGTGTCAGAGTGTTCATGCTTATAATCAAATTGTGTCTCACAGACAAATCTGCCAGTATATTGCTGTATGTTGTGAGCCCCAGGTTAAAGTAAAACTTAATAATGTCCAGATTATCCATGATATGAACTGCAGTCCATGTAAACCTGTATGGTAGGCTAATATATGGAGCCCAAGTTGACAGGAACACATACAAGTTATTGCGAGGGAACGCAAAAGTTACTGCGAGAGAACGCAAAAAAAATATTCACCAACTTGACCCTTCCCAGGGTCCATAGAAAGCTTTGTAAAGAAAAAGGTAATAAAACTGCCAATCAGACATACAGTAAGCATGAGGTAACACACCATATAGATAAGGGTGTAAATATATGAATAGGAAAAAAGTTTTTTCCCCCCCGAGTATGTGCATCTGGACCCCTTTTGGTTTTGGAGTCTGTTCATTGATCATTGGATTATTTTCTTCTGCTTTTTTTTAACCTGTCTCTAATTCACTTTTATTTCTTATTTTTCATTTTTATTCTTGGAAATTAAGCTACCTCCAGTAAGGGTTAAAGGGCTTTTTTCTTGTCTTCGCTCTCTGTAAAGAGGATGTTTGCCCCCTCAGCTTGGCTAAGATCACAAATCTCTCCTTTGGCTGCAAAATCAAAGCACTGGAGTATTGTTGTGATTCACATTGGGGGCATCTACAAATACTGCAGGTTTCGGGGGACGGGTACGTTTTTCCCTCCTTCTGTCCAACAGAAGAGGGAGCTCACTGACTGCATTGAGAAAACCACTTGGCATAATTGTGACATGTTGGCTGAGGTGTTTTAGCCGTACAAAATAAATGTTTTACTAAATTCCAATTGGTACATTAGGTGCATAATACAGTATGTGCATATTTCTCGGCTAGTCGGTAAGAGTTTTGAAGTTTTGATTATTCTAAAACCTTTTGGTGAATAATAACACGGAAACATTCCTTATGGCCTGTACAAACTACACAATAATCATGTGTTGTCTGTACAGGCCATTAGTGATTTCACAGAATGAAGTTATAGCTTAGAATCATTTTTAATTATGAACACTGATATAGAGTCTCATGCTTGTTGGGAAATGATCATAAAAATTATTCTAATGATTTACGATCACATTCTATTGTGCATACATAATTCTAAATAACTATGATCTTCACAGAAGATGTTACCTAAACCCTTTTACTAACACTAGATATTTACCAATCTTTAATCTTATAAACTTCACTTATACAAAGCAGAACATATCTGTACATAAACACAACTGATGCACTGCATCAGCTATGCCTCTTTCCTGCTCCCCCCCCCCCCCCCCCCCGTCTGTTTCATATAAACTGAATTACTATTACGTCTATTACAGTGTATATGGCTCATAGCTGACCTCAGTATCTCCAACTTGCACTGTGGATCTCTTAGTCCCACACAGAGCAGCTCCACTCCTTCATCCTGCAGGTCATTGTTACTCATGTCCAGCTCTCTCAGATGGGAAGGTGTCCTTTGTAGCACTGATGCTAACAGTTCACCACTTGCTTTAGTGAGTTGACACTGATTCAGCCTGTTCAAAAAAACAACAACAACAAAAAAACATACATGAAAACAGCTACTGTAATGCAGGTGTCCCTTTTGCCGATTTAGCCACTTTAAAAGTTGAGGTTGGTTCTGCTTGTCCACCTATCTCACAGGTATATTATTACAATTGTAACACACTAATGTACACCTAGTGCTGAGAAATGAACATCTCAGCCAGTTGGTTCAGCTCTTACATTATCATTAATGTTAACAAGACTTCACCCACCAAACTCTCCTTGAGACATTCACTACTGGAAGCATTCTGTGGAGCCCTTCCTCTGATCTCAGATATTTCTTCAGATCAAACTCCTCCATGTCTGTAGCCGACATGAGCATCAGATAAGCCACAGCTGAACACTGGGCTGGAGTCAGGTTCTTATTCTTGTCTGCTGAGTTTATGTACCTGGGTATCATTTAAGACAACATATCAATTATACATAGGTAAACATTACTCAGAACCTTACTAATACTCATTGTTACCTGCTTAAGACTGCACCGCTTTACTTCAAAACAAAGTTAAGAACATTAAAGCAATACAAATTACATTAATCAGCGGTATATGTAGTGGTATATGTAGTAAATGTAGTACTCAGTACACATGAAATATATTCTGAGAGATGAAGTTAATACTTGAAGTAATTCATAGTCTACGGATTGTTTGAGTATTAATTAGATCTCATAATATTCCTGTACATTGCGCAAGGAACTATCTACCCTGGTATGTTATTGAGACTTTACCCCAAAATAATTTAACTAATATACATTACATTTCATTCACACATCCACTGACAAAGGAGTAGGACTGCAGTCAATTAAAATATTAATTTTAGAATTTTGTGAATAAATACCAAATCATTAAAATGAAGATTGATCAGTAGTAGGCCTATTGCTTTTAGTAGTAGTATTGATTCCATTTTTAACACCCCTCCCTATGGGTTCCTAAATCAAACACTTGTCTCCAACTGATGGCTCGGATGCAAATTGAGCCAAAGTGTGATTTACCTCTGTGTGGATAATAGTTTTGCATCTTGTTCATGGAAATAATATGTTTTATTCAACTGAACACTTGGATTGATGGATTGATTTATGCATTAATCCTAGTAGCCTGAAACATTTGATTTGCAGACCATATATATATTTTTTTTTAAAAGACCTGTCTTTTATTTATTTGTTTTTAATATGTTCACACCACTTTCACGTACGGTGTAGCCTAGCTGTAAAACTGGACTGATTTTGATAACATCATTTCCTTCAACATCATGATCTTCTACTTATGCTCTTTGTCAAAACCTTCAAATGGAAAATGGTTAGTATTCATTACCCATTGATCTCCTCAACCAGGGAGTTATCCCCAAGCTCATTCAAACAGTGGAAGAGGTTGATGGTCCGTTCTGGTGGGTAGTCTCTCTTGATCACTTCTTTGATGTATTGAACTGTGTTCTTGATGCTTGATTCTCTGATTGCTAACTGTGGCAGCAGCTTATTCAGGGGGAACCCGATCTGAGGCTCCAACATTGGTGCAAGACCAAGGAGGAAGCGCACAAAAAGATCCAAATGTCCATTCTGGCTCTGCAGGGCCTTGTCCACAGCAAACTGGTAAAGGTCAAACCTTGAGGGTGAAAGTCGCCAATCGTGTGTCTTCCTCCATGCCTCAGGGATGCGATATCTCAAATAACAAGTTGCATTTTTGTGAAGAACATAAAGAGCTGCCAAGAACTCCTGTACACTTAGATGCACAAAGCTGAATATTTTCTCTTCAGCTACAGCATACTCCTCTTTGAAGATCTCTGTACAAACTCCAGCCTGCAATGCTCCAGACTTAACATCAATACCACAATCTTGAAAGTCTTTCTCATAGAATATAAGATTGCCTTTCTCCAGATTGTTGAATGCCAGTTCCCCAAGCTTAACAAGGAGCATCCCTTTTTTCTTTTCATTCATCTTCTTCTTCTTGTCCAAGTGTTTTGCATTCATTCTTTTCATCTGAGACACACAATACTGTGTGTATGTTTCTGTCAAAGTTGTGGCTTGTTCCTCTTTGCTCTGATCTGCCAGTATTGCATCTACCACACTGGCTATAATCCGGCAGAATACTGGTATGTGACACATGATGTGGAGGCTTCTATTCTTCTTGACATGAGTAATGAGTTTATCAGCTTTCTCAGGATTGTTTATGTTCCTCTGAAAGAATTGATCTTTCTGGTCATCATTGAATCCTCGCACCTCTGTCACCAAGTTGAAGCACTCATCTGGGATCAGACTGGCCGCTGCTGGTCTGGTTGTAACCCAGATGTGTGCAGAGTTCAGTAGCTTGCCTTTAATCAGACTTGTCATGAGGATGTCCACAGAGGTCTTCTCATTGAGTTCACTAATGCACTTTTCAAATTCTAGGGTGAGCCTGCTTTCGTCCAGACCATCAAGGACAAAAATAATGTTGCATTCAGTGAATTGAGGGAAATCTCTCAAATCTTTGAGTTCAGTGTAGAATTCAAGAAGGAGTTCAAGAAATGTGCAGGTTTTTTTCAATAAGTTCAGCTCTCGAAACAAAAGAACAAAAACAAAGTCAATGTCTTTATTTGTTTTTCCTTCAGTCCAATCCATGACAAACTTCTGCACTGCAACGGTTTTCCCCACACCAGCAATTCCCAAAGTCAAAAGTTTTGTGATCTGCCTGTCAGTAAACATGTTATCCCACTGAATGTGCTTGTCAAAGCTTGATCCTCTCCCAAGTTGATTCATGTTAATTGACGACACTTCATGTGTACTATTGACTCCACCTGTGCAGCCCTCAACAATGTAAAGGTCAGTATAGATATCATCAATTTTTTTAACTTCATGATCTTGATGTACAGCAGAAAACTTGGTTCTTAAGTGCCTTTTGAGCTTCTGTTTCAGTATTGACTTTGCTGCACCACAATCTAAAGACAACAAAAATAACATGTAATGTTATAAATATCTGGTTGCAAATGCAGTATTTTCTTAGTAATGTTTTGATTACTAATGTGTTTTTTAAAAGTGCATGATATTGCTGTTGGTGTTCTGTTCTATTCTGAGCCCTCAGCAGCTGGATGTGCTATTGCAGCCCTTCACTTTCACTCCTCGTGGCCCCTCCCACAGCCCTGGAAATAACTATGATGACCTGACATGCAGGTATGAGGTACCAATTGACCTCTGAAGTTCGCCTACAAATAGGATCCAAAGCTGCCATCTTTACCCATATAAGGAGTTCCGGGTGTTAATTGAAGCTAACTGCCTATGGCAAGTTGCACTGTAAGTTAGCTCTGGGGTAGCAAAATCAAAGTGTGCCATCTTCACCTACCGAAGATCACAGTATCCACTTAAAGACAGAGGACAAAACGTAGCGCAAAACGTCTGCATTTCCAATTTCTTCGTCCCCGTGAGAGTTTAACAGATGCGAAAATTCAAAATCCCCATGTTATTTTCCCACAGAAAAAATCTCAAGATACCGGATCTCCTTTTATTTGGGCAAAGATGGTGGCTTTTTTTGTAGGCGAACTGCAGAAGTCTATGAGAGGGGTATATGCCCTATACTCATTGTGTTTTGGCCCGCAAATTAATCAAGGCCCTTCGCTTCCCAGTTGCATCAAATGAGAGCTACATTGCTGATGAACAGAAGAGAAGAAAAGCGAGAGAGAGAAAATGAGAGTGAACAAACAAACAAACGACGAAAACATAACCTCCTTGGTGGAGGTAATCATTTTTAGTAGCCTAAATAATACGGACAGTGGTACAGTCAGAAAATAATGATACTTCCAATCCACTCCGTAATCTACAGGTCCTTGTGCCGGAAATTACTCTCATGTTCTTCAAGTGAGTCCCCCAAATAGACTGATTACTGTAAACATTAAAGATATGGATAATTGTTCTATCTATAACTGCTATATGAAATACCAACAACAAATTGAGCTACTAGTAATTATGCATAACATAAAATGTTATTCACTACATTTAGCATATTTGTCCAAAGTGACTTCAACTATAATACAAGGGACTGTATTGTCCCCGGAGCAACTTGGGGTTAAGTACCTTGGCTCAAGTGCACAACGGTGGAAGCCGGGAATTGAACCGACAACTTTCAGGATACTGCATGCTCGCCCAGCTCCTTAACCACTAAACTACCAACCATGTCTTGTATCATGCATTCACCGAGGATTATGTGTGTGTGTGTGTGTGTGTGTGTGTGTGTGTGTGTGTGTGTGTGTGTGTGTGTGTGTGTGTGTGTTTGTGTTACCTTGCTGTGGTGCAGGTGCTCCAGACATGTTCATGTTGATCCCTCCACCCCCTGCAGAACTCTGCTGGTCTCCAGCTTAGAGAGAAAGAGAGAGAGAGAGAGACAGGATATGAAATGAAACAGAAAAAGTCACACAGGGAGTAAGAAGAAAATGTGAAAGAGGGAGGGAAAGAGACAGCAGAAAAAAAAGAATGAATTTGATTCTTCCCACATGCACAAACAGGTGCATTATCAGAGACTTGCAGTTAATATATCACTGGTGAAATGACGGTGGTTCTTTACCTTGCTGTGGTCCTCCACCCCCTCCAGCCAGATTTGTGGAACACTGCTGGCCTCCACCTGAGAGAGAGAGAGTGAGAGAGAGAGAGAGAGAGAGAGAGAGATGAGACAGGAGGGACAGGAAGTAAGTCAAGAGTCCGACAGGAAGTAATAAGAGAGAGAACTCATTCATTAATTTTCATATTTCCACATGCACAAACAGGTGCATCATCAGAGACTCCACACTTACATTTTGCCAGATCCCTCTCCAAGTCCTTGGCCAGCTTGTTTTGGTTCATCTTCTGCAAGATGGTCACCATAATGGCCCCAGCCCCCATGCTGTACACCTGCACCATCAAGTCCACAGCATCATCTGAGTCGGCCTTCTCCAGCTTTCCCCATGGCATTCGGCCGTCATCCCGAAGTAGGTGCTTAAACCTCTTAAAATCGCCCCCTGAGAGGTTGTCCAGAGTCTTCCTCAGCTCTTCGTTTAGCGCAGCAGTCATTGTGGGGTCCAGTTTATGGGTCTGCTACTATCTGGATACTTGGGTCAGGCCATCCTAGCCCTGCAAGATGTTGGGGGATTCTTGAAAGTCTGTATTGAAAAAATAATTCCAGCATGTTAATGTGCATGTTAAAGGAATACGCCACCCAAAAAAGTTATCACGTAGCAGTCTTGTAAACTCCCAACTTCTAGATTCGACTGGAACTTCACGGAATGGGATTCAAGTGGTGCTACGTGAGAACTTTGCGCCTAGCTAGCGGTGCTTCGTCGGCGATGAGGCTGAATATAGTTCCAAGTAAAGATCTGCCCAGGTAATAGTCTCGTTTGATTTTGCATTATGATTTGTACTCGTTTTGAACACACGGCTCCCAAGATATATTTAGAAAAAAATGTAGACGTCTCGGTCACTTTTTTGGAGGACGTGCTCACTGACACCCTTCATCTACAGCAACTGTGCTAAGCTAAAGCTAAAATTGCTGCTCCCAAAGCAGGAGAATGCCCGGACGGATTTTAACCGGGTTTTTTTCACTGTTCTAACTCTGGGGGTGACCGAGACTAGCTTAATTTCATTTTTGGGTGGCGTATTCCTTTAACATATTCACCATCTTCGCTATACAAAGGAGATAATCTTAATGTGGGCCCCTGTTTTAATCTGAAAAGAGGTTATTTTAGGCAGAAATGTCGGCTATATTTAGGTCAGGATCTGATACATTTTAGTATTCAAAGCATATAGACATTGAACATAAATGGCATCATCATGGGAGTTGTACTGGAATCACAGCACACTCCGGACAACTAGATTGTTCAGTGTAAGGTCAGTTGGAGTCTGTCTTTTTCTAGAGGGTTTGAGACTGTAGTCTTTCAAACAATGTTTCCAAATCTTTGCTAAATCCAATGTGTCATCATTTTGTGCTAGTCTACTTCTTGCACTTTTGCGGCGATTTCCTCCCAATTTCTTTGTTTTACCGTTATATGTGAGCCGAATTTGCTTTTCAATATAGTTTTTTATTTGTTGTATTCCTCTAGCAGGATTATTTTTTCGTCCTCTGGCCAATTTGGCTTCATTGCCTTCTTTTACTGGGTCTATATCAGTACAATACAGACTGTCTGCAACGGTAGACAGTGGTCCATTGTTTACTTCCTGCCCTCCATCTCAAATCGTACCGCCGTGGCGCGTCATAATAATCACGTGATTGAAACCAAGCTATTCAGTAAAAAAAAATAATAACTTTGTAAACCTGCCCCTCAATATAAAAATATGTTTACTGTTGGGAGAAGATGAACATTATTCAAACCTAGCTGCAGATTCAAAACTAGCCCCGAGCGCCGCTGGTTGGGCAGGCAGCTCACTGCTCTGGGTTAGTGTGTGATTCACCTCGCTGTGTGTGTTCACTAATTCGGTTAAATTGGGTTAAATGCAGAGAAACAAATTTCCCTCACGGAATCAAAAAAGTATACATTGGGTCATTCCACGCCAAATCAACCAGAGCCCACGCACTTGCGTCTCAAAAAAATCTGAAAAAAATACCATGTGTGCCTATGTTACCCAGGAGACACTCTGCAAAATGTTTTTGTGCTAAGATCAATACTTTTCAAGTAACAGCCAGTTTTACAGGGGGAGGGGGGTGTCAAATTTGTTCTGCCTCTTTTTTTTTGTCAAAGTTCACAAGCTCATTGCTCAAGAACTAGAATCTGTAGGAGGCTCAAATTTTGCAGGCTGGTGCATAAATAGGAATAGTATGCAGTAAAATCACCACGAGTAGTCTGGATGATCCTGCATGGTCATAGCAGTCCCTCAAAGTTGATCAAAATTTTATTGGAGTTTTTGGCTGGGTTCTGTTTAGGCCTTCAGAAGACATATTTTTACTCAACATAGACTCTTGGGGTTTTTTTCTTATTGAGATAAGTAGAAACACTCTCCGAAAAAGCAATGAAGAGAAAGGAAAATCCATCAGGGACTGAACAGCAGACCTCACAAGTTTGAAAAATAAATTTGGATCTCATATTCAGAGCACCCTAACACCTTGTGGGAATATACAAAGATTTTTTTTATATTTTTTTCTATAATCTGCATTACCTCTTCTTTTTAAAAACACCAATTTGACTTGTCTTATGCAAATCTTTCTTTTTCATTTCCCACCCTGAACAAGGGCAAAATGCACCATAGAGATCTATTGAGAGATTTGTTTTGTATAGAGTAACCACTAGGTGCCACCAAAATCACTGAATCACTGAAATTGCCGGGTGGGGACAAAACATATTGATCTCAATGGTGCATTTTGTCCATGTTTAGGGTGGAAAATGAAAAAGAAAGATTCGCATAAGACAAGTCAAATTGGTGTTTTTAAAAAGAAGAGGTAATGCAGATTATAGAAAAAAATATTAAAAAAATCTTTGTATATTCCCACAAGGTGTTAGGGTGCTCTGAATATGAGATCCAAAATTATTTTTCAAACTTGTGAGGTCTGCTGTTCGGTCCCTGATGGATTTTCTTTTCTCTTCATTGCTTTTTCGGAGAGTGTTTCTACTGATCTCAATAAGAGAAAAAAAATCAAGAGCCTATGTTGAGTAAAAATATGTCTTCTGTAAGCCTAAACAGAGCCCAGCCAAGAACTCCAATACAATTTTGATCAACTTTGAGGGACTGCTATGACCATGCAGGATCATCCAGACTACTCGTGGTGATTTTACTGCATACTATTCCTATTTATGCACCAGCCTGCAAAATTTGAGCCTTCTACAGATTCTAGTTCTTGAGCAATGAGCTTGTGAACTTTGACAAAAAAAAGAGGTAGAACAAATTTGACACCCCCCCCCCCCCCCCTGTAAAACTGGCTGTTACTTGAAAAGTATTGATCTTAGCACAAAAACATTTTACATAGTGTCTCCTGGGTAACATAGGCACACATGGTATTTTTTTCAGATTTTTTTGAGACGCAAGTGCGTGGGCTCTGGTTGATTTGGCGTGGAATGACCCCATTCTATTCTATTCTAAGCACACACAAACACAGGGGCACTATCACTCACACATACACCAATATATATGTCTCTCTCTCACACACACACACAAATGCATGTAACATACCTGTGTAGAAATGCACCGCGGAACATTCAACAAGTCAAGTGTCTATCCGTTCCCTCTTGTTTTCTCTCTCTCTCTGGTCGTCAGCCAATCAGATCAGAATATTGTTGTGTAGGTGAGGCCCTGCGTGTCGGGACAGATTCACATCATTCTTAGGAGCTGGAGGACACCGAAAACAGGCGTGTGTGTGATCATGGGGGGAAGCATGCATAAGAGGATAGGCAACTGTTTGTGTGTGAGTGTACGTTGTGTGTGTGCTTTGTGTAGATGCATGGACATGGACATACACTGTACATGGCACACACACCCACACACACACACACACACACACACACAGTGTAGAGCCATAGAGAGAAAAGCTGATTACTAAAGGGTAAATCTGGGATTTGAAAGTTGAACCAGACACATCTCTTTTTCCTATCACACCAACAAAAAAATAAGATTGACAGTATCAAACAGGAAAATAAAGTATTTTTAGTGTTGAATTACTTTCATACATACTGTAGCGATCACACCCGGACTCAAAGATCACTGTCGGCCAGGCCGGCCATTTATTGGGATAAACAGCCAAGCACAGACAACTTACATAGGGCAACACATGGATAATCTCAGCCGCTCATGTAACACACAATAAGGGTTCACCACACACATCCACACGGGGATAAACACATGAAGTGCAGCCTAGGACAAGCACACTGTAAGCCTAATACACAACATGGTAACCGTAAAACTCATACAACATAGACATTTACAGCCACGACGCTACAATAGCCTACTCTGTACACTTTGTATATTACTTTTATTGCCTTCTATTGCATTTTTTGGACACTTAGCAGTAATGTTGTGGTGGTTTTAGTGAAACATTACTGTCCCTTGTTCATTGGCTGGAATTGTGTTGGTCTCCGTCCGAGCCATTACGTATATGCATAGGCCTACAGTACTGTATGCTAGGCCTTTGCTTTAAAATGTATATCTGAAGGGGGAGCCTAGGGGCAATGGGTTGTGGTGTAACACACAGCCTCCTAACTTTGTAGTCCTATTGCTGCAGCTGCTGTTCCTTGGTGACAGTCTAGATTTAGACAACATAAGCTGTATCTGTTCATACCACTTTTTTAGTAGCCTAAGCCAATTCAAAGGAAATCCGAGGCAGGAAAAAAGGTTGGCTACTGTGAACAGGCCTACGGCGCGCGTCATTTCGCAAATGTATCAAACCTGTGGAAATCCGTGGACTAGTCTCTACACGAAATGTAAATCTTCAGTTCACGGAAACAAGGTAATTTACCACCTCTAACATCGATAACAACTATACATTTAATTTATTACACTTACTTACCTTCATAAAAACCGATGGAAACGGTCTAATACGCAATCTGTTTTTTCTCTCGATCGCTCATATTCACTTTCGTTTTCACCTCTTCCGTGTGTATCACGTGATCAATAGCACGTCCCCCTCCACCATGCCAGTTTACTGATCTCTCGCGCACTCACTCATTCACTCATTCGCTCACACACACACACACACACGCACGCATGCACACACACGCACGCACGCGCGCGCGCGCGCACACACACACACACACACACACACACACACACACACACACACACACACACACACACACACACTGTATGGAGTAAAGGGAGAATCATATTTCCTGCACAAGAGGACAGAACTGGAGAGAATGGTATGGAGTATGGAGGATCAGTTTTTTTCCTTCTCAGTGGCTACGGGTTAGCCTGACCAGCCAGACTAGATGTCTTGGCTAGCTACGGGTTGCTGTCAGGCACGGCTATGCTTATGCCAGGGCCAGGCAGGCACTATTATGCATTGTGACTGTTTTATAAACGTGAATATGAATATAAACAAATTAAAACTGTGTTTGTGAGGTTTTATGGATGACTATGTGTAGTATTGTTGTTGTTTGAAAATATGACCTTGAGAAAGCAATAGCATGTGAGAAAAAAACACGCATTTGGACTCTCTTGTAATACTGTACCACTTTAGAGCTGGATGCAATGGAACTGGACATGGAGTAACTCATCAAAATACTCACATACATATGCAGTATGCACACTTGCAAACACATGTTTGCATGCACACACACACACACACACACACACATAGAACACACACACACACACACACACACACACACACACACACACACACACACACACACACACACACACACACACACAAACAGCTGTTTCTTATTAACACTAAGGCAATCTGTCACCTCTGCTGAATTCCTCCTACTGTTTTCCTAAAGTGTGGGTAAAGTGGAATGACTTCTGCTCATTTACTGTACAGTAGAATGGACCAGCATGCAGTGTGACTGAACATGGCATAACAGGAAGATGGCTCTTGATGTCATGTCATTCAGCCACACTCAGGGGTGCTGCTAGTAAATGAAGGCCCTATGAATCTGGGCCCCCAAAATACTAAGTGGGCCAGGGACAGTTGATAAATTGAGATTTGAAATACAGTATATTAGATTAACTGATTATAGCACATTACAATGCAGCCTATAAAAACCAACACAAGTCTATTGGGAGTTTGATCTCTTCACATAGACAACATCAATAGAGTGGCTCCTTAGCAACCGTAGCCTGGCAGCTTTGAATAATGTAAAGGTGACACCTGTCACTTCAGTATGACATTTACTGAGGGTAGACACATTAAGATACACCCAAAGCTGAAAACCCTTGACAGGAGGGGACATGAAACTTGCTGTCAGAGCTACGTGACTACATGCACAGACTATGTGACAGCATGCACACAAGTCATATAACCACATCCTTCCTGTGTGTGTGTGTGTGTGTGTGTGTGTGTGTGTGTGTGTGTGTGTGTGTGTGTGTGTGTGTGTGTGTGTGTGTGTGTGTGTGTGTGTGTGTGTGTGTGTGTGTGTGTGTGTGTGAAAAAGAGACTGTAGGACTCTTGTCATTATTCCTCTAACTTACAGCTATGTGACTACATGCAGAGACTTTGTGATCACATACACATTCAAATGTAAGCAGACATAGAAACGCAGCCTTCCTATTTGTATGGAACAGTTGGACTAGTCCACTGAACATTTTCCACCCCTGTTATGGCCAAAGGAATGAGTGCTATAAAGGCATGACTATTGCTGATAGTGGCACCCGGGTGATAGGCGGGATAACGGCCTTCGAGGTGTCCTGTTATGAAATGAATCCACTGAGTGCCGGGGGGTTCTTTGTCTCTGGCTGGCCCTTGTTCATTAATTCCATATGACAGGACACCTCGGCAGCCGTTATCTCTTACTGATGTTACAGTTTTTCTCAATCGCTTTAATGCTTGTGTCAACTGTGACATCACGTTGTCAAATCATGCCGTTATCAGGAAACTCATAAAGCTGCTCTAGCTACTTTACTCAGAGGTGAACAAGGTACACAATTCCTTTACTTACGTCGTTCACTTAAGTATATACACCTGGTTAAATAATATTTAAAAACAAATGGAAGTTGCCAAGTCAAATGTTTACTTGAGTTGAAGAGCAGAAGCGTTTCTAAATTCATGCCTCCAGAGTGTACAGTAGCGCTATAGCTGCCTGGCTGATAGCTGCAGAAACGTAGGTAGTAGGCCTACTCAATGACCCTGAGAAACAGAGATCTTACCGGTTTTCCTTTTACATAAATACTCAAAAGGATTTTTTCCTTTTCAAAGTATTGAAATGAAATGCTTATTTTTTTTTTAAATCAATAATAGGGAGTACATGCTATGGTTGGTCACTAGTATAATGTATAGGACTTGCACAGACCTTTAGTTCCTTACATCCAACATCAACATTTTAACTAGTTTCATAACTTTGATAAAATGGAGGCAATAATACACTTTAATTTGTTATTCATTCTCTGTTCACTAATCTAAAACATGTTCATGGCCGAAAGCAAACAAGGACAACCTATCTTCAGAACTGTAATGATTGAAGTGAACGCCACCTTACCTGTTCAGTCTGCAGTCTTGTCCCCTTTCCCCCTCTCTCACGAATTTCACATGTTTCAGAAAGCAGCAGGATCTCTTAATCTCTCAAGTGGCTGTTGACTTTAAGATGGCGCCTGACTCAGTAGAACTCTACAAGCAGGACATGTACATGTACAGTATGAGGTGGTTCTGTAAATGATTAATGATCACTCTGCTCATGAATCCCTGCAGAGGCCAAAGGTCGTCTCCTCACCTGTTTTATAACTCAACACAATCTAGTTTTGTACACAATTAGACTTGCCAGACTAGTTTTATATCATACTATATATCTGCATGTATGGGCTTTTGAAGCCTAACTCCATGTTTCCCTCTGCTCACAGAACCAAACACATAGATAGTGTTGATACGTCACTTTAAATATAGAACACACAGTCAGTGAAGTTTTGAGGCTGTATCCCTTTCTCCATGAGAATAATCACCTACTCAATACAAGTAGACGTGTCCAAAGGAGCCAAAGGCTTGTGAATGACCTTTAGCACTTCTTCAGGAAGAGTGTGTACAAGCTGTGTCATATTTTCTCTGTGAAATTAAATAAATAGATAATGAATCCTTTGCCCAGCCTGTGTGATTTAAACAGCAGTAGTGCTGTCAGTCAATAAGCTCCACTAGTAGTATTGCCTCATGTTGTGTTGGGCTTTGTTCAAGGTGAAATAGATCATACTGTATATCAGTGGTCGGCAATAGGCGGCCCGCGGGCCAGATGCGGCCCGCAAGCAAAAAACATCTGGCCCGTGAGATCTTTTGAACCAGAGAATGAAAAAAAAAAAAAAACCTTTATAAAAATCGGACTGCCAGTCTCAAACATGCTCTTTATTTTGAAACGTAACTTTCCAGAACTGAAGAATATCAATCTATCTAAATGCTTAGATATTTGTTTAATCTGAATACGAGTGAAGAAGCACGCAGCGAGGTGCAGCGTGAACGCACAACATGCAAAAACATGAAGTCAGTGGACAGCGCTGGTTCTCAAATTCCAAGCTAGTCCCTAAAACACATGTTGTCATTCAAACAACGGACATAGGCTTATGGTGATAATTAAAACACAACTTCTTTTAAACAGGCCTGACATCAAACAGGCAATTTACGCACATAGATCTGTGAAAAGTAAAACACGAGTTTCAAACATTAATAGCGTGCGTGTTATTTAGGAACGCAACCTTTAAACTAGAAATGCAATTCCAAGGAATTACCAGTGCATGAAAATGCAAAAATAGATAGATAATGTAGATATGGTTACTGAGGTGTAGCTAGGGTAAACATGGTGGTTGCATAGTTTACAGAGAGTTGATAGTGTGAAGGTAGACAGTTTAAAGATGAAACATTCCAGTTCTAACTTAACTAATGATTTCTATTCATGTTAAAATGTTGATTAGCTAACTTAGCTAATGATTTCTATCAGTTAAGCTAAAAATGCTAATTATGCTAGCAATGCTAACTTTACTAACAATGCTAACCAGATTGATTAGCTAACTTAACCGATGATTTCTAGCAGTAATGTTAAAAATGCTAACAATGCTAAATTTGCTGACAATGCTAACCAGGTTGATTAGCTAACTTAGTTGATGATTTTTTGCAGTTATGCTAAAAATGCTAACTATGTTAACAATGTTAACTATGCTAACCATGCTAACTAGCTAACTTGCTAGTGAGGACTTTTATTTTGAAACATTTGTTGCTAGGGTATCCATGGTGGCCACTATCAGGAAACAAGAAGTTACTGCAGTATAATCATGTTGGTTGCTATGGAAACGGTTATAAACACTTAATTTTAATGGTTGCTATGTTGGTTGCTAGGTACATGGAGGTTTCATGTAGTTGACTGGAGGCATAGTGGATGATAACTGACAGTTGGAATGGTTGAACAGTTCAATAGTTGAGTAGTTTCAATGGTTAAATGATTTAATAGTGTATTATTGCAGTGAGGACCTTTATTTTGAAACAGTTGTGGACAGAGGAAGTAGTGAAACAGGATCTGTAGTCTTAATGAGATTGTATGCTTAAAGCCTGAGACAGAAGGTGCCTCTCATAGCGTTTACGCGTCCTCTCTCGCTCCTCACTGATCTACATAAAGAATGATGGAGCGGCAACAATGGGATAGTCTAGCCCTTCTTCTATCTTTCCTTATGTAGATCATTGAGGAGCGAGGAGCGAGGGAGGACATATAAACGCTGCTTGAGAGGGACCCACAGTAAATACTTTAAAAGTTGTATGTAGATAGTCTAATTAATGTTGATAGACAGAATGTTTAATGGATATTGATAGGCAGATTGTTTAATAGATATTGATTTACAGTTTAATGGGTGGATGAGTGAATGGTCTGAAGAAGATGAGTGGATAGAAGGTTGGATGGAATGTGCCTTATATTCTTGTTAAGAGAGACACTGATACAGCTCTCTGAGAGTAGTTGACACAGGTGTAATCAATTTAACTGGCTAGTCTTAAGAGAGCCAGAGTACTCTTAAAGCCTGAGACAGAGTAAATAATTTAAAAGTTGAATGTAGATAGTCTAATTAATGTTGATAGACAGAGAGTTTAATGGATGTTGATAGACAGATTGTTTAATAGATGTTGATAGACAGTTTAATGGGTGGATGAGTGAATGGTCTGAAGAAGATGAATGGATAGAATGTTGGATGGAATGTGCCTTATATTCTTGTAGAATGGAGAGACACAGAGAATGTATCTGAGAGTAGTGGATACAGATACAGGTGTAATCAATTTAACTGGCTAGTCTTAAGAGAGCCAGCCTGAGACAGAGTAGATTGTTTAAAAGTTCAATGTAGAGCGTCTAATTGATGTTGTTGATAGGCAGACTGTTTAGAATGGGTGGATGAGTGAATGGTTTGAAGAAGATGAATGGATATAAAGTTGGATGGAATTAGGAGGACTTATTTTGATACTGTTGTGCGCAGAGGATACAGGGGAACAGAATATGTAGTCTTCAGAGAGGAGCCTGAGAGAAACTGACAGTTGGTGCCCAGGTGGCTGACCAGCTGGGGTAACATTCTAATTGCTGCCGTGATGTCATAATGAGCAATGTTAAGTCTATGGGGAAATTGTTAATAGTTTTTATTTAATAGTTCAAAAAGTATAAAAGTTACAAAGTTGAAAAATACAAAGCACACATGGCATAAGCAAGACCTACGCAACAACGTTTGAATGAAGTTTCTACGTTAAACGGTTGAAGCTGAATTGCGAGCGTTAGAAGAAGAAGAATAAGAAGCCTAGGAAGAACAGTACAGTGCATTTTCATGCACTGTAATTAGCATGCTTACTTTCGTGGTGCCGTCTTGTACTCTTTGCATGCAGAGAAACCCTCGTTAGTAGGCCTAGTTGTTACAGATCAGGCATGTGGGCTTTGCATTAATACAATTAGGGAGGATGAAGGCATACAGTAGTTCTCTGTCCATTCATCATTAAAGATCCTGTTTTCGCTGTTAACTTTTCTCTTCAGATTTTTTCATAGTGCATTTTTTGACAGCTAACAGCAACGCGTGGAAATGTTTTTCTGGTGTTTTTTATCATTATTTTTTTAAAGACACAGGCATATAATAGCGCCCCCAATGACCAGTCGACAAATTTAACCTAGGCCTACATCAGCCTGCTTGAATGTCTCTCTGTCATTTCAAGAGCGCCTATCATTTTTACCTCCTCCGATATTAATTAATTAAATTAGCCATTGTTTTGGTTGTGAACTTGTGGCCCGCTATGTAATGGCTCGGAAAATATCTGGCCCGATGCCAAACTTAATTGCCGACCCCTGCTGTATATCATCCATTTACACCATTTCTGTGAAGCACTCTACAGGTCATAAAAACTCACCTTGCTCCTCCCAGGGTAGTCTTGTTGATGTGCTGCTGCCACTTAGTGTCCCTTTATAGGAACAACAGTGGCAAAGTCTGTTTAAAAGACTGGATCTGTTTAGAATGCACTTGCCAGATTGACACTGTTTCCAGATCACACCGAGTATGAAACTGTGAGTCAGATGTATGGATGCTAAAAACAACAATGTGCTTGGCTGCATGCTCACAATTCATGGACAGAAAAAAAATATATTTATATCTCGCTTCTCACCACCCTATGAAGAACATATATTTCATTTTCCCAGCATTCACATCTATGGTGATCTTTGAACTAAAGTCAGAGCAGCTAACAGCACATATCTTATTATTCTTTACTTCCAAAATGCATAAAACATGTTGAATAATGATGAAAAGTGCACATAATGGTAGCAAGCAGTCAGCTGTGTGGCCTTATCATGTTGAAGTGTGATGAGCAGAAGGCTCATAGGAGGTTGGGCTACAGATGCTCCTGTTGTTGTAGTTGTGCAGGATGAGCCTGTGGAGCAGAGAGCTGCATGGGCAACAGTTCAGGTCATCCTGGCTTTGTGGTCCAGAGGGGGTCTTGATGTGGACATGGCAGCCGTCTAGCACACCTACACACTTTCTACACACGGGACGGTTGGCTAAGACTTCACATGATTGGCCCACACAGTCCAGCTCCTGTTCAGTGGGGAGTTGCTCCATGCGTCGTTATGACAACCTACATGTATGGGCTGGTCAGCTGTTTGGCGCTACTGGCCATTTAAGTGGCTAACTGACGGCCCCTCTGTCACCTGTCCCTGTCCCTTTCTATTCCCCATTTAGGCCCAGGCCAGCAGAGGGGATGGACGGGAGGCAGGCGTGCACCCTTTTGCTTTGTTCCTTTTGTTCTCCTTCTCTCACCTAACAACAGCACACTCCTCATGCATCCACTCACTCACTTACACACTGACCACTGAGCACTCACACTGACATGTTGTGCTTAAACCAGTGCATTACTTGTAAATATTAGTTAATCAATTTGTAAGCTGAAATTTGTGTCCTCCTTTGTTTTGGTGATGACTTGGAGCCAAGTCATTACAACAGCCGTCTTAAAACTGGCATGGGAAGAGGGCGCAGGTATGGCTTCTTATTATGCAGGGCAGAGCAACTGTTACCAGAGCACTCCAGCACATACACAGCACCTGTTTCCAGAAGTCAAATCTGGACAAATGTGTCATCTTTCTGTTCCCTTTCTGTTTCTGTTCAGCTCACAGGCATCTGCACACAAGAGAAGATGAGAGAGGAGAGAACATCCTCATCAGGCCTCAAACAGAAACAGAGTAAGCAGCAAACATAGTGAGCAAAAACAAACACACACACACACACACACACACACACACACACACACACACACACAGAGAGAAACTGACTAATGTGTTTCCACTAGCACACAGGTTGGGGTGGCGGGGGGCAGAGAAGGGGGAGTGTGCTGATCAGTGCAGCTGCATGAGGATCAGAACTGCTCCTTAGTCTACTGGTGCAGCATAGAGTGCTCTGTAGCGCTGCCAGATGGCAGGAGGGTGAAGAGGCCGTGTCCAGGATGGGTTGGGTCCTTGCAAATGCTCAGGGCCTTCTTGCTACAGCAGCTTCTGTGAATCTCCTCCAGTGATGTGAGCTGTGCTCTGATGATTTTCTGTGCTGTAGTGCTGATGCGTTGTAGGGCCTTCCTGTTGTCCGCGGTGCAGCCAGGATACCAAGCAGTGATGCAGTATGTGATGATAGACTCAATGCTACTGTACGTCTGTAGAAGTTGATCAGCAGCTGTTGTGGGAGTTGGGCCTTCCTCAGGCACCTCAGGAAGTACATCCTCTGGTGCCCCTTCTTGGCCATGGCTTTGGTGTGGGTAGAGCATGTCAGGTCACAGGTGAGTTGTACTCAGGTACGTAAAGGTCTGTAGCACCTCCACCACCTCACCGTTGATGCTAGAGTTGAGAAGCAGGCTGTTATTCTGGCTCCATGCCATTAGATTCTCCACCTCCCTCCTGTAGGCCTCCTCATCGTTGTTGCTGATACGGCCAATCAATCAGGACGGTGTCGTGTGCAAACTTGACTATGATGTTGGAGTCATCAGTGGGGTTCCAGTCGTGCGTGAAGAGGGAGAACAGGAGTGGGCTCAGCACACACCCCTGGGGGGCCCCAGTGCTCATGTCATGGAGGAGGAGAGCTGCTTACCCATGATGCACACTGTTTGTGCTCTGGTGCTCACAAAGTCTAGGACCCAGTTGCACAGATGAGACTTGATTCCAAGGCTGTTGAGTTTGACAGCCAAGCTGTTGGGGAGGATGGTGTTGAAGGTGGAGCTGTAGTCCACAAACAGCATGCGTACATATAGCTGTTCCGCTGATGTGACATTGCAGTGTGGAAGGCCAGTGAAATGGCAAACTGCAGCTTGATAGGCAAACTGGTGCTGGTCCAAAAAAGGGGATTTTGTTTTTTATGTGTGTTTGGACAGCTTGCTTCATGACTATGGGTGTCAAGGCAAATGGGCGATAGTTATCCAGGGAGGTTATTGTTTGTTTTGGAAGAGGAATGATTGTTGGTGACCTTGAGACATGTTGGAACAACAGGCTGCTCCAGAGAGATGTTGAACAGTGTGGTGAGCACCTCAGCCAGCCAGCTGGCCTGTGCAGTGTTTCAAAACACGCCCAGGGACACCATGGGGCCCAGTGGCTTTGGTGGGCTTGATATGGGAGAGGGCTCGCCTCACCTCATGGGTGCTCAGCACTGTAGTGACTCTGCTGAGGCT
>NC_084994.1:25240879-25243379 GCF_963854185.1 Sardina pilchardus | reverse complement strand
GGTCAATAGTGGGTCAATATGACATACAACACACACACATTTTTATTTAATTTCTTTATTTGAATGTTATTTTTCTATGAATAACATTCTGTTCCCCTTTATCATATACACATATCAGACCAAAGACATTTTAATCAATTACATATTTCATTTATTATTCAAATAAAACTCCCCTTCCTTCTCTCTCACTCTCCAGCATATCAAAATGTGAAAAAGTCCCTGCAGCAACAAACTAAACTCAAATAACGGTGGATTATTTTAACACTCCCAGCCCTGAGAAAACCCGTCCACTCTCAAGATCTTTTTAAATCTTCAGATAACATACAACATTCTGAGTTCAAGTTCAAATGTCATTGTAAGAAATTCAACACACAGTATGTTTGATCTGATTAGGGATGCAACGGTTTTCAATAATTTATTGAACCGTTCGGTTTGGCCTGTTCGGTTCAATAGACTCACCTAAACCGCAATATTTCGGTATACGCGACATTAAACTTTTTATTTAATACAAGGTTATTGCGCGCGCGTAGCCTGGGAGCGATAGGGAGGAGTGCTTAGGACCCGGGGGATGCGTTTTCTCTGACTGTTCAGCTTGCCTCTCGTCAACCTTGCAACAACCAATCAGAATTTTACTGAATTTCCCAAGAGCCAATAAGCGCGTTGAAATGCAAATGAAGGAGTCATGTGAGAAGAAACAAACTTTACCGGCGGCTGCATGATCATGGCGACATTTGAAGTAGCCCACGAACAAGGCAAAAAGACCGTCAGTAAACAAAGCACAGTGTGCATTGCAAGCACTGCTTCACAACGATCACCTAATAAAGATAACACATCCAACATGTCGGCCCACTTGCGCCTTCATCACCCGGCTGTAACCTTAAGTGGAGCAGCACGGAGAGTTAGTTTGCCACCGAAAACCCAACCATCCATTGCTGCAGCCTTTCGACAACAATATTCCTATAATTCCCAAAGACATAACGAATACGACGGCGTATTAGGGCCACGTATATATACTTTGTAAAGACGCAAATTTGCCACTTTAGAAGGTCGAAAATTTGCCACATTATAAAGTCTGTGTGTAACAGTGTAACCGGTGGTTTCTGCCCTGCGTTGATTGCTCGCTAGAGCAGCCTAAGAAAGCGTGACGCCGACACTGCTGAGTGTATTCTCTTTTTGATAGTTTACTGGAAAATATTGTAGGGATGGGAGGTTATAGGAGATGGGGAGGCTGACATGTCATTCCAAACTCGGGTCATTTATTTTCCTGACGTTGTACATGCTAGGCTACGGGCAGCGGGAGGTGTCCACTCGAAAAACAATAAACTCACTGCTAAATCAGTCAATCGCTCGTCCACTCGTCAATCACACAACTCTCTCGCACACACACGCACACACACACACACACACACACACACACGACAGGAGACACAGGGGAAACAGACACTTTGTGAAGTGGCAAATTTGCCCCCCCCCCCCTGACAACAGGTTGCAATAATGTTCATTTCATTGTTCTAATATTTTTAATGCTGCACTGCACTTTTGTCTATGTTTACATTTTTTACGTTCATAAAAGAGGACAGGGCAGGCACTCCCAAATCAAATATCCATTTGAAACTACACATAATACTACCTCACCAATTATTTTGAGAAGATTTTCAGAATTGTTCACTACTTTTTTGAGGGTGTATAACAGTTAAGTATTTTCTTTAAATGTGTGAAGAACAGTGAGTTTATTAAATAAATAACTACACATTACTTTATGCTGCACTGCACTATGGATAGCCTAACATTGCCTGTTTATGACAGAAGGCAATGATGGTGTTCTTTTCTTTTAATACATTTTTGTGATTCTGCTTCATCTGTGTCAGGCTATGCATTTAATATTTTCTCTGCAAGTGTAAGTAGAAGCACATTGTTGATTTGAAATAGAAAAGGCAAATATAGCCTCCTGTATGCTAGAGCCAAGATAATATTGATATATTGAAACCGAACCGTTACCGTGGCCCAAAAACCGTGATACAAACCGAACCGTGGCAAAACTGTACCGTTGCATCCCTAGATCTGATATATGACACGTTTGGTCTGGTTGGATTCTTGTCTAACTTACTTGTCAAAAATGAAAATAATAATCAAATAAAAAAAGAACAAAAAATGGAGCATTAGAATGTCAGAAAAAAAGGACAAAAAATGGAGCATTAGACAGAAATGTGTGTCAGGGAGAGGAATAAAATGAAACCGAGAAGGGAGGATGCTACAGAGAGGACAAACACAGACACACACACACACACACACACACACACACACACACACACACGGACACAGACGGACACAGACGGACACAGACGCATACAGAGAGATACAGAGAGAGAGAGAGAGAGTGCAAGAGAGAGAGAAAGTAGCTAATACAGACAGCAGGACAACAGAAGGACAGAAATACACACACTCAGAATCACCCCAACACACACACACACACACACACACACACACACACAGAGGAAGC